>NW_024350025.1:0-366 GCF_902729225.1 Pteropus medius | reverse complement strand
AACAATCTAGTACATGTTTCCCATTCCATTTCTTACCCAGGAAAATCTTATTTACTCTTCAAGGTCTCACTCAAATTACTCTTGTTCCCTGACATCTACCCTGATTTCCACAATCAGATTGCATGATCTCAACCTCTGAGTTCTCAGACTTTCTTGTACCTATATGTTTACGATTATGTTATTTTAGATTATGTTATGTTAGATTATAGTAGAGTTTACTTGTCTACTTATTTTATTATATTGTGACATCCTAGTATGTCTGATTTGTTCCCATCTCTTAGCAACTGATAAGTGTTGTCAGTTCAATTGAATTTTACATTTAAGAGAAACACACCTAAAACACACCTGGGCTTGAAGAAACACAAC
>NW_024350024.1:0-346 GCF_902729225.1 Pteropus medius | reverse complement strand
AGAGACGAATGAGACGTAGTTTGGACCTCTAGGAGCTCAAAGTGTCAGTGAGTGCTCCTCCAACTTCGGTACCCCAGTCTCCGCAGAAGACCGAGCATAGCCAACAGAGCCCCAAGGCCCCGGGAGGGCTGTGCATTTGCCGCAAGTGAGCCTTTTCTCGGAAGTCTGTGATTCTGGCTCAAAATGGACGTCACCAGAGAGCTTTTTGCCAAAGCTACCATATACATATATCTGCATATATATGTATATGCAGATATATGTATATGGTGGATTTTCGAAGGAAACCTGCGTGGACCCCTGGTCTACCACAGAAGACAGGCCGCTCCTAGCACCTCCACCTCCCCGC
>NW_024350023.1:0-27762 GCF_902729225.1 Pteropus medius | reverse complement strand
AGAATAAAACGCAGGCAATATCTCGTGTCTGCTATTATCTTGAGAGGAATGAGTATCATCTTATCTATATATGATTACCAAGAGGGAGGGCTATTTTTCAATGTGACATACTTTTTATTCCCACATTTTTAAAAATTGCGGTAGAGCACACACAACACAAAGTGCTTTGCCTCAACCATTTTTAAGTGCACGGCTTAGCCGTGTTGAGTATATCTACGTTGCTATGCAATCTCCGGGACTTATTTCATCTTGCAAAACTGAAACACTATAACCACATAGGATACGTGCTTTTAAAGGAATGCTTGATGCCAAAAGTAAAAAAAAAAAAAATTAAAAAAATTTTTCATAAAAAATGTTTGTTCCTTAGAAGCCCAGTACTCGTCGTGCAAACGCAGGCACGCTCCTTTCACCAGTAGCTACACACTCTAAAACTCCACACGTGTCCATGTGTCCTGTGTCACCTTCCACAAAGACTCAAGAGCAGATGATGCCACATCTCAAGATGTCTGTGGGCTCAAATACAAGAGTGGGGTGACTGTTGGGTCAAAGACAGGGGCAGGAATTGGAAGGGCAGGGCCAGAAAATATGAAGGGTTGGGTCGTAGTCATGAGTCACATTCTCTCAATCATTCTAAGTCTCTTCACTTGTCGACAGTATCCTGGCTTCTTAGCCGATAATGTCGGTATAACTTTTCCCTTAACAGAAGTTAAGGAAGCTAACCACACCCAAAAGAGACACATCGTCAAGCTCCAATGAAGAGAAAAAGACAACCCAACGTTTGTGTAACCTCTCATGTGCCACAGTATATTGCAAGCTCTCAGAAAGGTAGAAGCTAGATAGGACCAATATTCTTGATAATCGATAAAAAGACGCTGAGATTTCTAAAGTATCTAAACGCATAATAGGTCGGGAGAAGTTTTTAAAAATAAAATAGAGTTTCATTAAACAGGACTGAAGAAACAGGACATACAACTAAAGCTGGTTTCCAGCGTTTGGGAGAAAGATTTTCAGATCGCTCCGAAATTTGAATATTAGGTCTTAAATACAGGGCACATGTAAAAAAAAAAAAGTGTAGAAGATTGTAAAGGTGTTGTAGAGATATGAAAACACACAATATACATGTGCACACACAGAAGTAACAATCTCCACCCTTCAGGATGGTTTTAAATTGAGAGAATCCCTTGGCTCCGATGAAGAATTTTATCTGTCAACTTGGCTGGTCCACGGTGCCCATTATTCTGGATAATGCCGTGAGGGTGTTTTTTTCCCGATGACATTAACGTTTAAATCTTACGAGCCTCTGGTCGTATGTTCATGAACAGATCAATACCTAACCTTGCGATAAGTGCGTTTCTGTCGAAACAAACCCTATTGAATCTGTACTGGGATTCGTTCACATCCAACACGTGGCCAACAGCCCCAAGACTCACGCCTGAAAGGACGTCTAACTCGTGTTTTCTCCTGAAGGCACGTGGTGGCCTCCTTGTGCTTGGGGACACCAGGCTGCATTTCTGCCTGATGCTGGAAACCTTTTTTCGGCAGTAGAGAGGGGAGGTGGGGGAAAGCGAAGGAAGAAAGACCTCCAGCACCCCCTTCGCGATGCAGTCCGCGTTCCGACGTGGGCGACGTCGAAAGCGAGCTGGGCAGAGGGCCCCGCCTCTCGACGCCGGCTGCATCCGTGATGGATCGCGATCGCTGAGTCCTGCGGTCCTGCCGACGGCAGGTGGACCAGTTCTACCAAAACACGGAACTGTTGTCCCTCACGATATCGGCTCAGGGACAGGCGCCAGGCAGAGTGGGGAGGGGTCTACTCAGAGGCCCCGCCCCCGGCTCCTGGAAGAGCAGAACGTGCTCTTGCCATCTTTGGGGCAAAGGACACCCCTCGTCACGATGGCCAAGTGTCTTGGAAGCCAATCGCTGCTTTTGCCTTTGTGTCTGACCTCAGAGGAGGACGGTGTCTTGGGACGGTGTCACCTTGTGAGTTCCTTTAGTGGACTGAGTCTTCTGCCCGACAGCAAACGGATAGATTAGACATTCATGGAAGGGCTGTCATTTCCAGTCTAATCAATGTGTGGGGAAGGCAAGATGTTTGAGACTCTGATGCGGATGTTACCAGCGCCGTCTCCGCAGTAAAGAGAGGACACACATCGGCCGTCCGCCTTCCAAAGCCGGCCTCGGTCCATGCGATGCCAACGCCACACAGCGGTAAGTGTCTTTTTTTATAACAAGGACTTTGAGAAATGACAGTAGCCAGTATTAGTGATTTCATGCGGGCCTTAGAGCGGGAGGCCACAGCGCTTCCGTTGGTAACTAGAGTGGCCGTGTGGAAAAGGAAATTGTCCTCGTCACTTAGAGTGCACTTGAGCCTCACAGTAAGATCGCGAGATGAGTTACAGGTCATCAGGAGCCCCAGTTGGGGCCGTGAACGTGGGAGGCTGGCGGGGCCAGAATCTGGCCTATGGATGTTTTCCTCGCTGACGAGCTGGCTTCCCATTGGGTCCCTTGTAACATTCATGGCAATATTTCTTCGTCATGGCCCCGCTGGCTTAGCCGGGGAAGCACTGAGCTCTGCCCCTGAGCGAAAGCCACGCCGGGTGGTTGTCTCAGTGAATGCCGATGCGCTCCACGTGCCAGCACGCCCCCCGGGGCCCCAAAGGCACGTTTGCTCCAAGGTGCCACCTCCTGCCTGTACCTCTGCAGCTGCCCTGAACTGCTGCGACCTCACGGCCAGCCCCTGAACTGACCCGACGGCAGGCACTCTGCGTGCTGAAGCCTGCCGCGCCCACCATCATTTTCTGAATCAGCCGGTGTTTGTATTCTGAGTAGCGGTGGTTAATTGGATGTTGCAGACAACTAGGATAACACGTGGGGACTTGCCCAGTGGCAGAATCACAGACACTCGCCCTCCTACTTAGACAAAGGCAGCCAGGAAAAAGGTTGCCGACGCTCGAGGGTTCATAGGCAATGCCTGTGGGGCTGTCCGGGACCACCAGCAAACCCTGCAGTTCACACGCATTGTGCACAATTAATGACGGGGTGTGTGGGCAGAAAGCAGAGTTGCTATGAGAAGCTGGAATAACATTCCTGAACTGTAAATTCTTAATGAGCATGTACACGTGCAGAGAGAGAGAGAGAGAGAGAGAGAGAGACAGAGACAGAGAGAGAGACAGAGAGAGGCAGGGGAGGGAGGGAGGGAGAGGGAGAGGTGATGATAGGTGGATGGATGGATGGATGGATAGATAGATAGTAGATACACAGACAGAGAGACACATATACATACATACATAGACACAGAGAGACATGGATGGATGAGATAGATGGATGGATAGATGATTGATAGATACATAAATACACACATATACATGCATACATACATAGATACATGCATACATAGACATGGATGGATGGATGGATGGATGGATGGATGGATGGATGGATGGACAGACAGATGGATAGACAGATGATAAATGATAGATAGGTAACGGATAGATGATACGTAGGTAACTAGTAGGCAGACGCAGCGCTCTGGTTCAGAAAGCTGCTCGTGTAGCTCGGCCCACGTCTCCATCATGTCGGGCACGTGTGGTCTCGCCAGCTGAGATGGTGTCCCCACAGGACATCCTGTGGAGGGCCATCCGTACTGTCGCTGCTGTGTCCGTGCCGGGCCACCTGCCCAGGACCGCAGCAGACGTCCTCAGGGCGAGAATGGTCATCGATCGCTACCGAACAGACAACACATGGCTTTATAAAGCCTGTCATCTGCAGACGCGGGCCCGGAAGTCATCTGCGCCTCCCCCTGGGTGAGGGTCCCCAAGCTAGTTCTTTCTTGTCACTCCCCTGGACTTGGGTTCCAGTGGTTAACACGGGCCTGTCGGGTTATGTGGAGGATTATAGCATTGAGTGGAAAATGCTTAGCCCAGCGCCTGGCCCAACACACTCAGTCACTAGTTAGTATTGGTGGTAAAATTCAGGAAAATTCCAGGACGTGCAATATGACATAGACGTGACGTGTTGAGAAGGCTTCTCTCTGCGTTAAGTGCTGGAAAACGGGGTGCGAAGGGGCGTCGGAGGCCAGCAGAACGCCGACACATGCGTCTTAAATTCTCCTGTCTGCTTCCAGACCCTCTCCAGCATCATCGGGAGCAGCAGAGCGGGTAGGGTACCTGCGACCTTGGTTACTTCTCAAGATGAACAATGTCCCAACGCGGGTAGTGGCAGAGAGGACGTGTATCCAGGTCTGAGTCCAGACACCCGGATGGTGACGGCCATCGACGTCACCTGCCGCCTGGACGTCCCAATCTCCGCCTGCAAAACGGCAAATAACACCCGTCCTACATAGCGGGCACCCGCTCAGCGTTCAGCCACCGTCCGCCCCTCAGCTCACCCGGGTGACTGTCCCTTTTCCTAAGTCGAAAATCCTGCTTTGCTTGTTAATTATTCTAGTACAGGAAATGCCTAATATTGCATTTCACTTTATTGCGCTTTGCAGATATTGTGGCTTCTTTTTTTGTTTGTTTGTTTTGTTTTGTTTTGTGTTGTTTTTACAAACTGACGGCAAGACGCTTCACCAGCAAAAGATTACAGCTGCGTGAAGGCTCGGACGATGGTGACCAATTTTTTTAGCAATAACGTATTTTTTCATTGGTAGAGTGTAAACATTGCTTTTTTTTTTTTTAGACATCATGCAATTGCACAGTTTATGGACTCTGATGTAGGACAGCCATAACTTTATATGCACGAGGAAATCAGAAGATTTGGTGTGACCTCTTTCGCTGCAGCCTCGGCTTCACTGTGGAAATCTCTGACGTCTGCCCCTCATTTCTTAGTGACCTTTGACCAAAAGCCATACATTTGGTGGCCCCTTCTTTTGCAGTGACCGCCCCTTATCAATTACTCAACTTACGAAGGAATGACAATCTTCCTTATCCGTTGTCCAACTATATCCGTCATTCGATTGGTCATAAAATATCGCAACCCTCGGCGAGGCGATGAATGTTTCCTGAAAGGTGACAACGTGCCCGGAAATCTTCCTTTCGTGACGATGGCTCTTGGCGAGCACTTCTAAGTCTCGCTTTGATTATTTTTTCGGTTGTCTTCATCATCCCTTTACTCGGGGAAATTCCTGTCTGTCCTTCGGCCGGGCCGAGCCTGTCACGTCCCCACACCCCGTCTTTCCACGTTTCTGTACCCCGGGGGTGTGTCTGTTATCACACACGGCGTTCGCCTCGTCGTAAAATAGCACTGTGATTGTGGAGGCTTTTCCAGAACTTACGGCGAGACTCCGTGCTCTGTGCGAGCCTGCCTCTCTGCTGCCATGGCAACAGTCCCCGAAACAAGCAAAGAGGAAACTGTGATTCCCCTGAGCCTCCATCTGCTGGGCCTTTTACTGCGGAAAGGTGCTGGCCGCACGAGCGTGCGTGAGCGCCACCCGCGCCCGGAGCCGTCCCCAGGCCCGGACGCGCCCTGCCACTCCAGGTGGCCCTCCGCGGTCGCTTCGTGGGCACAGAGACGGTATCGAGCCCTGTTTCACTCTCTGGCCGATGACCCTTCCATGCGGCTCATCGAACGTCGGACACGTGTGGCTCTGCGGACCGTCCGTGCTGGACCGTCCCTCTCCTGACTGTGTCCCTTGTTTTGCACAGTAAAAGTTTTATTTTTTTTCCCCCGTCCCTGATGCATATTATCTCGGGCCCAGTGGCTGCAGAGTCCGAGCAGCTGCCGCGTGCTCAGAGCAACGTTGTCTTCATGCCTCTGCGAGATGCCTTCTTGCTGACGCCTCGGGCAGGGGGAGGCTCTGTGTCTGGGGGTTCTCGCGGCGGGCTAGGATCCCCCCAATGCCCCAGGGCCAGCCGCACGTGTGACAGATCACCGTAGGTCCCCGGCGTTCCGGGACGTAGCCGTGCAGGCCAGGGGGCACTTTGCTGTCGGCTCGCGGCCTCACAGTGGGTTTTACTGGGCTGGTTTTAATGGCTGCGACTTTACTGCCCGACCTCGGACCAAGTACTGAAGGTTTTATAGGCGGCTTCTGGTGACGGGATCTTTAAATCAACATCGAAACCCCGGTGTCTCTCCTTGCGTACCTCACCCCGCTCTGCACTTGTTCTTTCTTCCTGCCGGCCACGGCTCGTGGTTCGTTGCTGCCCTGATATGTCCACGCTCCTTGGTTTCGATTTTTTTTGGAATCTTGAGCTCAGAGCATATGAAAACAGGTCTCAAAACAGTCATAAAAGCTAAACTTACGCTAGTGCAATCGATCACTCTCTAAAAATGTAACTGTTTCGGAATCCGGCGCTGGAGAAGGTACATCCGGTTATTTCTAATGATTGGGCTGGTCCTTTCGATTCGCCATCTGGAAAACCAGCCTCACCTCTCAACACCCTGCTCTTGTGGGAGGACGTGCCTTACTCAGAGTCGCCCAGATACCAGTACTTTTCGATGTTGATATTTCCATTTTTTTTTACATGTAATCACCAAATTCTAGAGAATCTTCTCATATTTCTCAGCCGTATTGTCCTGTTTTCGTTTCTGCTGGGACGGCCTGCAGCCAAACCGTCCTTAACTCTTGTCTAGGTCATGGCGACACCTTCTAAACTCACTGTAACAGGAGCCCCATTCATATTTCCCCCTGGGGGTCGTCGATCCAGCTCGCCATGGCCCCCGTTAATGGCCTCGATTTTTCTCAGTGGAAGGATCGGCCGGCGACCCTTCACTGCCATCTGTGTTTGCCCAAAGTGACCAAGATTCTCTCCTCCTGAGGGCATTTTCTCATTCATCTTTATTTCTTCTTTGCAACTCTGCCAACGGCTCCAGCCGCCGAGCGTGCGGTAGGTGGTCTGCCACGTCACTCTACCATGTCACCGTGTCCTTGACGTCATCGAGCTGCGAGTCGCCTACGACCGCAGGTCTTCGCTACCTATGGAAAGGGACCGAGGTGTCACGACATTCGAGGACCGGCGGCTGAGTCTCGAAGTCCGTGCGGGGTTACCCACGCTCGGGGTGCTGCCGCTAAGGACAAAGGCAGGATCCCTATCCGCAGGCGTGCGGGCGTGACCTTCCACGAGGTGTTCTCATAGCAAACACAATAAAAGTGACACTTGTGTCGCAGACAGCTAACTGAAGCAGCACTGAGTATAATAAAACCTGTGGCTGCTTTGGGCTCCTTATAAACACGAGACAGAGTCATGGGGGAAAAAAAGAAAAAACAGTTTCCAAGAACCCGAACACACACGCACGCAGCATTTGCAAAGTGAGACAACTTGAAGCGGCCCAAGCTCCGCCTCTCCTGTTCCTCGTCAGGCCACGTGAAAATCATTCCTTCTCTTCTCCGTGGAGCTGTGTGCTGTACACACACAACGATCAACCTGGAAACGGAGGGACCAGAAGCGATCAGAGGTCGCCTCGTGGGACCGTGAGGCCCAGACACGTCAACGAGGAGAAGCTTCCAAGAGATGGCGGGTCCCGAAGGTGTCAAGCGCAGTCCACCTGGAGCGCCCTGTCCAGTTCTGACCTCAGCTCTGTCTCAGGTGAGTGAGTCTTCATTACTCCCTTGTGCGGTGTGGATGTGCTTACTGAACTGAGTTCTGTTTATTGTGCTTAGCCGGGTTTTTTTTGTTTGTTTTTGTTTTTTTTTGTGTTTTTTTTTTTTAAGAGTGGACTCTCTGTATTTGCTGTAGGTAACTCCAGCTAACAAACAGTCGTTTATATATTTATGAGGTGGATGGGGAGTCGAGATGTGACAAGGTCAAGAGAGACGCCTCATTTCTTCAGGGAAATCTCGAAATCTCCGGTTTGGGTAGACATCTGATTGACAGACTCCGATAGCTTATGATGTTTATCCTAACTGCGTTTATTGACGGACCACCGAGTAGCTGTTTATATAAACTTTACCTTCATTCTTTACGCGTTTGTTGTTCTTTTCACAGCGTTTGGCACATAAAATACGCTCACAAATATTTATCGACTCAATGTATGAATGACATATTTTATATAAAGAAGTGACGTGCTACTAACTGGGTCCCAGAACTAAATTCTATGTCTCTGTCTCTGTCTCTCTCTGTCTCTCTCTGTCTGTCTCTGTCTCTCCCTCCGTCTCTCTCTCTCTCCCATTTTCCAATTTCCACTGTTTGCTAATACTCACGGTCTAAGTTCTCCCCTGCAGTTGATTTGAAGCCACCCATCGTTGACCAGACGGCCCGCAGAATTCCTGGACGTTTGACACTTGGGTCCCCCAGAGCCAAGATGGCCTTTTCCAATGCACAATCGTGTGGGAAGGGCCTTTGATCCATGTCAACACACCTCTCAACAGAGGAGCACACTTGTGATTCAGAGCCAGGAACATGATCCTTCAAGGGGTGACGAACTTTTGCGTCACGTGGCCTGGTGCGGACTTTCCTGGGTAGATCAGCCCTTTCCAGGACGCCTGCCAGAATCTCAGTCCTGAGTGTTACTTAAGAAAGGCCACTGCAGGCACATTTTTCTGCTGTAGGAACCAGAAATGCTGCTGCAGCCGGCACCCCGGAACCTGTACCCTGCAGACCAGAACAAGAGAAATAACTGAGACGTAGAACTATTGGAGAAGAGCATCCACTACAATTTTTTCATGGACAATATGGTGACGTAGCTCAGCTGATGGTGAAGAAAAGGTCGGAGAGATTCTCATAGACACGGGAGCTTATAAACACGGAGGCCAACTCATGCGTTTGCACGGGGAGACTCAGTGTGACAGGGCGTCGATGCCGCAAAACTCATTCGTAGATTTACAACATGCCAGCTGAAACCTCTACGGCGTTTTACTCTGAAATTTTAGGAAATGGAACTTATCTAAAGGCAAAAATGGCCGAGAATATATGTCGTAAGATGAAAAATGTTAAGAAATTTTCACTGTCATATTAAAAAATGTTATAAACCCCCCTACGATAGAGCAGAATAATAACCCACACAAGTATTTAATATATGTGGAACTTTTCACGTTAACCAGGGAAATAGCTTAAGACTTGACATTAGGATAATTGGTTTAATATTCAAATCAAAGAAAGTGAGGTCTTTATCTCATAGCGTATACTCCAGTCTAAATGATGTAAGACGTAATACTTAAAAATAAAAAAAAAATATTATAAATGTGCGTAGAGGAATATCTCCTCTCACAATGAAGAGCTTCTTAAACATAAGAAAGAATTAAAAACTGAGAGATGAAGCTACGATTTTAAAACATTTGTACTTCCAAAAAATGCAGCACCATAAATAAAATGGGAAAAAAAAATAGTGACTGTAAAAAAAAATTATTTGCTCTATTTAGCACAAGTATTAATGCTTTATCGGGCATTTGCTATGTTTATGACGTGCTAATGCCTTATTATGTAAATTATTCTTCCTACTCAAAAAGCAAAGTCAAAACAGCTCAGCAGAAATGTGGAGACAAGCCAATAAATAATTCTTTCACGAAATGGCCAAAGTATGTGGTTCGGCTATTAGGTAAACAACACGAGAGACGGAAAGAACATGAAGTTAACAAATTAGGAGCCACTGTGATGGTAGCAATTCCTGCTCAGAAGGCGCAGGGAGCAAATGGCATTGTCATGGACCCGTTTACTGGTGATAAAAAATCGGGAAGACTTTTAACAGAGCAATTCCCAAATGTTTGGCAAAACCCTTAAATATGTTCACGCCCTCCATGGCGGCAATCCCGCATCTGAGGATTTCAGAGATTTATGGAAGAGTCTTTGTGGAAACGGCCAAAAAACATGAAAAGAAACATCTCCGAGATAGGATTAAACAGTTCATAGCTCATCCATATAATGGGGTAACAGCCCCACCAATTAGAATATGCAAATCACATGGTATTATGCAATCAGATGCAAATTAGACCCAGGCGTATGCAAATCCTAGGCTCTTACCTAGTAGAAAATAAATAAATAAATAAATATATTTAATAGATACATAATATTTAATATATAATATATTATAGACATTATATATTATATATATTTATTCATTTTCTACTATATTTGTTATATACAATATATAATATTTAATATCTAATTTATATTAATACAATAAATATATATTTATATATGTTATATATAAATATATAATATTAAATATATATAATAAATAATAAATAAATATATATGTATTTGCACACACACTTACCAAAATCAGCACTTTCACACTGTCTTTGAATAATAGGATTGCAAATAATCTTCATCTACTCACTTTTTTCGTATATCTCTATATTTTGTTATTTATAGAACATTCGAGTTATGAAATAAAGGTTTGTACCAAAATTCAGTCTGGCAAAGCTTTATGCATGAAAACCTCAGAGACTTGCTATTTTTGTCCCAAGCGGCCCTATTTTTGTCCCAAACGGCCCCTCACCCACCTTCCTTCAAAGCTATCCCCTCTGTTCGTGCTGGCCTCACAGTGGGTGGCCTTCTGTGTGCTTTTCTGGTGTCTGCTAGAAAGATGTCGAGAGAGGTTATTTTGCCTCTGTTTTGGAATGTACCAAATGCAGTATTTTCTGTAGGAAACATCTCAGCGTTTTATTTCTTTTTTTTTTTTCAGTTTAAACCACGTCTTGACAAAAGTCTCATTTTTCCAGAATCAACAATAAGAAGATGGACCTGCAGGGAACTGTGTTTTGAATCTCTTCCTTTAACTGTTTATTTAAAATAGAGTCAACCTTCTGCCACCGTCCACAAAGGCAAATAGAAAAAGAGCTTTTTCCACATCATCGATTTTCATAATCATTCGGATCCAAGTCCTGAGGAAGATTCTAAACTCCAACGCCTTATCCAGGCCCAGACGACGTACCATTGAATTATTTTAACATATTTCACAACAGCTCGTACAACAGAAAATAATCAACGGAACCTCATGGTCCATCACGTCGTACATGGACTGTCTTAGGTTTTCTGTTTGTTGGTTTTCTACCATTATTATTTTTTAAATTTTATTTTATTATTAGTTTTAAGTATACAGTACATTGGTTAGACATTTATATAGTTTATAAAATGATCCAACATTATTTTTAAATTCATGTCACCGAACGTTAATGAAAAAGAGCCTTGTTTTTTTTCTTTTTCCAGTTTTGAAAACAGCACGTCTGCATTTTCTTCTTCATCACGGAAAGCTGAGTTACGTTTTTGCTAACGATGCATCACTATTCCCAAACCTCTTTCGGACCTTCCGAAAGCTGAAATATAGTTTATCTTTTAAATGCAAAAGAGGGCCTCGGAGTCTGCGTATCTCGAGTGGAGTGTTGTACAAAATTTTAACATGTGCCACGTGTAATAAGCCAATGGAAATGCAGGCCTGGATGCAGACGGTTTTTCTCCAGACGGGACGGCTGCTTGGGGGAGGGGACACAGATCCCAGGGCCTCTAGGTCCTTGATTTAGAATAAAGAAGAAATTCCTTGTTTAAAGTCTTCTGTATTTTACACCATAGTGTATATGAGAGTCTTTGAAAATCACATGGCATTTAAAATTTGAGTGATGCTATCATCATTCCATCGATATGGTTATAATAATAACAAAGATAAATAACAAAAGGATGATTAGAATGAAATAATCATGATGATGACGATAATATAATAGTAATAATAATAATAACAATAACAATAACTAGCTGTTTACATTTCCATGGGAAGCTGTTAACAGGTATCATGAGCTGTAAACATCACGGTGTTTTCACAGCTTCGTGTCTTCACTGGGGCTATGCTGTGGGTCAAGTCGGAAGCACTGGCCTATGCGTAAAACAAACCTCAGACTTGCAGAATGAGCCGTATTTTCTATTTCTCTAGAGCTACAGTGGCCGTAGGAGGAAAGGTAACAGGGGACGAAAGCATCACAAGAAGCCAACACAGGTGTCAGGCGTTCTGATCACTGGGGATTCAAACACTAGGCCCCAGTGCCCTATAGTCTCTTCGTTCTTGGGGGCTGGGAAAGGAGAGTTGGAAAAGGTGTTCGGCTTCTTCATCACCTTCCTCTGGAAGGGACACGCCTGCTGAGTGAGAATTAGTCACGTGACCCTGCCTCACTGCAAAGGATCCTGGGAGATGTAGTTTCCACAGGGGAAACCGTAGACCACCAACATTCTGCAAGATGGCGGCGGTGTCTGAGGCTTAGGAGAGCTAACGGCCTCTGTCATACGCTCGGAGACACTGTTCAGTTTTTATCATCTCCAGCTCGCAAGGCTGCTCTTGACTTCTCACCTGATGTGTCACGGCTTTACCCACAGTTCCTTGGGCTCCTGTCCCCCCTTCATCAGAAGAGAGAGGGGCTGTGTTTCCTCATTACTTGGCACACACCAACCCACGCTGGTGCTGCGCCACGGGGTCCACGACACCTTTGGAGGTGCCCGAGAATGGAAGTGTGCACAATGGGGCACTCTGAGGAGGAATCGTAGTAAAGTTCACGAGCTCCTTATCCCTCCCCGAAAGCTCGGTGCCCGCCCGCCCCTCCGGGGGAAGACGAAATGAAGTCAAGGTCAGAATAACCTTTCAGCCCAAGGGAAAAGCAGCTTCACTGTGGCCACTCAAGACTCCAGGTCCATGTGATGGATCGGGCGCTGGGCTCTGCGCGTACGTCAGTGGAGGGACCGGACAGATGCCCTTGTCTTGGCACTGTCTGTGACTGTCCTGTCCCTGGCCAGCTCTCTCGCGGTCCCTCCCGTGCATCCATCCCAGCCCCAGCGATGTATGGCAGGGAGGATGCCCTTGCCAGGCTGGCCTTGGCAATAGGGTGACGTGAGGGGAGTTGGGAAGACAGGTGAGCGGTACGGAGGGCAGGTGCATGCTTTCCCGTGTCCGTCACCTGCGGCTCGCCGTGCGGTGGGTCCGCTGACCCGCTGGCTTTCCTGGCTGTTCCTTTCCCTCTGCAGGCAACGCCTACGGTAATGACCTCTGCGAACATCCTCCCCTCCGTGCTCCTGACTGGAACACTTTCTTTTTACATCATCCGCACGTGTCATGCCGCGTTTTTTTATAACAGAAGCGCACATGTCTCCCTAATAATTTGCAGGCTGTACTAGGCGGTGGGAGGAACACACAGGTTTTTTTTTTTAAAGGAACCTTTGACCTTTGTCCCACTGTCCCCAGGTTACCTCAAGAATCCTCTAGACTGTGTGATCACCATGCGCACACAGACACAGACGCGCACGTAGATGACACCTCGACGCGCAGCACGGTTAAGGGGCGGGGCGGGAACTCAAGCCCACTTCTCATCTGTGGGAAGAGTTGCTCGTTCTGCCGTAGTCTCCGAAAACTCGTGGCTGAGTAGAACCCAGCACAACGCACGGTTTGCTTCTGGGTCTAGTGTGAGTTCTGCTATATGGCTTTGGATACGCAAGTTGCCGCTGAAATTGGATGGTGTCGGATGAGACTGTCTCGTCTCCATGCTCTGTGCAGATGGGATGAGTGAAGGGTCTGAGATGAGGCCCCCTGGAGCAGGTGGCCCTACACCCAAGGACAGTGTCCTTATCACAGAGGAGACACAAAGGAGAAGCCACGTGGCCTTATTTGGGAAAGATTTTTGCAGATCGAAGTTAGGGATCTGAGACGAGTCTTTTTGGATTTAGCAGGTGGCACTAAATCCAGTGACAGTGTCCTTATAAGGGACAGAGAGGAGACACAGACACGGAGGCAGAGATGAGAGGGACGCGGCCACCAGCCCAGGGACGCCTGGGGCCCCCAGACGCTGGGAGAGGCAGGAAGGACTCTCCCCTGGGGTCTGCAGACGGACCAAGGCCCTGGGATGCCTGGATGTCACACTGCTGGTCCCCAGGACTGGGAAAGAATTCCTTTCTGTTGTTTTTAGACACCTAGTCTGTGGTCATTTATTATGGCTGGCCAAGCAAATGAGCTCATGTGGACATGTCCCAACATGAAACCAAGGAGGCCCACTGGCTTTTTTATGTGGTACCGAGGTCAACATAAAGATGACTTTGTCAAACACGAGGTCAGACACAGGCCACAGCATGGCGGTCACCGGAGGGGAAGCAGCTGGGGGAGGCGGAGGAGGGCCACGGGGGTCACGTGCATGGGGACGGAAGGAGATGTGACTGGGTGGTGAGCACACAATGCAATAGACAGATGACGTATTGCGGGATTGCACGCTGGAAACCAATATAATTTTATTAACCAATGTCACCCCAATGAATTAAATAGTCATTAAAAAAATCTTTGATAGGGAGAAAGCCGAACAGCCAGGCAGCCAGGATGATATGAAGTGACTTTTCCTGTCCCCTGTCACCCCGAGAAGCCTGGCACCCAGGAAGTCACCGCACTGGCCGTCTGAAGCTTGGTCTTACAAGACAATAAAGTTCAAAAACGGCTCCCTGGGGTGCGGCCTCGCGCACTTTCAATTCAGTAGAAGGTGGGAGACACCCACCCCGGCTTCGCAGTCTGGCCCGGGTTCATCAGAAGGAGCCGAGTTTGCAAACTGAGTCCTCGGGGGCAGAGCCTGGTTTGCGTTTTACTTTGCAGTGAGGACCTGGGACCAATCGAAGGGTGACCGTTGACGGCGAGCCGAGGATTTTGCTTGGGCACACATATTTATGAGCGCATATGCCAGACGTCACAAGTTGGCTGGTCAGCGGGGGCGCGGGGGAAGTTCTCTGTTAGTTAGCGTATTATTTACAAAAGGGAATAGAACCGTACGCGATTCTGAACAATGGCCTTCTCAGATCACACAGGTCCCTGATCTGGACGAACACGTTTCAAAGACCTTCAGGCTGCCAAGTCGCAAAGTACGTAATGAGCAACCTTTCATGACTAGTAGCTTTTAAATATGCGTGTTAGCTTCTCAGGCCTGCTTTAGCCAATTCTGCCAAACAGGGTGACTGGAAATAATAGAATTTTCTGCTGTTACAGCCCTGGAGGCCAGCAGTGTGACAATCAGGTGTCCCGAGGTCATGGTCCCTCCGCAGGCCCCAGGGGAGGGTCCTTCCTGCTTCTCCTAGCTTCTGGGGATCCCAGGCGTCCCTGGGCTGGTGGCTGCGTCCCTCCCGTCTCTGCCTCCGTCTGCACGCGGCTTGTCCTGTGTGTCTGTGACTCCTCTTCTGTCCCTGGGGTTAGGGCCACCTGGCCCAGGAGGACTCACCTCAGACCGTTCACCTATGCACGTCTGCAAAGACCCTGTGTCCACATGAGGTCCCACCGTGAGCTACCAGGTAGGTGTGAATTATCTGCAGCACGTTATTCAACCCACTACGAGATCTGTACATTCTAACCAGACATGGAACACTTTTCCAGACACGCGTTCAAGCCCGCCTGCTCCTTCTCTGTCAGTAGAAGTCAGGTCTCGGAGCTTGAGGCTGTGACTTCGTTCCCTGCCCTGATGGGGGAGCAGGCCCCCCACCCAACTCAGCTCCTGTGGCCTGCTGTCCACCGTCTGCGGGACTCGCCAGCAGCTCCCTCCTCTGCTGGTGGCAGCTGGCGGGACTGATCTGTGGAGCCTCCAACGTTTCCTGGCGTCTCAGCCTCACGTTAACTTACACGCGTGCGTCTGTCATTCGCTCTTGGAGAACATGGTGCGTGCCACACGCGCCTCCATGTCGCTGTACCTGACCCGCACGCGACGGGACGGACGCGTCCTGGAGGATGACGTGGACTCCGCCCGCAGTGCCGCCGTGCAGCCTACGACCTCACGCCACCCCGGGATGCTCCGCCCCTGTTTGCAGGTGAAGATGCACGGCAGGTACGCTGCACCTGCCCGGCCGCGCCTGCCGCCCCGCACACCCAGGCAGACAGGGCAGATCGCACTGCGAGCTGCGTTTAGTCATGCGGCTCGGAGTGACAACCAGGGAGCGTTCGCTACCCTGGGGGGGGGCACTTCGCAACGCCTGGTGACGTTTCCCGTTGTCACGACTAGCGAAGACGGGGTGCTCCTGGCATCTGGGGAGTGGAGACCGGGGGGCTGCTCGACGCCCTGCAGCGCCCAGGACCCCCGACGTCAGAGTCATCGCCACGACATGCACGGCGTGGACTCTGACAGACCCTGACCGAGGATGAGTTGCTATGTACCTATGTATGTATCATCTATGTATCGATCTGTCGTCTATTTATCTATCTATGTATCATCCATCTATCATCTATCATGTCTATCATCTATCACCTGTCTATCTACCTATCATCTAATCTAATCTGTAACCTACCATCTATCATTTAATCTATCTAATCTATCTATCTATCTACCTAATCTATCATCTATGTATGTATGTATGTATGTATGTATGTATGTATGTATGTAGTATGTATCTATCTATCTATCTATGTATCTATCTATCTAATCTATGTATTATCTATCTATCAATCATCTATCAGCTATCTTCTCTGTCCTCCCCCCATCTATCCATCCGTCCGTCCCCCTATGCATTCATCCATCTGTCATCTATGGAAGTGGTTCTCAGGTAGGAGTGATGTGCTCCCCACTAAGGGGACATTTACCAATATCTGGAGTCACTTTTGGTTGTCACGCCCGGAGTGCAAGGACCTGCTGGAATCTGGCGGGTGGTGACCAGGGGGGCTGCTCAACACGCTGCAGGGCACGGATGACCCTCGTCTCAGCCGTCACCCCCGACGTGCACAGCCCGAGGCCCAGAGACTGTGGGCTTGTCTGTGGAAGCGTCGCGTCTTGCTGGTACCTGGCCAATGAGGAACGCTTGGACCAATTCTGAATAATCATGGACTGAAATGACGAAAAGGGCCTGGAACGCCCCACGGAGGCAGGAAAGCTTGACCCTCTCGTTCAGCTGACATTCCTTTGAGGCCGGCAACAAGTTTCTCCCCGCGCCGGGCGGACCCGTTATTCCCCAGATGTTTTATCTTGCATCACCCTCTCTCTCAGTCTCTCTCTCTCCAGGTCTCTCTCTCTCTGTCTCTCTCTGTCTCTCTGTCTCTCTCTGTCTCTCTCTGTCTCTGTCTCTGTCTCTGTCTCTGTCTCTGTCTCTGTCTCTCTCTCTCTCTCTCTCTCGGCGAGGAAATGCATGACGGAGCTGCTTTTGTGAGGAATGGGGCTGCACGGCCCCAGGTGGCACGTTCCTGCAGATCGTGGCCTGAGATGGCTGTGGGAAGACTCCCCCACCCTCATACGGGAGCCGTGACCCCAGGGGCCTGCGGGGGTCCCACTCCGCCTCGTCGCCCATCAAATCCGCTGCCTTGGACTCCGTTTCATTGCATGCCAAAGCCCAGTAGAGGGGAGGGGAACTCGAGCGGGTCGGATGAAAGCAGCACTCCAACCGGTCTCAGTGAGACCCACGTGCTCGCGAAGCTCTTTAGCGCCCGAAAACATCGCCGTCATCATGGCCCAGTTGTTGGGAAAACATCGTTTTATTATCCCATGTACATTCTATTGACCTTAAAAATACAGTAAAACAGCCATGGAAATATCAGGTGTCCTGCTGTGCGTGGGCGTGAGGCGTGGCCGGGCTTTCCCAGAGGGGCCGCGGGTTCACTCCGTGGGGTCACGGCTCAGCTCCCTCTCCGCTCCGCCCTCCCCCTCGCCAGCCCCCGCGACAGCTCTTAACACAAACCCCATAAACCGGGAAATCCGATACCCCAGCCTCCCCCGCCACGGGCGCCCGAGAAAGGTCATTGAATAGCGGTGGCTGAATTCGAAGGCAGTCGGGCGGGAACTCTGAGTGACTGCATTTCCACGCCTGCTCTAATGTACCCGAGTCTTGTAAAGACCAATAATTTATTATTTTTAATGAGACAGAAAGCGTTTCTTTCTCTTTCTGGCCTCATCGTCTAATTAGAAAGAAAAAAAATTTATATATATATATATATATCTATATATAGAAAACACTACATGGAAAGTGAGTTTCAGACAGAGAGTCCTTTCATAGAGAACGGTAGGTGTATTGTATGACACTTGTACAGTAAAAAAAATTGGTCACTGCGATTCTAAGCCCTTATTGGTCAAACTGGAGTTTGGACGTGACAGAGGAAGTAACTGGAAGACGGACACTCGTTCTAGAAGGTTCTATCGGTTCGAAACGGCAGAAGGCTGACGAGCTGAGGCGTCTTCCCCGGGGAGAGATGGCAGTGTTCCTGTCGGCTGTTCGTTTTCAGCGGAAGCTGCTTCGTCTCCCACTGACGCGCGTCAGAGCCTCGAAGACTGGCGTCACCCACACGGAAATCGTCACTTGCGCCCAGGCGTTGTGGCGTGTGCCATGCCAGGCCAGAGCACGGCGTCCTGCACCCGTGGACGCGAGTCCCAGACAGGCAGGACCCCACCTCCTTGTCTGCGTTGCTTTCTTCTGCCGACGAGCGTCGGCCACGGTCAGCGTGAGCCCAACACGCAGCTGGGGGCCTCCGGGTTGTGTGACAGTTCGCGGGAGAGCCCTGCCTGTCCGCCCCACTGCAGGGCTGTCCTTGCCCACGAGGCCTTGTGCCAGCCCTGTCGGCGTCTCAGTAAACGTGGATGTAGGTGGTTTTCGTGTCCCTGCCCAGGATGTTTTTCGCGGTGCACTTGTAGAAGCCGGCGTCGCTCCGGGTGGCCTGCTGGATGGTGAGTGACCCGTGCGGGTGAAGCTGCCGGTTCCCGTACAGACGGGCCTGCGAGCCGGCGGTCAGCTGCGACCGGTCCGGCAGCTCCCAGGTGATCTCGGCTTTGGGGACCCCCACGGCCATGCACTTCATGGTGACGGCGTGCCCGGGCCGGGCGTAGATGACCGGCGTCGGCTCGCTGGTGATCCTGGGTGGGTAGGCGATCACAATGACCGCGTAGCTCACGGTGGACGGGCCCGACTCGGCGTCCGTCTGGCACGCGTAGGTGCCCCGGTCGAACACCGAGGCCTCGCGCACGGTCAGCGTGCCGTTGTCCCAGACGGACACGCGTCCTCGGGCCTGCGGGCCGTGCAAGATCGTGCCGCTGGGCAGCGTCCAAGACACGCGCGCCGGCCGGCCCGGCGGGGGTGCGGGTGGGCAGGGCAGCCGCAGCGTCTCGCCGTTGAGGATGCTCACCACGCTGTGCTGCGGGCTGCTCGCCGGCGCCTTCCGGAGCCCGACCTTCAGGGACACCAGCCGCTCCGAGTGGCCGGCGGCGTTGCGGGCCACGCAGCGGTAGGCGCCGGCGTCCGCCGGCGACAGGCCGCTCACGTGCAGCCGGCCGTCGCTCTTGTGGTAGAATCTGTGCAGCTGGCGGCCGCTGGCCAGCTCCGTCCCGTTGGGCAGCACCCAGCGCAGCGTGGGCGGCGGGCTCCCCGCGGCCGAGCAGTTGAGGCTGATGGTGTGGCCGGCCGTGGCCGTGATCTTCTCGGTGACCGGGTCGTGGAAGAAGGGCTTCTCCATGGGCTCCAAGACCGTGAGCTGCACGATGAGCCTGGCCTCGCCGCCCTCGTTGCGGCCGATGCAGGCCAGCTGGACGGAGTCGCTCTTCCGGAGACTCTTGATGTCCAGCGTGCCGTTGCGGTGCACGGTGACCCGGTGGCCGTAGTACGGGGCGGGCAGCACCACGCCCTCGGGGAAGGCCCAGAGCACGCGCGGCGTGGGCACGCCCTCCGCCAGGCAGTCGATGAGCTTCCGGCTGCCGCCGGCCGCGATCTCCCGCACGGTGGTGATGGCGTCGGGGTTCCCGTTGATCTTGGGGGACTGCACGTGGACGTGCACCCACACGACCTTGCGGTCCTCGCCCGCGCTGTTCCGGACCACGCAGGTGTAGTTGCCGCTGTCGGAACGCTGGGCTTTGTGGATGAGCAGCGTGCCGTCCTCGTAGATCTGGTACTTCTCGGACGACGTGGGGATGGGCTTGTTGGTCGGGGACAGCCACGTCACCCTGGGCGTGGGCTCCCCCTTGGCCTCACACGCCACCGTGACCACGTCCCCGTAGGGGACGTGGACCACGGCGTACGTCTTGTTGCGGATGGCGGCGGGCTCGGCCACCACCTTGACGTGCACCGTCATCTCGTCTCTGCCTACCTGGTTCTTGGCGAAGCAGGTGTAGTCGCCCGCCTCCCGCATGCCCACCTCGTTGAAGTAGAGCGTCCCATTGTTGAAGACGACGTAGCGCTGGCCCCGGCCGCCCCCGCCGTCATCCGACTGCACGAAGGAGTGCACCAGGCTCCCGTCCGGGAGCCCCCAGACGATCTCGGGGTCGGGGAGCCCGCTGGCCACGCAGTCCACCCTGAGGTCCGCCCCGTAGAACACCCTGTGGTCCTGTTCCTCTTTGTACTCGATCTTGGCGGGCTTCATGACCACGTGCACCTGCAGCACGACGAAGTCGTCGCCCACCTGGTTGCGGGCCACGCACAGGTAGTCCCCCGCATCTTTGTCTGTGACGGACGACACCACCAGCGTCCCGTTGGCGAACGCCCGGACTCTGGGGTCGAAACTGTCGGTGGAGGAAAACAAACAGAATATGAGGTCAGTGTCCTGAATGCTACGCCCTGCCTGTCGGTCTCCGGACGGACACCCGAGCTGTCCCGCCCAACGCCACGCTTTCTGCAGCCTGGACACACTGCGTCCAAACGTGGACGCCTCTCGCCGCCAACGGGCACTCCCCGGTGCGCTCTGAGCTTCGGGCAGCCTGGCTACCGATTCCAGGAGGTGACTGCGCTCAGCGCCTTCAGCCCTGAGCCCGTGGGGCGTGTGGTTGGGTCAAGTACCCACGTGGCGGCCAGCGCAGAGCTTACGATCACGATAACATCAAGACAGACCGAATCGGACGGATCCTTATAAAGACATAAAATTCTTTCTGAAGAAAACGCTTTAGACGCTATTTTTCCTGCCGACGATTTTTAAACCGTATTCTACCCCATGATGAGGCAGCGGGCAGCAACGTGGCCGCACTCCGGATGGTATGACTGCGCTTATGCCCAGTTTTAATGCTAAGATCGGGTTATGCAGAACTTGGCAATATGGCCACAAAGCCTGCTCCCCTAGAGAAACCTGCTCCCCTGTGAAACCACAGCTGAATGACACCACCTGGCCGTCCACATGGACCCAAGCTTGCACGTCTGTGCATGAAAATCTATAAAAGGCTTTCACCTGGAAAGGGTCGCGTGGAAAAAGTGACAGGAAGCTCGTCACTGTGCACGTGATGTTTTTATAAACATGGCCGTGTCCTGGAGCAGCTCAGAGCTAATGCTTTGAATAACAGGCTGAAATGATTTGGCGGGTTCCTGCTTCAAAACTGTCTGGATTGAAAAATCTCAAGTAACGCCTAAATCCTCACGGTGGCACGAGCTGAGTTTGGGACTTGATTTTCGTCCCTAAATACGTCCTAAACGCTGCTTTATTCTAATCGGGCGTGTGGAAATGTGTTGTCAACATTTCCTTTTTAAAGTCTGCCAAGCAGCGAATTCGACCCGATAACCTAATTACTGTCCATAAAAGCAACTGCCGGCCACGATTCGGCAACTGTTTCGTTGGCCAGAGGTGACAATGCCATCACGTGAACTGTTAGAATAAGGGTGGAGTGGACAGAGGTCTTTTAACATGTCTTGGAGTTGGATCCCAAAACTGTGCACAGTAGCACGTCTGTAAACGTTACGAAACTTCTACAGAAGTGGTTTCCAGCCCCGATTGTAATCAGTCACCTGAGAAATGGAAAAACAGGCCCGTGCATGCATCTCCGGGGACTCCAGTGTCTGTATTTTTAGACAGTGCCAAGGTGGCGGCGGGAGCCACAGGCCGCTGCTTTGTGTAAGTCACATGGCTGTTTCAAACACTTGGCTGGGGACATAGATAGTAACGTTGGATTTAGTAATATTGAAGCTGCAGCCATGGCGACCGATGATTTGTCGGGAGATACCAGGACGGCGGGTCGCGCCCATACTGGAATGATAGCTTTTACTGCGTACGCTGCCTCGGCCGTGCCAAAGTCGGCTGGAAGCTGCTCTACGTGGCGGCCCCTGCCCTCGGCTGGAAGGTGTGTGTGGGGGGGACCTAGGCACGCGGTGGTCTAGACTCACGGTGCGAGGGTCACTAGACACCACGCAGCCTTCGAAGGTTTACCGACAGATGGAGAGAACGCACTGTCACCCTTCTCCTGCATCGGGAAGAGGCTGGGGACGCGGCTGTGAGGGACCCGTGAGGCGGGCTCTGCTCACTTCCAGGGGCGGGGTAGTGGCATTCAGAGGCAGGGGGACGCCCTCCGAGCTGCCGGGACACACCGTGGACCAAGGTTCGTCTACTGTGGCACCACAGACGTTTTCCTGACTCCATTTTGCCAATCACTGTCCCTTTCCTATACCTCCTGATGCGCTTATTAAGGAGACATCGACTCCTTTGGATTTGGGGCTTTCAGACGGTTGGGATGAGTCTCGGAGACCGACCGGTGGGCGCACTGCAGGGCATGAAGCAGACCCCCTGGTCTCCACCCACCGGGTGCCGGGAGCACCCTCTCTTCCTTGAGTCACACCAACCAAAAGGGTATGCCGACATTGCCAACCGTCTCCTGGGGACGAAACTGCCACCCTCTGGAAAGCAAGGACCGTGGAGCAGAAGGCGGCTTTCTTCCTGACCGGAACCAGCTTCGTGATTTGCACACGGGCGCCCTGGATCGGAACTCATGCCTTCAAACATTCTATCACGAACGCCGATTGAAAACAGGATCGGAGGCTCGTGCGAGTTACGTTGACATTAGATATTAGAAAAAGCAGGCCGTGTACATTGCTTTGTCTAAGACGACTGCTTAAAATCCGGTTGCAGATATAATCATTAAAAGGAAAGCTACGTTTCTTGGGGGGCGGGATGGAGCAGGGGAAAAGCCAGGTGTTTGTTGTGGCTTCTACGTTATAAAGACGAGATTTTACTTGGAAAAAGAAACAGCCGCTGCCCCGCGCGCGCATGCGCCCGCGCCCGCGCCCAGGACACAGAAGGCGCAACATCCGTGCGTCTTGCAGCCGGACGCCGTGTCGCGGGGGACAGGCGGGCGCGGGAGCGCAGCACTAACGGGGGTCCCGGGGAGGCGGGGCGCACGTACCTGAAGAGCGCGTCGATCATGCGCTTGGACGGCAAGCGCCAGAGGATGCGCGGCCAGGGGTCCCCCGAGGCGCTGCAGTCCAGGCGCAGCGTGGCGCCGTAGCGCACGTCGGTGCGGTGCGGGGAGCTGCCGGTGATGCGCGCGTTGGCCGCGGCGCGCGGCACGCTCAGCTGCACGGTCCTGCGCGCCGCGCCCACCAGGTTGGCGGCCACGCACTCGTAGCGCCCGCTGTCCTTGGGCGCCAGGTTGCGGATGTAGAGCGTGCCGTTGGGGAAGACGAACAGGTTGCCGTGGACGAACTGCGAGGGCCGCACGTGCGTGCCGTCGGCCAGCACCCAGCGCAGGCTGGCGCGCGGCGCGGCCTTGGCGCTGCAGTGCACCTGCACGCTCAGCCCCGGCGGCAGCGAGATGTTCTCCAGCTTGTCCTGCTGGATGACCGGCGGCAGCGCCGCCACGTGCAGGCGGATGGCCAGGCTGTCCGCGCCCGCCGCGTTGCTGGCCACGCACTTGTACACGCCTCGGTCCGCGAAGGACGCGTCCCTGATGGACAAGGTGCGGTTTTCGTGCAGCGTGACCCTGCCCTGCGCGCGGGACGCGGCCTGCCACACCCTGCCGTCAGGGAAGATCCAGGAGATGTGCGGGACCGGGGTCCCCTTGGCCAGGCACTCCATGGCGATGGTGTCGCCCAGGGACACCGTGACGTCCTGGTAGTGCCCGGCGACGATCTGCGGCTGCTGCGCCGCCACGGACAGCTGCACCAGCATGCGGTCGGCGCCGTGCAGGTTCTTGGCCGTGCACAGGTAGCGGCCGCCGTCCTGCGCCTGCGCGCGGCGGATGACGAAGCTGCCGTTCTTGAGGACCTCGAACCGCTGCAGCCTCGTGTTGGGAGTCATGAGCGCGCCTGCGGACCAAACAGAGGCGATGTCAGGACCCGAGGGACGCATCGTTGCAGCGAGCGCCGAACTGGGGTTCCGCGTTAATTCGCCAACGTCTCCCCTATAACTCTAAAACAGCGAGCGAAGACCCGCCCCCCGCCTGCAGAATGGGGAGGAGACGATGTTTGGGGTCAGCGGTCTTCTCAAGTCTTAATGCCAAGGACATAGACCGCCTTAAACTAAAGGGCAGCCGGAAGGGGTTTTATAGAAGGTTCCGGAACCCACCCTGAGCCGCAGGCCCACTCCAGGCGGCCACCTCATTCACTTCAGTGACTGGAGCTGCAGCCTGTGTCCGAACATCGCCCGGCTCTCTGCCTGGACGGGTCCTTCTGATGTCCCCAGGCTGGTCTCAGGGACGCCCGAGGCCGGTTCTTAGATCGGGCAAACGATGTGCCCAGAGCTGTCCCTGTCGTAAACAACCCCGGCCGGCCAGCGTCCAGAGCCACCACCCGCTGTCTGCAGCTATCACACTGCGGGTCACCCTGCCCCGAGGCAGGTCCCAGACAGCCACGGGCAGCGTCTTCGCCCTGGCCCCTGATGAAGTGATGGCAGCCGCCGGTCCCCAGCGTGCTGGCCCTGCGTCTCCCGCCCCTTCCTGCAGAAAGCGCAGGTCCATCTCCCCTCTCCCACCTCCTGAGGGACCCTGGCGCTTTCCCGTGTGGCCCTGTGTATCACGGGGAAGGAACTGTGAGGGAACCAGCACCCTTTGAGTGGCAGCTGCTCCTCATCTGTCGGCCTCGCCATACCTGAAGAGTCAGAGACGCCATTCGTAAAAAACAGGGAAACCCTAATTTTCCCGCACCACTTCCTGTGGCTCAGCACCAGGCTCCGGGCCTGGACTGGGAGCTACACCTTTCGTGCTGACACACAGCTGTCCCCTTTGTCAATGATCGTCCCTAACACAAGAGGCCTGCCTTTAGGTGAAGACTCTGAGTGCTGGAAGCTCCCCGTAACGCCCGCCCCCGCCCCGGATGGTGACTTATGCCCTTCGCCAACGTCACCCCCTCACTAAGGTACTTGCAGCTAGAGAACTCTGAAGCAAATGCCCGATGTGCCTCCAGGAGCGGCCAAGGCCACAGCTTCCTGCCCTCGGGCTGAGCTAGGCGGCCAGGTGAATCGGCCCCGCCACCCACACCCTGCAGAACAGGTGTGGGTCGACACGGACATCGCCTCCCAGCCTTCCAGCCGCGAGGTCAACCTGCTTCGTGTCGGAGGCCACCCGAATGACAGGTGTCTGTGGTCATGGAACTCTGCCTTCTGTCCCCCACCCGCGGATGCCACCTCCCTCCGATGCATTTTAAGGTGCAGAGGTAGGAGGGTGCTTGTCACCTCGCTTTGTGTGGGGCGGAATGGAGTGAGGGTCCCCTGAGACCTCCTATTGGCCGGAGGTCATACGAGGTGGCTGCAGCAAAGGCACGAATTTGGTCCATGCAGCCAAAACGGCTCAAAAATATACAGGCACCGGGCATCTCCATGACAGGAGACTACAGCGCTCGGTGACAGGTGAGTAACAGGGGCATCAGCGCTCCGGCACATGTGGACGGCCGTGCGTGGAACTGTCCTGAGTGCCGCTGATGCACGGGATGGGGAGGAGCCACGGGGTCGGTGGGACGTCTCCACAGAGAAACGTCCCTCCCATCACAGGCATGGTCCCCTCGGAATGAAAAGCCCGTGGTGTTGGCGTCTGCTCCTGCAGGCGGAATCCCTCAGGCGATCATCACGGAACGGATGATGCCCAATGCTGAGCGGACGGGAGGAGCCCATCTCCCTCTGGTCACCAGCTCCGAGCACCTAACACCCGGCACGCTTGCCTGCCACGCCTGTCCGCTGAACGCGCAGACGGCATGGATCTCCCGAGCACCGTTAGCCTAAACCACTGCTGAGCTGTCGAAATAGAGACCAGAAAATGGAACGAAAGCCGTGTGATCCGAAGGCGAACTCTGCCTGCAGGACACGGCAGAGTCAGGACAGGGGAAAACAGGAAGGGGCAGGGGCGGGCCCTTCGCGGAGGCTGGAGCTTGCGACCTCTACTCTCTTCTGCCACCTGGGAGTCATTTGTCTGCTCAGACACAGCACGTGGTCCAGTGTGTGAAGGACGCTGTGCTCTGGGCACCCCCGATCCCAAGTATAGGCGGCTGTCATGGGGTGAATGGTGTCCCCACAGAAGCTCAGATGTTGACGCCCGCACCCCCAGGACCCCAGAATGTGCCCGTGTGTGGAGACGGGGCTTTGCAGAGGGAATTAAGGTCAGACACGGTCACCAGGGTGGGCCCTGATGCTATGGGGCTGCGTCCTTCTAAGAAGAGGAGGTGAGAGAGATGACCACGCAGAGGGACGACCACGTGAGGACACGGGTTGGGGACGGTGTCCGCACACCCAGGAGAGAGGACGCAGAATGAACAAATGCCGATCACAGCTTGACCTTGGGCGTCCAGACTGCAAAGCCATGGGACGCACATGCTGTGCGCTGAGCCCTGGACTCTGGGTAGCTGGTTCCTGTAGAGGGACATGTGTGTACCTAGGTTCTCAGGTGTCCCTGCCCTATGCCACCAGCCCGTTGTTTTCCCAGTCTCCGGTTCTGCGGGGCGCGGGGGGTAGGGGTCACCAGCTCGAGTACTCGCCTCTGCCGCCAGCCCAGGGTAACACGCAGAGGCGTGGCCACCTTACCTGTGGAAACCTTTGTCCAGGTGACGAAAGGCTTGGGTTTCCCCGTGGCCTCACACGGGAGCAGCACGTCGGTGTCTGCGGCGACAGACACGGTCTGAGGGGACTTGGTGACAATTTGGGGCTTTTCGCCGAGCGTCCAGAACTTGGACGCAGGCGGTCCCCCGGCAGAGAAGAACTTGGAGCTGCTCTGATGGAAGCTTCTGGACGACTGTCCAGAAGAAGTCGCGAAGGGGACGGGGCTGCGGGTGGAGTAGAGCACGGGCCCATTCTGCACGCGCGCCGACGGTGGCACCGTCCCCTGCGGACGGTGCGGTGCGGGGGGCGCCGGGGGCCCGAAGTCCACGTGAATGACGCTCTGAGAATGGGTCCGACTGTAGGGGCCTGTGTGGACTATTCTCGGCCGCGTGCCGGGGGCCGGGGCGGTGGCCGGGGGCGGCTTCGGGGTCGCCGCCCACTGCGGGAACGAGAAGGTCCTGTTGAGAAAGAAAGGGGTCCTCCCGTCGGGGGAAGGATGAGGCCCCACACGCGGAGCCTTGCCAGCGGGCTGCGTCAGCTCAGGGAGGCGGTCGTCCCCAGACACTTTGGAGTGGCCTTGGGTTCGCTCGGTCCCTCGGTCAGGGAAGTCGGTGGGCGTGCCAGCCCTGGAGCCGTGCCACGGGACCACGGCAGTGGCCACGCTCAGTGATTTCGGCGTCGTCAAGTGGTTCTGCTCTGGCCAGACCCTGGACGGGTATGCCGTTATCTGCGGTTTGTTGGTCCAGTGACGAGGAGGCTGGAAGGTGACAGAGTGTCTGGAGGGGTGTCGTGTGGTCGTGTGTGCTGGCCGTGCAGTCCCTCTTGGTGGCACGGGTTGGTCGGGGACTCTGGCCGCGTGGTGGACGGTTTGGACTCTGCCCGGTTGGTGCTGGGGATGCGGGCCGTGCGGAAGGATGTTTGTGGTCCCCCCGTCAGAGGCTACCTTCCTCAGCTCCTTTGGAGTTAAGTTCAGTGCGTCGAGGCTGGTCGAGGGGGTGGATGATTCCGGTGGCCTCCGTGTAGGCGGGGTTCCCGCGTAACTCCCTGGGGGTGTCTCGGTTCTGGGGATCCCCACGTGATTGAAAAAAACGTCTTCCCTGGAACCCGCTGTGGCTGGAGGTGTCGCTGAAGTGAGCGGCGTGGGCTTTGCGGTGGCTTGTGCCACAGACCCGAGAGCCGAGTGTGGGAACGGGGATGCCGGCTGCTCCGTTGCAGTAGGAT
>NW_024350022.1:0-389 GCF_902729225.1 Pteropus medius | reverse complement strand
GGAAAGCAGTTCAAGGGCCATATTAGAGGACACCCGAGATTGGACTCAATCAATCAGAGCTGGAGGGATCTCGAGGGGAATGGAAAACACTGGACACACCACGTGCTCTCTGGACAGAAGGCAGAAGATAGCAGTCTGTATGCACCACAGCAAGGCTGGCATTTGCAGAGACCAGTCAGGGGACTCTGCTGTCCTCACTATTTATATGTGGAATTGTTTCTCCCTTGTTCCAACTTAGAATTCTTTGGATTGTAAGTGATAGAAACTTGTTCAATTTAAACTTGTTCAAGCCAAAGGAAAAGAAAGAAAAGAAAGAAAAGAAAGAAAAGAAAGAAAAGAAAGAAAGAAAGAAAGAAAGAAAGAAAAAGAAAGAAAGAGAGAGAGAGAGA
>NW_024350021.1:13940-32662 GCF_902729225.1 Pteropus medius | reverse complement strand
TACATCCAGTCGTAATTTGCCTTAAAGTCACATTATTTTTGAATTTGCAAAGCGCAATCTGCCAGCAGACAGTTTCACGCAACCGTGTGACTGCCCTGAGGCCGTGCTCAGATAAGGGGCCATCCATTTTGTCATACGGAGGGGGCTCGGGCATTAGGTGTCATTTTAGTGCAGTAGACAATGCCTTCTATTAAAGAATAGGACGTTTTTTAGAAATTTTTCTCTCAAAGTATTTTCTTTCTTGCTCTAGCTTGATCCATGGAGTAAACAATACTGGAAAATTCCGGAGTTAATTGCAGGCTCTTCATTTCACTGGGTGGCTGGCCTTTGTCCCCTTGCCCTTTGTTGTCACACAGCTGTCAGAGCCCTTGCCGGGATTCGGAATACCAGGAAGTGACATGGCCCATTAATCCCTGCGAGAGAGACAATGCTCCCTTAATATTTTATGGCGAACAAATGGACTGATAAAAAATTCATGCACTGCTAAGAATGACTGTCTTCTGAGCAGGAGGCACCTGTGGCTGCGGATTCGGCGGGGTGGAGGGGGGCATCGGATTTCCTAGCCGGGCTGTGCTTTTCTGGCACCCCACCAGCACCACCACCACCTTGCTGCCTTCTCGTAGAGCTATCCTCACCGGGGCTGAAGTTTGGGGGGATTAGTCTGTCTCCCCTCCCGGCTTTGTGAGCCCCCACGACAGGTTTGGCTCCCTGAGCTGCCAGCACCTGGCACTGTGTCCACCACACGCTAAGCCCGGACTAAATGCTCTTTGAATGAATATACGTATTTGTGGGCAGATGAAGCGCCTTAGAATAAAGAGAAAATTAGTATCGTTCCCTCCAGGAGTCTTTGCATCCTGTTCACGTTTTGGGATCACGTTCTTTCTAACGTGCGATTTCGGCCATTCTCAAAGTACGATTATCTGTTTCCTGTGATTGTCAAAAAGCTTCAGTATCTCACCCCATCTCGACTCAGGATCGCCCCTCGTGTCTCTCAAAGCCCAGCCTCATCCCAGCTTCTTAAGTTATTCTGCTTCGAATCCTACTTTCCCCCTTCCTTTAGCTGCAACCAAATTTCTCTTTCTTCTAAAGCACCTTATCCGCTTAGCAAGGGCAGAGATGAGGCAGACGTAGGTAGGCGACCTGGGTCTGGGTGGCCCTGGGCACTTGCTGTCGTGCGGTTCCCGCGCTCACGAGTCACGTGCCTCACTTAGATCAGCGAGCCTCCCACCTGTGCATCTCTGGTCACCTGAGGTTCTCGGCCCCACCCCCCGAGTCTGGGATTCAGCGGGTCTGGGGCGAGGCCTGAGGATCTGCATTTCCAACACTGGCCAGGTGCCGCTGGTCCGGGCTCCACACTTTGGGGACCAGTGCCTTTGACGATTAAGGCTTGTTTCTCCTGTCACCCTCCTCCTCCAGTGACAGGGGCCTCGGCGGGCTGTGCCACAGATGCCCAGCGTGGTCACTGCCGGGCTGCCGCCGTCCCTGGGCGCCCCCACGTCTCTGAGCGAGCGTGACGGCAGGCAGTCCACGCTGCCTAGTCACCCCAAACCCCGGCCGGCGACACGGGACCGTGGAAACAGGCTGCCATCCCATCCGTGCCCCCTCCTGAGTAGAGCGGTCACGGGGTTGACCACCGGCACCGACACCAGCGGGCTCCACGGGAGAGGCCACCGGACTCTCCCTGGGCACACGGCCTGCAGCCACACCTGTTCATCAGCTACGCCAATTCATTCTTTGCTGGGGCGTCAGACGCCCAGGTGCGTGGCTGCCTCTCATCACGTCGCTGCCCCCCAGGCCCCCCGGTCCGTACCCCGTCTCCCTTGCGAGACCAGATCATTCAAGTCCTGGGTGTCCCGTAGATCGCTTCCACAGGTTACCAGCCCCGGCACTGGGCTGTGACAGGTGAGACACGCCCCGAGGGGGAACCCCCAGCCCTGGCAGCAGGGACTCGTCGGGAAGGGCACGCACGGTGGTACGAGGTGCCCGGCACAGGTCGTAGGTGTGGGAAGGGGTGAAGGATGAGCGCGGCTCTCGGGGGGCGCAGGTCTGGGGGTGTCTCCTGCATTAACTGCAGACAAGAACTCACGACTCCCCAGCGTGTGAGGTAGAAATACCAACCCCGCCCTTTCCTACAGGCCCCTCCCCCATCTCTTCCCTACAAACTTCCGTGCTTTGTTTGTCACTCTCGTGTCATCGAGGTAGATGGCATTCGTGTTCCGTCCTGGAACCGTAACAGGCCGACCCTAAAAGATGAACATCCGTAAACGGCATCGACGGCCTCGCGAGTCGCTGCCCTTCGCGGTGGCACTAAGCTCGGTGACCGTGTCTCCTTTCCATTCAGCTTCCTGTTTTTCCTAGAGTTTTACGTTGTTTTTAGTTTTCACTTGGACTGTTTGGTTTCATCATGCTCTCGTTTCTATTTCTACTTTTTGAAACTCTGTCGGGGATTCTGTTGGATCGCCCTCGTCCCCGGGTCTGTCTCTCTGAGTGTCCTCTGCTGCCCTGGCGTGGTCCGGAGGAGTCGGCCTTCACCACATCTGCGCCAGTGCCACCCAGGGACGCGTGTCACTGCTGTCCCCAGTCAGAGCCGCTGTGTTCTAGGCCTCACGCCATCCTCCAGGTGCTCTCCTAAGGAAGGACCGTGTGGGGCATCACCTTTCTGAGTTCTTCAGTACCTAAAAATGTCTTTTTCTCAACTTTGTTGAAAACGTTAGCTGCGTGTAGAACGGCAGTTCGAAGACCACCGTCCCTCGCATTTGGGGGGCGCGGCCCCACGGCTTCCAGTGCTCAGTGTGGTCCCCGTCACAGTCGACCTCGGTCTGATCCCTGCGGGTCGTGTGTTTCTCTTTCCTCCTGAAGGGTCTTTGGATTTTTGAAATGACGTATCTAAACGCCCCTCTCCTTTATCGCCCGTCTCCCTCAGAGGGCCCCAAATGGTTCTCCCGTTCAGCCAGTCCTCGGCCTCGACACGGGCGCTCCGTTGTGCCCGGACCTCCAAGTCCCCAGAATGCCCTGCGGGCTTCGCTTCTGCAGGCGGTGCGAGGCGGCCGCTTCCCCAAGCACACGCGCCCCCGTCCTCCGGAAATGTCCCTTCCTCGTCATCCACGTCAGTGGGGATGTATTCCTACTTCATTCCTTTAATACCATCGCGATTAGGTTTCTGGAGAGTGAAGACATAATAAACAAATGTGATAAACCCACCCGCTTAAATTAGAAACCTCCATCTTATTCTTAATAATCTTTTGATTTAAAAAGTAATCTCTGCTTCACGGAAAATAATAACCACTTGCGAGCATTCTGATAAATTTTCCCTTTTTATTTTCAGACATGCACACTTGTTCTTTGCTTGCTCGTCTGTTTTTTAATAACGAAGCCATTTCCCCAGCACCATTTATTGTAGAAGTCTTCCTTCCCCCACTGGTTTGCGATGACACTCGTATTAAATATTAAATTATTATAAAAACAGTTGCTATGTAAAGCGTTGTGGTTTAAGGCTGTACATCCACTCATAAATCTACTGATCATTACGTAAAACGGCTGTAGCTAAACCACGTCATCAGCAACCTTTGGTATAAACGCCTCATTGGGATTAGACTTTTTTAAACCATCTTGGCGATTTGAGCCCGTTTCTTCCTGTATGTGAGCTTTAGAATCGTTTCATCAGACGCCTTCCTCTCAGAAAAGAAACTCATCGCTCCTTCTCTTAAAATTAAACCCCTTTCATCGACAGACCTGAGGTGCGAACCGTGCGCGAAGGCCTGTGCCGGGCGCTCTGCCCTCGTGCGGCTTAAACGCGGTCGACTCGGTGCTTCCCAAACCGACGGTCACTTTGCAAACTTTACCACGGTTCATCTCTGGTTCCAGAAACAGAGCATATTTGTGTTTGTTTTCTTAAAACTTATCTTTCCGTTTCATTTGTCACGTGTGCCGCCTTTTGTTTTTAATCTGCGTAAGAGTGACTAAGTGTTTGTAAGGCGAGGACGTATTGACCCGAAGCAGCTTTTATGTTACATTATCGCGTCCCTTGATGACGGCTTTCCTCCCTGCGTCCTGAGCTGAGCCCGCTGCCCCCTCTGCCTGGCCGGGCGGTGGTCTCCACGCCGACGGCAACAGTGCTGAGGTCCGTCTGCCTTCGCATTTGAACAAGGGTCAGAATGATTTTCTCTTCCGCGTTTGGCTTCCGTGAAGATCGTGTGCGCCGAAGGACGACGTGGAACCTGGGAAGCGGCACAGGACGAATGGCCGTGTTCAGTGAAAGAGACAAAAATAGGGCATCCGTGCAGTGCAGAGGCCGTGGGAAAACTGTCACCCCCGGAGACCTGACATTTTCTTCCCTGGCTTCGTCTCAGTGAGATATAGTTGCCGGTAGAGTGAGTGTGGCTTGTCACCAGGACCTCACACACCACGCCCTTGTCACAAACGTCGGCATCAGGCAGGTCTCACTCATGGCCCAAGGAGACAGGAATGAGCTCATGTCCATCCCACAGCCTTCGAGCTCTTGGTCTGTCATCCACTTCCGTCCGCACGGACCCACAGGCCATTTATGGCATAATTAAAATAAACGGTCTTACATGTGAAGCAAGGGGTGGGCACAGACCTTGAGTTACTTCTAAGGACTAAAGCTGCATATGTGTTTTCGCGCCTCCGAGTATTCAGGCAGATGATCGCACCGCATCCTTACGAATGTCTCAGAGCCTTCGGGCGGCGAAGCAGGCAGCAAAGCAGGACCCAGAAGATGTTGCCGAAAGGACACGTGACCAGTCAGAGTGGGGGCCACGAGAGGGCGGGTGACAAAGCAGGTGCTGTACACGCACGCGTCCAGATGCCCCAGGGCCCGCGGGCTGGCTGAGCAGATGACGTGAGAAGTGTTTCAAAGGTCGCAGAAACGGAGAAGGCTGGAAATCGCAGGCGTTTGTTACGCCTGGATGACTCACCACCCACGTCCTCGGTAGATTCGCCCAGGCTGCCAAGAGCCGTGGGCCGGCCTGCCCTCCCGGCCTGCCCTCCCGGCCACGTGGGAGCCGATGGCCGGGGTCAGAGGCCTTCGCCGCCCTGTTCACCACGCGCTCCCGGCTTACGCGAAGTTAGGAAAAACGGGTAACGGCCCTGTTCGTTTTCGGGGTAATAACCGAAGCTTAGTTCAAAGCGCCTAGTTATTTAGGCCTTTCTGTTGAACGTTGTCGCTGGATGTGCTAAGGTCCCTTCTCAGCATGCTAGGAAGTGTCTGGTGAGTATCCTGCCGTCCTCGGGGACAAAGGACCTTGTGAGGCCGCAAAGCGACCATCCTCAGCAACAGATCTCGTCACAGACACAGGAGGGGCGGGCGATGGAGCTGCCTCTGGAACTGTCTTCGAATTCATCTGAGGATATTCTTGTGCACTTATTTTCCTGACATTTCCTTCTTCTTCTTCAATGTACTTTTTCTGCTAAAATGCCCATTTTTGCAAGGTTCTGGGTAGTTGCGTGAATTACCAGACGCCCTCGTGCTAAGTTTAGGGCAGGCCCACGCTGCGGTCACCTTCGGGTGAGGATGAAAAGCAGGCGTGGGACACCTGGCTGTCAAACCGAGTTCGCCCGAGGCGCAGGGCTGTGGAGTCCGCTAGGGGACGTCCGGGGCGTTCACTCCTCCCAGGAGTAGCCCTCCTCGGTGTGGCCGGCCCTCACGGGACCCCCTCCTTGCCCCCGCACGTGACTGCGCCTTCGCCCCAGGCGGTGACAGGAGGACTGAGGCAGAGGGACAGCTGTGTGTCGGGCCACACGCCCTTCACACGCAGCTCCTGAGGGAGCAGCTCAGAAGGAACACGGCTGGGTGGCTGATTCCGGCACGTGTTAGGGACACGGTCCCCAGCGAGTTCGTGACCAGTGCGTGTTCCTGAGCAGCCCTGTGTCCACCGAGACCCGCCCGGCCACAGGCCCCGGGCCCGGGGTTGGGCCGTGCCCGCCTGTGGCCCGCGGGCCTGCACAGCTGCTCGCCCTGTGCATGCACGAGTATGTGTGTGTGTGTGTGTGTGTGTTTTCAGGGAGTACTACATCACCATGGTGAAGTGGGCCACCAGCACCAAGGTCGCCGTGAACTGGCTGAGCCGAGCGCAGAACGTGTCCATCCTCACCCTCTGTGACGCCACCACCGGCGTCTGCACCAAGGTACGGGGTTGGTGGGGGGACCCCATGGCAGGGAGCCCCGGGGGCGGTATCGGGCCGTCCTCCCGCCTTCGGGCTCGGTCCCTGCTGGCACTCAGCTTTGTCCCATGCTGCTCAAGGCAGCCGCCTGCGTCCACGTCTCTGCTTTGGCGCCACCTGGTGGGAAACTTTAGTGCAGCCACAGGATGTTCAGCTCTGGGCCTCCCAGCAGGTGCTGGGCGGGTCACGGATGTGTCACGCCCGGTCACCCGTGCCCACTGCTACTTCCCAACGAGCCTTCTCCTCATTGTCCATTTGGTGCTCACAGAGGGTTAGGGGCTGGCCCGAGGCCCCCGGTCCTGGGGTGCAGCCCACACCCCCGGCTTGCCCGCTCGAGTGGCTCTGTCCTCCACCCGCCCCACAGCCGGTCGGCCCCCTGGACGGGTCGGCCGGTCTCTGAAAGTCACCGGCCAGGTCAGCCCTGCCAAGGGCCCCGGCAGTAGAGGAGGCAGAGGTGGGGGAGGAAGGAAAAGAACGCACGGAGGGGGCACGGAGCGGGCGACAATTACAGACGGGCCGGGCAGAGCGCGCGGCGAGGTGAGGACCCGCGGGCTCCCGGCCACCGCCCTGCAGGCCCGAGCGTCCCCACGCGTCCACCCCTGACAGGCGCATCGCCTGGTGTTGGGTAAAAAGAAATCAAAGTCGATTAATACATTCAGGCGGGTCTTTCAGAAACTACTTTTTGACCCTACATTTTTATTTCCCGTCTGGGGAGAGAGGCTTGCAAGTCGGCTTTGCTGTGGCTGGGGAGGCCCTAAGCAGCGGCTGTCACTGTGCTGCCTCAGGGTGGTGTCACGGTGGGTGGTGGGGTCTGGTACTCAGAATGTCACCATCTGCGGGGTCGGCGACTTGCCCGGGTTATGTCTGATTTAGAGCAGTTTCCGGGGTTCTCCGACGGGCTTACCTGAGGGGACGGGAGGAGAGAACGGACACGCAGCCGAGCGCGGGCATCGCTCGTGATTCGCTTAGCCGGGCCCCTCACGCCGCGAGTGGCAGCAGCAGACGCTCCAGCGCCGGCACTGCCCTGGGGCGACCAGAGGCCAGGCCAGCATCAAGGACAAGCCCGCGGCACCCTGGGACGTGGTCATCGTGCGACTGGCCCCACCTCTTACGCATCGCTCTACACGGCTCTGTGAGATCTGCTGCTCGAACATATTTTTTAAACTCCTCAATATTTCAGTTTACTCAGAGTCATGAACTGGCAAGTTCGCACGTGTGCACATACACACACGTGTACACACACGTGCACACACACACGAAATCTAAGACGGGGTAGCACCTGCGGTCTGCCTTAGACAGGCACGTGCCCGGTCAGGCACGGCCACCAAATCATAAAAGTGCCCCACCTCCCAAAGGATTCCTCTGTGCCGTGGTTTGTCCTTGGTGCTGAGAGAGTGAGCAACACTTCCCATTCCGGGGCCCTGGGGTTTGGCCCTGAGTCACAGCACGAGACAGCAGAGTGACGAGCACGGAAGGCTAATGGTGTCCGCACTGCTGGCCACGGGCGTGCGGCTTGCCTGTAGCTCGCTCTCCAGTGCTCATATTTCCTTTCAGAAACACGAGGACGAAAGTGACGCCTGGCTCCACCGGCAGGTAAGGGTCCCATGCGCCCCCCACTCCACGCCCCGCCCCACCCCGCTATCGCGGCCCACTACACCCGCCCCCGACTCCCCGCGCGGTCGCCCACCACACCCGGCCCCCCACCCCGCAATGCGTCCACCACACGCCCTGCGGGAACCCCGCAGACACACGCTGGGGGGCGGGGCGGGGGCTGGTGGGCGGCGGTCGGGAAGTGGCCGCAGCTCTCAGCTGGGTGGAGAGCCAGGGAGAGAAAGCGTCGGGGGCGTCGTCCCATAAACTCACTGAGAAACTACGCGGACATCTAACCAACGTCCTGTGGACTGGAAACCAATAATAAATTTTTTTTTAAAAAAGATGGGTTCATGAAACGCCAAATCAGACCGACCTGCCGTGCACACAGTGAAAATGTGGCTGGTGGCCTTGTTTCCTCTGCAGGGTTCTGTGGGGTCCTAGGTCCTTGGAGTTCATGGGGTCCTGGGGTCCTCAAGTTCTGTGGGGGTTCTTGCAGGGTTCCCATGTGGTCCCATGGGGTTCCATGGGGTCTCATAGGATCTGGTGGGGTCCTCGTCCCAAGCGGGTCCCGGGGTCCCCGCCGGGTTCCATGGGGGTTCCAAGAGGGTTCCGTGGGGTCCCTTGGGGTTCTGTGGGGTTCCATGGGGTCCCTCAGGGTTCTGTAGGGTTCCATGGGGTCCCTCAGGGTTCTGCGGGGTCCCGTGGGGTCCTGCAGGGTCTCAGCTGAGGGGGCGCCACTGTGGTTCAGCGTGAGTCTTCCTGGGTCCCTGACTATGAAACCGTCCCCAGTTGTCTCATCCCCAACCCAGGTAAGAAAGGCCCGTTGGGTTCTTGGTGCTGAGACCAGGTGTGATCGGCGGCGGGGGGGCGACAGTGACCCATCCACGACCAGGCGACAATAACGGCTGCTGAGCTGGCACAGAGAGGAAGCCCGCAGACGCCAGCGGCTTCTTCCACCCTCTGTTCTCATTCCTCGTCCGACCTAATGGGACGAAAACTGTCCGAAGTTCTTTGGGAAAAATCAAACCAGATGTGAGCCTCGAGAATCACGGGGAGGAGGGCACAGGTCGCTTCCTTGGTGATACGATCGACTGTGCTCACGGAAAATAACAGACTCCGAACGATGCGGCTATCAGCAGTGGCTCCCCAAGGATGTCCTAGGACCCCCGGCTGGCATGCGTTTCTTTCATCTGAGGACTCACCCCCTCTCCCAGCTTCCCATCAGTTATTGTAGGGGCAGGAGCCCCGTATGTGGACGTGGTTGCTTTGAAATGTATTTTTTCCCCCTGCTTCTTGCCAGTCTTTCCTAATACCCAAGTTTGGGTGCCAAGTCCAAGCTGAGAAAATATCGAGGATGAGAGAGCGCTCGGGAGCCCCGAGGTGTGAGCTGGGATTACGCGGGGAGGTGCTTCGCTGCCGCCTGGACAAAGGTACAAGCACCGACGTCTAATGTCACGACGTTCCTCTTGTATCAGACAAAATGCCAGAGAGAGGGAGCGAAGAGATGAGAAAAAACCCATCGCCTACGTAGCCAGCCGTCTGTTCAACTAGTATTCGTGGACTGTCCCAGGCACGTGCCGGACCTTGAGAACAACAACAAAAAATGTCAGCTCGTCCACTGAGCGTGTGTCACAGCCGTTTCACGGCTGAAGAATATTCCGGTGTGTGGCCGAACCACAGCCCGCTTCCCCGTCGTGGGCACAGGGTTGTCCCCGCCTCTGGGCTGTCGTGACTACACTGCGTGAGCTGGTGCTGTGTCGACACAGCCAGACACGAAGGACCACCGCCGTCCCAGTGCCCGTGCGTGACACACCCAGGACACGCAACTTCGCAGCGACAAAGCCGTTTGCTGGTTGTCAGCGCTCTGGGGGCGGCGAAGGAGGCCGGGGAGCAGTTTAATGGGCGCAGGGCTTTACCTGGGGCGGCGGAAATGTTTGGGGACGAGACGCAGATGACGGCCGTGCGACACTGAGTGTGCTCCATGCCGCCGATTTGTTCACTTTAGTTAAAATGTCTTATTTTGTGTTGTGTGACTTTCATCACGATGTTTAAAAGAACGAGTCAGCTAGAAGCCTAGGTTTCGATGACGTCACAGCCGGGGACGGGAGGGGAGGCGCATGTGAATCACAGAGTGTGGCAAATGGGCGGCACGGTAAGACCCGTTCTCAGGGAAAAGTGACGGTAGGGCAAAGCAGACGTGTCCCCCGTGTCACCGAGCACGTCTGGGTGGGACGCTATCCTCGTCGGAAGCGAAGCGGCAGCACAGCGAGCACCTGGGGACACCCACGACGTGTCCTCGGTGACCACCCCTTGTCCTGTCTCCTCAGCGGGCTCTGCAGCCTGATCCGGGTTTTATAAGTTGAAAGAGCAGGGCCAGCGTGGAAAGAATAGAATTCGTTCAGTTTTTAGCAAAGCCAGGTTTGGGATCGTTCAAAATTATCTCCTTGTGAGAGAAAATAAATGCACCTGGAGAAATTCTGCAAAACGCTCTGGTTTCGACAGGCCACAGCTGAAGGGGACACACTGCACCAGGCTGAGGGCTGAGCACTGTCCCATCCGGAGCGGGTGACACACGTCCACTGCTGTTCCTGTAAACGGCGGTGCCTGTGCCTCCGCCTCTGCTGCATTGGTGGCCTTGGAGGAACCGAAGGCTCATCTCCCGGGGAACCGAAGGCTGACCCCACGCCCCAGGGGAGGGACAGGCCCGCTCCGCGGTCACCCTTCTCACTGCGTCTCTGATTAGCAATTACGCAGAAAACGCCCGCGGGCGCCCTGAGCCCCGTTTGGCCTCCGCAGACGAGGCGGGGCCCTCCTGGGGACTGACCGGTCTCTGTCGCCCGCAGAACGAAGAGCCGGCTTTCTCCGAGGACGGCCGGACCTTCTTCTTCGTCAGAGCCATCCCGCAGGGCGGCCAGGGCAAGTTCTACCACGTGGCCATGTCCTCGTCCCAGGTAGGTGCTGCCGGGCTGGTGACCGCCTCCCGTGGCACGTGCTCTGAGGGCACTCGTCGTCATCGAGGTCCCCTAGGGAGCGCTGGGTGCGTGAACGGGGCGGGAGGTCCCCGGAAGTGGGCGGGCAGCCCAGACGTTCTGGCGGCCGGCGGGGCCCGTCGTGCCTTTTCTGTTGTCACCCAGAAATGCAAAGGACACTTCCGAAAGCGTCAGAGGAGACGCTGGCGTCCAGTCCACTGTGGGTGTCACCCGGGCACCAGCGCCCCCCGAGTGCGGGGCGTCCCCACATGCCTCCCCTCCGGGGCGGGGGACCCAGCGCCCACAGGGCTCCTCACAGTCCAGCCTCTCAGGCTCCCACCGCCACGTTCAGCTCAGTGCAGGGGTCATTCGGTCACACTGCCACTGCCGACCGCCACTCCCTTGGTTCCCGGGTCTGTTCGGAGCAGAGCGTCCCTGGACAGTGAGCGTCGGAGTTCAGCATGGTGGATTTGTAACCGAAAGCGGGTGCCATCTCCGGCACAGCGGTCCCCCCAGGGGTGATGACCCTGGGCACAGGACTTTAGGAACTTTAGGGAGAAGGGGCTGTGGCATTTCCAGGAGCACAACCATTGTCCTCGGCATGTGGGCTCCGTGTGTGAAGCAGTCCAGTTATGTGAGACCAGGGCAGGCAAACAAAACTCAATTTCGCAAAAGGTCATCAAAGATCACCACTGGCTATGGAGTGGAGGACTCTTGTTTACGACACAGCACAAAGTGCAATTTCACAGAATTCCAGGAATGTCCCATGTGAGAGCCGGGTGCCCGGGACAGAGGCAGATGGGGCTGAGCCTCGGTGACAGGGACCGGTCCCGCAGAGGCTGACGTGCAGGCATTTCAGTTCCGTCCATTACTGACGTGGTAGACGTCCGCAGACTGGCTGACACCCTCGTTCACCCGTGTTTTGTCACCATGGGTCACTTTCCTCAAGGTTTAAACGTGTCCGGATGTCCCCATTCGGCCCTGGACCCTGGGTTCGCCCGTGATCGGCATTGGCTGGGGACCCTGTGAAACGCTCCAGCGGGAGGCAGGACCCCAATGCCGCCAGGAGCCCCCACACCCCAGCCTCCCCACAGCCCCCCACTCCCGTGTCCATGTTCCCCGTGTCCCCACGGGGTGTGCTCTGTACCTGTCACCTGGTTTGGTCACCATCCTTGCCCCCGCCACCCAAGGCACCTGCCCTCTACAACCGACCTGTGCCACCTGGGCCCCGGCACAGGCCCTGTGGAGACAGCCACATCCCTGTCCTGTCGTGACGATGCCACTCCGCCAGGCACGTGGAGAGACAGGGTATCTGCGACAGGCAGCACTCACCAAAACCGTTCAAACTGTCCTCGTGAATAATGGCGCAGAGTGACCGAAGTGTCCTTGCCTGTTTCATCCAGTCCCCACACTTCCCTCTTCCTCCTTGTCCCCTCCCCCACCGCCCGTAATAACTCAGTGGACAGACCTGACAGGAGCCGTGTCAGCAGGGGTGACGCACTGACCCTTCCCCTGGGATGCGTAGGTTGTGGGACTCACGGCGTGGACTGTGCTGTTCTCGGTCACTGCAGTTCAGAGAGAGGAGTGGGTCGTGGCCTGGGTGGTCAGCCACCCTGGGAAGGACCAGACGGAGGTCACATGGCATTGTCACCTGAGGGGCTCGGGGACCAGGAGGCGGAGCTGGGGCACCCCCGCCGCTGCTCATGGCCTGTCTGTGCTCCAGCCCAACAGCAGCAATGACAACATACAGTCCGTCACCTCTGGGGACTGGGACGTCACCAGGATCCTGTCCTATGACGAGAAGCGGAACAAGATGTGAGTGAGACGTGGCCCCTGCGCCCAGTCGGCTCCCAGCCTGGGGCCCGTCCTCGTGCTGTCCCAGCAAGGCCCCGGCCCGAGCACAGCGCCCCCCTTGGACGGAGGCCCGGGGTCTTCCTAGAGTGTGTGCACAGCCTCTGGGGCCGGGAGGGACACTGATGGCAACACTGAGTTTGCACCCAGACCCAAGGGCTGAGCCGGTGCTGGACACGGCCCCGCTGGCCGTGGTCCTGATGCAGGTCGGGCCTCTGCTCGCCCGGCTCTGCTCGCAGAGCCCGGTGCCCGCTGCGTCACGCAGTGTGACGCTCCCCGGGCAGTGTGACAAAAGGGGCTACGCAGTTCACAGCCAGAGACAGGCAGGCTGGGGTCCGCCTCGCACGTCCTGCCCAGGCATGTGGCAGGACCCAGTCTCCATGTTTAGAGCCCCGGGTGAAAATCAGGCAGTGACCGTGGCCAACCCAGACCTCGCATCTGGACTGTAGTAAGTGGGACCTTTGACCTCCAGGAGGTCACCTTGCAGAGAGATTCCCGCATCCGACCCAGGGTTCACAACCACCCTCCCAGGCCCTGTGGCAGGAGCTGCGTGCCATGTGGGTACATCTGGGCCAGCAGAGGCCAGCCCACCCACCCGCACACGAAGCCCATTCGGAGCAGGCGCTGAGCGGGGTCCCTGGGAAGTGGCCGCACTGCGGAGCCCAGGGTGTGACACATGCTGACTCCTGTGCCCCTGCTGGTCTCTGCAGCTACTTCCTGAGCACGGAGGACCTGCCGAGGAGGCGGCAGCTGTACAGGTAGGTGCACCTGCATGGTGGCGCTGGGCCTGGGGGTGGGGTCGGCCAGGTAGCTCTGGGCCTTTCTGCAACCCACTGGCTGGCAATGGGGCAGACCCCGCCAGGAGGAGTGGGCACAAAGTCGGGAGGGGGAGAAGGACAAGGTGTTTCTGGAGTTCCTGCCTTGTCTTTGCCTGTGCTGGGCCCTCGGGGGTTCAAAGCTGTGGACGACATCCGCTGTCCTCACAGAGCTCACCTTCCTGGAGAGATGGGGACGGGGACACAGACGCTAGATCGTGAGGGACACAGACGCTAGATCCTGACAGACGTAGACGCTAGATCGTGACACAAAACCTCGCCTCGGGGACGTGCACGGGCCTGAATAAAGGCGTAGGTGACCAAGGAGACCGTGCATAAGCAGACGTGCTGACAGCTCCCGCAGGTGGCACACCTGCCCGCTGGGAGAGCTGCAAGCAGCCGGTGTTCACGGGCATTCGAGCCGGGCGGCGAGGGCGCAAGGGCCCGGGGCGAGGGTGGGCACGCCAGGCCGCGGCTGGTGGAGCGAGCTCGGCCCGCTGGCCCTGCCGAGCGGGGGTTTGGGCCCTGACCCCGACACCGTGCCCTCCGGCCCGGCTCACCCCCGCGGCCTTCTCCCCCAGCGCCAGCACGGTGGGCAGCTTCAACCGGCAGTGCCTCTCCTGCGACCTGGTGGAGAACTGCGCCTACTTCAGCGCCTCCTTCAGCCGCAGCATGGACTTCTTCCTGCTCAACTGCGAAGGTGCGTCCTGCGCCTGCGCGGGCCGCCCCCGCCCCCTAGGCGCGTGCGGAGTCGGGGGCGGGTGCGCGTGCGCGTGCGCGCGGCGGGGGCGGGGCCTGTTCCCGGGAGTCCCGCCCACCCGAGGACGGCGGCGTCGCGAGCCGGGTCCCTGTGCCGCCTTCGGCTGCGCGGGCGATTTGCACTGTACGGAGCTGTGCAGCCGCTCCGCGCATGCGCAGGCTGTGCCGGCTAAGCCCAGCGTCCGCCTGCGTTCTCTCTGTGAAGGGCCCTGGCTGCCTGCTGGGGCTCGTGTCCCACACAGCGGTAGGCCGAGGCCATCTGTACGGGCAGTAAATCAGTTCAAGTTCAGCATCGTAAGCATATTTAAAAACTGAGGTTCTATAAGAGAAGTCTCGGGAAAATATATCTTTTCCTGTGACCCGATTCATAGATAATTTATCATAAACGTCAGAAAGAAAGGGAATTTTCTAAAAAGGCATCAACGTACAAAGACAGCGACACGGTCGAGGTGACCACAGCTGCCAAGCTGAGCGTTCACCCCTTTTCAGGGTGAGGTTGCGATTTAGGGAGCTATTCCCCAGTGTTTAAGGTGTTTGGTCACAGATTAATTTTAACCGATCAAGTTTAATTGATCAAGACAAGCTCTTTCTCCACCTCAAAGTCAAATCAAAACAAACACGATGACCCGATCTTAAAACGAGGCGAGCACTCCTTCCAGATTACTGTCCTTGCCACGGAAAACTGCCATCGCCTCTGTCATCACCATCCTTCCATCATTGCGAGAGACTACCGCGTGAAATCAGCACACCTGAGCGAGACTCGGCGCGTCTGCTGCTGGCGTAGTCACTCGGGCCTGTCGGCTCACCCAGCTAAGGCCCCCACTTTCCCAAAGCCGTTTGTGAGGACTCAGGACAGCGGCTGCAGAGTGCTCAGCACGGCACGACACAGAGTAAACACCTAATAAATGACAACCGACGTGGTTACGGTCACAGCCATCATCGTCACCACCAGTAATTAAGAATGTCTCAGGTAGCCACGCAGTACTAACCCAGCACCCCACAGCTGGGGCCGAGGCTGCAGGTGGCAGCTTCCATGGTGTTAACTCAGCAACGACCCTGACTCAGAGTTCCCAAATCTGAGTGGGCCTTCCTCCCCGTCCCCAAGCTGGGGCAGAGGCCCTGGGTCTGTGTGTGCGCCAGCAGGGTATAAAGTTCTGGAAGTGACGGTGGTGGCCAGGGTCACAGGACATTAAATCGCCGTCTGCTAGGCTTGGAGCTGAGTACCTGGTGCCGTCAGGAGCGTGCCCCACCCCCACTCCACAACCGGGTTCCCCAGTTTTCCTTAGCACCAGATAGCCCCCCTTCTTATTCCGTTTTCTCTCTCTGCCTTCACCCGCCACGTGCCTGGTACTCCCAGCTGCCCTGGCCGCCTGCTGTCCTTGGGACACACAGCTTACTGAGGGGACGTGCACGCTAATACGCAGTTACATTACGTTAGTCCTGGAGCTCGGACTAAGGGACGGAGAACAGTGTCCCTCCTGCGGACCGGCTGCAGTGCCACGGATGGCACGGATTCTGAGGCCGGACTCAAGCTCAGCGAGAGAACATGTCATCGGCGATCGATTGGTCACGTCTGCCACAGGCAGCAGTGAGGAGGAGGTGGTCCCCGTGCCACACACCTGTCACAGTTGGTGCCACCCCCTGCAAGAAATGACTATGTCCTTAATGATGAAATTTCAGACTCCATATTGTGTGTGAAAGAATTTATTTGGGGGCGCAGATCCTGACCTCGTCTCGTCTGGCACAACAAAGTAAAGATTCAAAAAAAAAAGCAGATTTAAAAAAAAAAAGCTAGGGGGCTGGACTCCTGAAGCACATGACCAGCTGAGAGAAAAGTGACAGCCCGTCACTTCAGAGAACGGAAATGTGTGCCCGTGAAGACAGGAAGAGACACACGCAGAGAGCCGTCACGGGAACAGTAGGAGCGGCCGCTCACTTTGGCACTGGGGACGGGTGCCCGGCCGGCTCTGTGTGCCGCACACCCCTCGGCCTGGGAGGAGAGAGCCCCAGGTCCCACCACAGTGGCCCGGAGCCTGTCCCGACCCCGTCCCTCAGTGCACAGGGAGGCAGGCGTACCTGCCAATGTCCTGGCCCACAGGGCCGGAACATTCTGCTGCTACCGAAGTTGTCCCCAGCGGCCTGCACCTAACTGCCAGGGAGCTGCCCAGAACGAGAGAAGTCCTCACCGGCCGCCTCCTCCTGACGAAGCCACGTTTTCAGCGTCAGACACGGGGCACCGGTGACTGCCGGCGGGCTCCAAATGTTTGGTGCTACCAGCACTGGCCCCCTAGCCAGCTCCATGCCAAGCACCAAGGCCTTACCCAGAGCTCCCCTTCTTAATTCTGAGTTTGTCCTGCTGACTGTGGAAACCACATTTAGGACTCTGGATGCCTTGCCAGTGTGTCCTGTGTAAGGACATCTGTTCAGGTTCTCCAGTGTCCGGGGCTGTCCCCTTGAGGCCATGGGTACCAAGAGCAAGGAGAGGGAACGTGTGGACAGGCCACGTCGTTAGCCGCCACACAAATGCTCCGGAAGACGCTAACCTCACGTGAGCGCTGCCAGACCCAGGCACACCCTCCACAGGCATCCCGTTGTCCCCTGACAGTCACCCCACACACATCTCCCGTGGAAAAGAAACTCGTCACTTTCACCCCTGATGCCATCCCCCGCTACCCAGCAAGTCCGAGCTGGTGCCACGTGCCTTTTTGCAAAAGGAGAGGTCGTGTCCAGACTGCGTCTACTTGAAAAGCCATTAAAAATGAAAAGTAGCATCTGATGCGCTAAGTCCCGCACCACCACCCCCCCGCCCCAGCCCTGACTGCCGGTGACAGGACGGCCCTCTCCCAGCCCCCTGTCCTGCGAGGCCTCCCTCTCCCCACCACTCACTCTCGCCAGCTCCTGCTCCCAGCGATAATGCATCTGAGCACGTGCAGGCATCTCCTGTCTGAGTGAGATTTTGGGAGAGACGAGGAAGTGTAAATAAACGGCACCACCGGTCCAGGCACCACCGGTCCACGCACCCGCGGGCCACGATGCAGAAGGAATTTTGAAAAGCAAATCCAAACGGGTCGCGTTGAAAGCGAAGTCCAAAGACTAAGACACGTACCATGACCAGTGGAAGGCGGGACTACCAGAAAAGTTAAAATGGACAGGTGCTTTGGCAGAAGTGGGGGCTGAGGTCGGATCGGAGGCGGCCGGGCAGTCAGGCCTCCCCGGCCTCGGTCTCTTCGTCCGTGAAATGGGTTGTTCTTTACCATTAAGCAGCATCTGCACTCGCCCCCCGGGGGTCAGTCCAATGCCGTTTCTCCTCCGTGAGTTCTCGAGCGGTTACCATAACGACTCACCCTGACACCCCGCGTGTTTACTCCATTACTTAGCCACCAACCCAACACAGCCATCGCGGCACGTGCTTCCTGATGCACCGAAAAGTTAGAAGCTGTCCTTCGTCTTACCTCGAGCACGTACTGTCTTGGTCAAAACAAGGATTGAGGAGAAGTGAGAAGCATCTTTGATCGACATTAGTTCTCATTTCCCGGCGACCCTTATATTTCCCAGTGACAGTTCAAACAGCCAGGGACGTGACTTCACACTCGGGCTCTGTCGCGTTTTGTTTGCGCTTGGAGCCGAGGTGAGGTCGCCGCTCACAGCTGGTGTGTCATACCCGTGCCCGCCACCAACACCGCAGAGACAAGTTCACTGCGTTCCTGCCCACCGCCCATGGGGACCATGAGTCGTGGCACTCAGGTCTGCCAGCCTGGTCCACGTCTCAGGTCGGAGGCCCTTCGTTTTGAATCGTTGTAATGTCCTCAGCATTGCGGGGGGAGGGTGAGCCGGATATTGGCATCTGTTGCCGTGTGCGGGTGACAGCACTGTCCCTAGACGTGGTGGTGGCCAGGACTGCAAGCCCCAGACTCCATCGGCAGCTCGCACGTCCTCCCGCGGTGAGTGGGCGCTCCCTTCTTGCTGCTCAGAAGCTGCCAGCCCACCCTCAGCTGCACCCCGTGACAAGGACCACAGAAGTCCTCATCCAGAAAGAGGAGGAGACGACAGGACAGAAAGACAGGACCTGTGGCCCTTCCCTGAGGAGGCCCTCCTGGCAGCCACAGGCAGGAGGCAGGGTCAGAGCCTGGGGTCCCCGGCAGGCGTCTGGGGACCACAATGCCGTGAAGTAAAACCTCACCCAGCCAGGCGCCCCTGAGTCAAAAGTGCTGAGAATTTAGGCAGAGCAGAGTAGAAATTTAAAAAGAACAGAAATCCTTCCTGTTGAGAGGCTGTCAGTCCGCCTGGGAGCCGTGGGCACCGCCTGCACATGTCCGTGCTCACCTCCGCGGGGCGTACCTGCTCGTCTCGGCATTCCGGCGACGGTCTTTGGAAGTTGCAAAAAAAAAAAAAAGTTTTTAACTCACAAACTCAGATTAGTCTTTTTCGCGTTTGGTGCGAGCGGACGCATTTTGTTAGTTTTCATCAGCTTTCCTCGTCAAGACAGGAAGGCGGGTCAAGGCCGGGAGCCGCCCGCTCTCCAGCGTCCTGCAGCTCGTCTGCCCGCACGGTCAGC
>NW_024350021.1:3841-13900 GCF_902729225.1 Pteropus medius | reverse complement strand
GTGCCCACAAACACCACTTTGCTCTCCCTGGTGCACAAGGAAAACTAACGATTTCCCCCTTGGACACCAGAGGGCGCTGCAGCACTGCACACTTCACCTCTCCCCACGCCGGATCTGCTGTGGGGCCGGGACTTCCCGGTGTCTGGTGTGTCCTCCAGTGTATAAATCACACCACCTCGACTGCATTTGCCAGACCACCCACTGGGACACAAGGGACTAAACTGTCCAGTTCGAGTTTTCCTTTGATGCCCAGTATCTGCCAGACACAGGGCTGAATGCCGGGTGTGCGAAGATGAAGCAGAGGGAAAGGCCCTGCTCTCAATTAGCCCGAAGTCTAGTAAAATTCACAACATCCTGAAACTACCCTAGGGGATTAGCGGATTAGCGTGGGGAGGGAGCTGGAGACCCTAGCTCGCCCATGTGACGGGAGTGGACGGTTCAGAGACGGGAGGCTACAGGTCCCCGTGCTCTAGGAACTGACCGTCAAGGTGACAAACACTACAACCACCTGGAGGACAATAAAAGGAGCGTGTCGCAGTAAGTGTTCTCGGGAAAAAAAAAAAAAAGAATTATCAGTGCCAGAAGGGTGGTGGGCAAGGGGGAGAAGGGCGCTCTTTGGCAACTGCAAAATGGGAGTGTGAGAGAAAGCCAACGGTCCGGGCTGGAAGGAAGCGCAAGAGAAGAAGCCCTCCCGTGCTCCGGCTAATACTCCCACATCATCCGTGAAACTGGAGTCATACAGTTTGGCCTTATAGGCTGTGGTCAAGATTAAACATCCGGCATTTATTGTTGTTATGTAAAGCCATCACAGTGGGTCATTTAAAAGCGGGGGAGCCCATTTATTTGCATTGCAGTTGCCTATGTTATTGATTTATGATGATACTTTTGTTGATTTACGGTAAAAGATGCCGTTAGTCATCAAGCTGTTACTGATGACGCCGTGATAGTGGGTGATGAGCGGCGTGAGGGAAGAGATTTATTTGCGATCGATGATGATGTGATGGTGATGGCGGTGGGGGATGATGGTGATGCTTGCGATTATTTATGATGGTGATGATGGTGACTTCTGATGATGATGGTGGTGATGGTGGTGGTGGTGGGGATGGTGGTGATGATCAAAGTGCTGTCCGGGTGAGCAATGATAGTGCTGATGATGGTGGTGGTGATGGTAATGATGCTGATAATGGTGATGATGGTGATGATGATGCTGTTGTTCCCCTCGTTCTGACTCAATATCTCAGAGGTGGGGCTTTCAGTCACTCTCATCTATTCTCTGTAGTGGGAGAAATTTCACCTCTTGTTTCTGATAACCGGAGACATAAATTTACATGGTGGTCAGTTAATAATGGCTATTACATTTATATTCTGTGCAAAAAAAAAAATAGGCTAAACCAACCAAGGTTTATCATGGAACCTATCTGTGGACAAAGGGTTTTGGTTTCCTTTCTGGATATGAGCCGCAGTCATCCTCCCTGGCTAGCTGAAGTGGAGGTGGAACTCATAGGACCAGGAGCCTCCTGGATGGTGTGGGAGGTGTACACCGGGGGCGGGGAGCACATCTTCATGCAGACGAGAGGGAGTCTGTCCCAGAGCACTCACCACCGAGACAGACCATCACGACCATTTCCGAATAGAAACAAGATGAAGAAACAACTGGATGATGACTCCACATGATCCTTTGCACCTTCTGAAAGCCAAAGCTAACCTCTGTGGCGACTTTGAGGTCATTCAGGTGAGCAGTTCTCAGCCTCTGAACTGGCTCCATGGACTCTACAATTTCCACAGCATGCACCCCACCAGCGGGTTCTTTATCAGTTTATTTAATCTGTAAATATCAACCAGCAGCTTACTGTTAAGAAGATGCTGTCCATTTTTCTGCGTGGGGTACAAGCTTGTGTGAGTTGGTTCCTAAGCCCCACGGATAGCTGGAGAGGTAAGACATAAGTGTAGCATGAGAGTTCAAGTTAGGACTTAACTGCTTTCCTTGAAAATGACCACAGAACTTCTGGAAGCACATGGAGGCAGACCATGAGAAGTGTTATCACAAGTCTAAGAGACATGACAATACCAGCAGCTGTGGGACGTGTATTGAGAAGACCCCAGAATAGGAAAAGAGACCCCCATCTAGATTCTAGCTCGGCCACACACAGGGACAAACGAAACAGCCAATGCATGTCGCCTCGTTTTTCCCATAGTTTAACCTCATCTCACAAAACTAATAAAACTAAGCTCCTTCCTTCATACTTTGATCCTGTGAATTACGCTTAACATCTAAAAACTTCACCCGGGTTGATGTGTACAGGGCATAAAAGTGAAGCTCCCATGTAGATTGTTCCTAAAACTTCAAGCTTTTGTGAATCAGCTACACAAAGATGCTGGCTGAACTTCGAGAACGTATGGAAGCCCCTTACCTTTTTCTGATTGGGATGGCTTCTCTTATTAAAAGTGCTTGTCATGTGTCCTAAGTGTCACTCATAACGTCTAGAGCAAGAGACTACATGTGACTGGGGAAAGTTCACGCGATGCTCTTCACTGCCATTTGTGAGTGTGTAAAATGAGCCACTGATCTCCATGAAGCCACTGAGTGATGTCACTTAGGCTGCTGCATGGGATGCAATCACTTTCAGTTTCCCTGGACACAGGAGATTGGATTAAAGCAAACTCAGCGCTGTGGGGCATGGCAGGGGGAACCCCAAGTCCCAGGTTCGATGTCAGCAACAAGGCTTGGGAATTGGACGGCCACAAAACGCATCTGCGGCTTCGACTGGAAAATACCGTCTTTGGGACTGCGTTTTCGATGGTTTCAGCACCTTGGCCAGCTCCCACCAGCACCTTGGCCAGCTCCCACCTAGTAGCTTGATACCGTCACCTCAGTGTGTCAACCTTGTGGGCGGGGCAGGCATAATCCATCAGCCCGCAAATAAAGGGGCTGGATGCCCTGCGCGGTGCAGCCATGGCCCCGTATCCCCGTTGGCCAGAGCCTTCCTGTCGCTCATGCTGCTGGCAGCTGTTCTTGGAAGCCACCAGCGCTTCGGAGCTGTGCTGTGGTGGCCATGACATTGCCTGAGTCCCCATCATTTACGTTCCGTGAGTTTAGCTTCTGGTTGGAAACGATCTGTCACATAAACATCCTCTGAGGATACAGATGAGACAAGCCTTGTCTCTCCGACTGTTTTTTTCCGATGGCTTTTTTCCTTTTTCCAGTTTGAGTGTCCTTTTTAATTACTTCGTTTTCATCTGTGATTGTCACCTTTCTCCATCTAGTGAAGCAGGTGTAAATTAATGTCCTGAAATGAATGGAACCGGAAATCGGAGATGCAAAAATAAGTATTTTCTGTTTGCACGTCTGTTGTCGAATCTTTTCTCCTTGCAATTTGAATTGCCCCCCTCGGGCTGCAGGGTCTTCATCGATCAAAATCCCTTCTGTGTTGGCTGTGAATTAACTCGCTTGACCTTGTTCGTTCCCTCCCCGACACACAGGAACGTTTGGACGTCAGACATCTAACTGGAGCCAAAATAATCTCTGCGACTAACCAAAGTTTTTGAAAGGACAAATATTGTTTTTGTTGTGGCTTCCTCTTTGTCGGCGGAGGCTGAGCAGACAGAACCAATTTTCCACTGTCGGAGAACACGCGGTTCTGCATTCAAGTGTGGACATTAACCCTTTTTTGGCTGACTCCAAGGATGCACCAGCCGTGGGGCACGCTCACCTGCCAAGGACTTCGGAAGTATGACGACACAGGAAAGCGAATCATAAGGAATAATTTTATGTCCACGCTGTCCGTTCACATATGCATGTTCGTGCGAATAGAGGAATGTATGCATAAGATGATAGGCATCTAGATACAATCAAATATTTAATATGTGACCTAATCGACAGAGCAGTTTTCAGTGAAATATAATTATGTACTTTTGAAAGCACGTGCTGTGTCCTCAGACGAGACAGAAACATATGGGCACCAGCCGGGCTGGCCGAGAACAGAGACACAGTCCTGCGCCTTCATCCTGACTTCCTTCTGCCCCTGCTCACCTCCAGCTCAGGCAGAGAACAGAGCCTCCTTCTCGGTGCCCGCGCGGACTAGCTCCTCCGCGTTCGTGTTGCCGTTCAGAGCGGGGTTCCCGTCAGAGCGGGGTTCCCGTCAGACATTCCAACCTCTGGAACAGGGTGCACCCGTCTCAGGGGGCTGGCAGGGTGAGGCGGTGTCTCCACAGCACGGTGCCTGAGAACCAGTGGGGAACCTCAGATCACAGGGGGCGGTGGGTCGGGACCTCTTGAGCAGCAGCCCGCGTGACAACAATCGGAGAGGCAGAGCTGCGCTCCAGGGCACAGGTGGCCAAGGACCCAGAGGCCCCGCTGAGGGAGGGCCCGGCCTTCAGAGGGGCTGTGGATGGCTGCATGGGATTAGGTGGGGAGCGGTAGATTTCCATTGTGCATACGGCCGCTTTTAAGCTTTGTCATGTTTCCCGCTTCATGTAGTTTCCATCTGTATTGTTTCTGTTTTTCCAGTCTAAAGGATATTCTATTCTATATTTAAATAGCGGTAAGATGGCATCGTTGTGATGTGACTCAAAAAAAAAAAATAGAATAGGGTTCAGGTCTTGTGAACGGAGACGGCCAGTACAGAGAGACAGTAACCTAAATCATAAAGCGAGCTCAGGGATAGTTTTAAGAGAGCCATCCTTGGCCGAATTTAAATGTGCCACCTTGATCTGTCACATCCCAGCGTGTGCTTACGGGGTCTTCCTCATGAACCATTAATCACTCAGCAAACATTTCGTGTGTGACGCGGGCTCCCAGATTCCGAATCGGCACCGGCACGACACGGATCCCAGCCCGAGGGTTCTAGTGCATGTCTCCACGTCTGTCTCCCGTGCCTGGGGTGCGGTGGGAACCTGGGGAGGGGGGCAGTTTTGTTCTTTGAAATTTCGGTTCAGCGTGACGACAGCTGCCGTTGGTACTTAGGGACTTTTTTGAGTGGCAGATTAGAATAGGAGAAAAACTACATTCATTTGTTAGATTGCGAAACTCAAATTCTAACTAACGTGAGACCAGGCAACGGTGCAGTCAGTGGCAAAGGGCAGTTCCGACGGCACATGCACACGCACACACACAAGCACACGCATGCACGCAGGCACGAAATGCAGCGTGAAAAGTCCTCCGACTTCACTCAAAGTTTGAAAAATGTAAATTAAAGCAATACCAAGATACAGTATTTGCCTATTCGAGTGGTTGAAAAAAATCAAAGGTGTTTTTAAGTCGCGGCTCAGACCTCCACGCACTGCCCGCTGGAGGACGACGAGAGCATGTTAGTCGCAGATCACATGTCTCTGCCCCACATGGTGGCCCATCGCTGTCCCCAGTGCCTCCTCCCGGGAGCTCCCCGCACCCACCGCCATTGCTGTGTGACTTGCACAGCCTCCGCAGGACAGGTTCTGCCCGGCTCCCTTGGCCAAAGGCGCAGGAGCGGACGTGACCCACAGCACAGCCACCGTGTGCGTCTGCAGACTCCTCTCCTCATTTTTTTTTTTTTTTTTTTTTTTTTTGCCACGAGCACTGTATGTTCTAGACGGGGCCGACCCTTCAGCCCAGATCCTCGAATGGAGCTGCAGCATGAAGAAGCCCGTAGGGCTGCAGCCGAGCTGGTTCTCAAGATGGAACTAGCAAGAAACAAACTTTTAATTTCTCAAAGCCCTGGGGTGCGGGGGTTTTGCATTTGGAACCACAAGCTTATTTAGTGAAAATTGATGACAAACCTTTTTAACAAAGCAAGCACAGTGCCGTATCCCCGTGTGCAAAGCTGTGTAAGAGGGCTTTCTGCAACTCTGTTTATGGTGACAAGGAACAAGAGAGGACAGCCTCGACGCCCATCGGCGGGCCAGGCACCTGATAAATTGTGGTGTATGCATGTATATATATATATATATATATATATATAGTGGAATAGTACACATCTGTGAAGTTTTACAGCTTTTAAAAATGACGTATGCAACTGCACATTACGGTATTTGCCGTTGATGTTCTCATACTACATTATACTCTTCACATTTGTGCGTGTTGGTGGGGTACGCATTCACTCCTTCGTTTCTTATGCTCCGTGACCTTCCACTCTGTGACGATGCTGCGTCTAAGTCATCCTCTCCCCTGCTAATGGCTAGCTGAGCAATTTGCCACTCAGACACAGTTGTCGCTAAGGACAGTCTACTGAGTGCCTCCTTGTCTGCGTGTGCAGGGGTCACGAGTATCTTCAGGTTTCGTGGCCGTCGTGAAATCGTTCTCCGAGGTGGCCGCGCCCACTGTCACTCCCGTGCACTTGGCCGTGTCCTCCCGCACACTAGACAGTAAGATGCTACAGCATATGCAGTACATAGGCAGGAGTCCACAAGCAGGGCGGTCGAGGACCGGGCATTGTGGATGTCACTCGTTCACGGGGCCGCTGGAAGTCAGAGCCGACTCAACAGCACGTAGCACACATGTTATACTATATGTGGCATGTGTATTATTATGAAGACATACCATGTGGCAAAAACATATCTTTTACGTATGCAGGGAAGTGATAAGTAGTAACTTTAAGAGAATAGTGACCTCTGAGAAGGAAAGGGGAGAAGGCCGGGGTCAGGGAAGGGTACGCAGGTGACTTTGAACCTGTGTGTGATGTTTTCTAAAAAAAGCTAAGGCATTACAGAGTTATGTTAAGATCTGGGAAAGCTACAGATTTACATACAAGTCTTTATGCGTTTTATCTGTATGTTTAAAATACTTGCTTCCGTGTCAATATGACCTTATATGTGCAGAGAAACATTTTAGGGCATTTTAGAGACATTTAGGTCACTAAATTTTAGAGACATTTAGGTCACCTCCGCCTCTGGGAGGCGGAGGTGAAAGACACCTTTTCCTTGTCCCTTTATTCCTTTCTTGAGTGTTTGGGTTTTTTTACAAACACATATCAAGTTCAGGAATTTAAAAATGAAAAGGGACTAATCCAGGGTTGGCACCTTTCTCGTCGTACGGACGAGATGAGTGTCCAAAAGCTCTTGAGACCAGTGTGTCTTCATCTGTGAAACATGGTGAGAAGCATCTGCTCGTAGAGCTGCTGCGAGGATTAGAAATTATTCGTATTAATCACCTGGCCGGATACCTTTACATAGCAGGCACCGAATGAACGACGTGCTTACGTTATTAATGAGGACGTGGGATGTGCTCTGTTCGCACGTTTGCTCGAGAAAAGAGATGCAGGCGTGTCGTTTCTCAGTAGCCAAGCCCGTCGCCCCCACGAGCCCCCATGGGGGAGCGGGTCTCCGAGCTGGGAGACAGTTTGGTTCAGTAATCTGAACGCACCACCACCAGTGCGTGCATCTCTTTCTGTAAACACCCTCCCTCTCCGTGTAAATGCGCAGATCTTGGGCCCCTGTGCCCGGCCGCCCCCTGGGTCAGAGAATGTCAGACTTAGCAGAAAACACACAGAACGCCCAGTTTCTTTTGATTTCAAGGAAACGACAAATACTTTTTCAGTAGTAAGCCCCATATCCTGCACGGGACATATGTACACTCTGCTGTGTGTCTGGTTGAGCTGAGAGTCGAGTGTAACTGGACAGCCTGCGTTTTGTCGGGCAGCACTGTCCGTGGGTGGAGAAAAGGCCCCTGGACCTCCGGACCCTGGGTGCGGACTGGACAGTGTCTGGCTTACTCCCCGGGCAGCAGACAGCTCGGAGGGGTCTCCTCGCTGAGCCGGCCCCCGCCTGCCCGTCAGCCATAGCCTGGTGGCTTTTCTGCCGCGTCCTCCTGGGCTCTGGGCTGAGATGCCCGTCTACTCAAGTGTCTGCAGAAAACTTTTTAAGTGGCAGTGTCCATGGCAGATTCCCCAGCTCTCGACTCGGCCACTGTCACACGGCACCCTTGCGAGTCCCAGGGAAGCCAAACGCCAGTGGTCCCTCTGCCCAAATGCTACGTGTCCTGCAGCCGAGATACAGCCACCCCCGTCAGTTCACAGCATCCCAGCATCCCCAGCCTGAAGCAGAGAACACAGACTACACGGCGCCGCGCGAGATGATTTTATGGTATTTCGGCAATCTAAAAATGCGTACCGGTATCGGGGCCGCTGTAATTTCCGTGGGTGCAGAGGCCGTGACACCCCACGGGCTGGGCCTCTGCCGTCCCTCACCCGTCCACACTGACCCTCCCACGGACCAGAGTCCCCGGTGTGCCTGGGCCCTGGGCTCTCAGTAAACTAACAGCCTCTTTCTGTTTTGTTTTTTCTGGCTTCTCATCCCTGCTGAGGCAGGCCCCGGAGTCCCCACGGTGACCGTGCACAACACGACAGACAAGAAAAGTAAGTGCCTGGCCTTCCTCACACCTCCTGTCACCCGGGACGAGGCAGCGCAGCCGCGCGGGGCAGTCCAGCTGCTTCCCCGTGGGACACAGGGAGGGGACATGCCCTCGCGGTCCGCTGACCGCCAGTGTCACCAAACGTGGTGGAGGTAAAGGTCGGTGTCCCCCCAGGAGACACCACCCCACATATGCCGAGGCCTGGAGCTATCGCAGGCCGCACGGGGCCTCGTCTGTGACGGAGCAGGGCCCCCGGCCACGGGCGTGAGCACTGGCCCTGCCCCGCCTCCCCCTCTTACAGCCCGCACCGTGCCCAAGGCCCAGTGGCGCTTCGAGGCTCATCTGTCCTTGTGGCCTTGGGGACAGCTTCACAGCAGGGCCTCAAAGGGACACGCCACCTCTGTGCCAGAATGGACCCCACGTAGATGGACGTGGTCGTGGATATTCGCACAGAGGGGTGGGGACGGTGCGCATGGTCCCATGCAGACCTCAGGGGGGCTGAGACGTGAGGACGGTGGCCTCAGCCCCGCCCTTCTGAGGCCCTCCTCTGCCCTGTCCCCAAGGACCCTGGGCCTTCTCCCCCACCCACGCCTTCACACGGTGGCACGAGCCTCCCCGGCAGGACCCTGGCTGTGTCTCCTCCCTTCCCACGGAAAGTCACACCTCATGGCATGTCCGTAATTCCCTCAGGGCCTGGTGACAGGAGTGACTTTGCAGTTCCTTTGACTGCCAGGGCAGCCAAGTGTCAGTGACTCGGGGACACCTGGCTCGGTGGTACATGGTTTCAAGCACCAAGGACAACCACTAAGGGGAAAGTTTTGGAAAAAAGACCTCCAACGGCGTATTTGGACACAGGTTAAAAAATGGTGGAAGCATCCCAAAGTAGATGAAAGAGAGGCCGCATTTAGAAAAAAACAATAGTGATACTAGTCCACAGACCTATCAAACAATTATTAAAGTTTTAAATTAAAAGATAAAAATAGAACCAGACATAAATCAACTTTTAAAAATCGTTTAAACGCCAAAAAAAAATTAAAACGCCCAAAAAACGAATGTCGGGATGGATGCAAAACCCACTCAGAGCGCCGGCCTGGCGGTCAGAGGGAACGGGAGGGACTGCGATGGCCTCGTCGCCCCCGGAGGAGGGGTCGGTTTTCTGGGTGGAGGAGTCGCCTGGCCGCAGGCTGCAGGCCCAGCACGACGGGGCAGCGGGCGAGAGCCTGCGGGGTGCGGGGTCCAGCCACACGTCAGGGAGGCAGGGCCCCCGTGGACCGGAGTCACCGCCTGGGCCGCACCCCGCGCCCCGCACGCCCCCCACTCTGCATTTGAACGACGAAGACAGGAGGCGAGAGGCGCAGCGGCCTGCGGGGTCGCCAGGCTCCGCGGAGGAGCCTCCCTCGTTGGCCTCTGTAAACTGCGCACGTCGGCCCGGCCGCGTGTCAGCCCCGGGTCCCTCACGCCGGGGGACGCCGCGGCGGTCGCACCCCTGTGTCTGGTAGACGCGCGAGAGCAGCGTGCCAGGCGAGCCCGCCCACCGCTGCTCTCGGCCCCGCCCACCGCTGCTCTCGGCCCCGCCCACCGCTGCTCTCGGCCCCGCCCGCCACCGCAGCCCGAGAGGCAGGCGACGCGGCTCGCGCAGACGGGAAGTCAGCGTCCGGGCTGCGAGAACGCGGGCAGCAAAGCCCCGCTCCTCCCGAGATTCTGACCATGCGGGAGCAGACGATCCCCGCCGGGGG
>NW_024350021.1:0-3439 GCF_902729225.1 Pteropus medius | reverse complement strand
TGAGCGGGGGCCTGGCCACGAACGCCAGCGACTGGACATGCAGAGCTCAGGGTCTGCGGCCGAGGCATGGCCTCCGGAGCATCGGCGCCTATGTCCAGTTGGAGCCGCGTGACCCCAGGATGGGCGGACGGTGTCTGTGGTGCCCAGTCACACAAGGGGTCAGGGTCCCGACCCACAGGGAAGGTGCACATGGGAGAGCACACCGAATGACCCAGAAAGGGCTGGCTGGGGGTGGCACAGCAGGTCCGGGCCGGGCGGCCTGACCATGCGGCAGGTGGCCCTGCAGACTCCGCGATCTCCGTGCACATACACGTGTACATGCATGTGCTGCTAGCACATGCACGTGCCGTACACATGCACACGCACACATGCTGCACACACATGCACGTGCATGCATATGCATGCACACGTGTGCACACACACAATCCTGCCCTCTACTTCCTGCACAAACGTGAGGGACTGGTCAGTTGATTTCTAGCCCCATCAGATTCTGGCCTCTAATTTCCCAAAACTCAGCCCAGTGGAGAGCCCAGTGTCTCTGGGAAGGCCCAGGGTGCAGGCGGTGCCGGCCAAGGGGCACAGCTGGGGAGTGGCCCTCGGGAGCAGGCTTCCTTTCTCCAGATGTGATAACAGCTAATCCCAAACATCAGAGGAGGCCCACACCTAATTAAGGAGTGGCCATTTGTATGCTGCAGGCTGGAGGTGCCCTGGGCCCAAGTCAAAAGCAGAGCTCTCCAGGGAGCACAGGGAGCATGCCCCGATGTGCGTATGGGGTAAAAGCCACCAGAGCGGACATCTGTGGGGATGGGGGCGCCTCCTACAGAGGGAAGGGAGCTCCTGTCTGAGCTCCTGGTGCGTGACCAGGCACCTGCCCCGTCACGTAACGTCAGGCATTTTAATGTCTCCGTGTCTTGGCCCGTATGGTGGGGACACCGCTGACTGCCTCCAGGCCTGGACAGGAACTGGGGAGAGGGGGTGATGCGCGTGGAAACCCACAGCTTTGTAAATGGTGGCTAAACCCGAATGCACCTTTTTGCCTCTCTCCCCCAGAAATTTTCGACCTAGAAACAAATGAACACGTGCAGAGGGCCGTGGATGACCGACAGATGCCTAAAGTGGAGTACCGGAAGATTGACGTCGACGATTACAGTGAGTGCGCCCGTTTTAAAGGAAAGGCAAACACACATCTGGCTACAAAAAGACAGCTCTGGGCGGGGTGGGGGCCTCTGGTGCTGAGCCGCCCCCCATGCTGGCAGCGTCGGTGAGGTCTCTTTGTCGAGGGGCGGGGGGGAACGTGTCACGACACCGTCCAGGGAAAACGTCCTGCCCTGGGAAATTCCTCTCCTGGTCCGTCAGACGGTTTGCCATCTTTCCTCCAAGTGCCGGTCGGGCTGGTGAGGGGGTCCCCGCAGGACGGGGGGAGGAGGGACTGTGCGCTGATGCAGACGGAGAGACGGCCAGCACGCCGCCCTCCCCGACCGTGCTCTGCTCTCGTAGCTGCCCACCGATCCTCCACTGAGGCCTCCTCTGTGCTGGGCACCGCCAGGCCTCAAGGCCCTGGGGCATCGGCCGGCAGCGGGCTCAGGTCTCCAGGAGGAAAGCGGGGTTCTCGGAGCTTCAGCCCCCGCCTCTCTGCGAAGCCAGATATTTTTACCCTTGGAAGCTCCGAATGCAAATCGTCCTGTCTTCGCCCCGAATCCCGCCCCCTCCAGCACACTTTTGTGTGCTGCTCGGTTTCCGGGAGTCATTCATTCATTCATCTCCGAGCCTGGTAAACGGGTTTGTGCCTGGGGCTGACTGAGGGCAGCGGGGTGAGCTCTGCCTTGGAGAGAAGTAGGTGGCCGGCCATCGGTGGGGGGGGCGCTGAGACCAGGTTGGCACGGCCTGGATGGCAGGGCCAGGGGGCAGTCGCACGCGCCTGTTGGCCATGCTGGGACACCTCTGCCTGCTCTTCACCTGCTCCTGCCCTTCGGTGGGACAGTGGCCTGTCACCTGGGTGAGCGCGCCCCCAAGTGTCACCGAGCGCCTTTTGTTAGAGAGGAGGTGCCCCCTACTGCACCAACCCAAACAGCACGTAGGGTGAACTGTGTCCTTTAGCAGAGAGCACACGGCCCAGGAGTCCAGAGGAGAGCGTGGCAGTGGGCTGGGGTCAGGTGACCGTACCGAGGAAGGTGGGACTTGCCTGCCGTCCGGAGGAGGAAGCGCCACGAGCCCGCGCGTAGGCGAGAACACACGTCGCTTGTGAGCGGGCGAGGGTGGGGGTTCAGGGGGCTGACTGTGAATCCCGGCCTGCAGGCAAGCAGCAGTTCAGAGGGACCCCTCACTCCCCAGCACCTTCAGCCACCCCGAGGCCACCTGCCAAAACATTTGTCCTGTCATCGGACCTCGTGGAGTCACGAGGTTGGAACTTTTTTACGCGTTGCTAGAGATTCATGCAGGGCTACGTGTTCACCTCGGAAAGCAGAAAAGTCGGGAACGTGACATGTTTCCGGCTCCCTGCCCCGCCCCCAGGTCCAGAGGCTTTCCCTTTTAAAATGGCCCACATGCGATCACACCGACGAAGGAGCAAGGAAGGAAGGGTCTAGAAGCAGGAGAGGAAATACCATCAAGAAACCGTCAATGGGGGCTGTGAAGTTTTGCCTTGGCCCAGAAACGCGGCTCTGCCCGGTGGGGGGCGCACTCCGATTCCTCAGGGCTCCCGGCCCTGGAACCACGGGCGGCTTCAGACCTAACACGTGGCAGGCGGCGGCCACAGGCAGGCCCGTCCGTAAGTGGGAGGAGCCGTGAATGACAGAGCGGGGAGAGGAACTGGGACACCCACAGATGCCGGTCATCAGGGCTCGGGAATCAGGGAGCGAAATGAGGGGCAGGAAGGCCACAGTCCAGGCAGAACGTGAGGACACATGAGTTAGAATCTCGACTCAGATGGGAAATGGAGAGAGAGAGAGAGTGAGCCGCCAGCAAGAAGATGACGGACACGTGTCGTAGGAACCTCCGCACGGTCCCCATGAGGACAAAAACGGACGATCGAGGCAGACGCCTGGCCCCGCCGGCAGCAGGCGGGGAGCAAGCGGGCCGTGTGCCCTGAGCGCGACACCAGCCCCTCATGGACTCAACCCCGTGACCGTGTGTTCGTGCAGAGTCCCGCACCCTCTGCCCACGGAGGGATTTTCTGCGTAGTTACTCTGGAGCGCACAGGCGGGTTCTGCTGCTGTGGTCAGACTCTCCGCTCCAAGGTCAGAGGGTGACCTGGCCCGCCCACGTGGGTGACACCTCGGCTGGTTCAAACTTGCACACAGAATCCGGACTCCAGGTACTCGCCCTCAAATTCACGAGCGCCTCAGAGTAACTGGGTATGTATTTCCGTGCTGCCCTTTTACAAGGAAGAACCAAAAGACAAAAAAAGACAATTTTAGATTGATAGTGGATGCCTGATGGA
>NW_024350020.1:0-512 GCF_902729225.1 Pteropus medius | reverse complement strand
AATAAACATTCAAATATATAATTAAAAATTGTGACAAGAAAAGTGAAGGAAAGGCACAGGAGACTATGAAAGAATAATAGTAAGGGAATCTAATGTAGATGGAAAGTGAGATCAGGGAAGACTTTTCTGGGGAAGGGATCTGTAAGCAAAATCTAGAGAATGAGTAGGAGTTAGCCTAGTAAAGGGCTGGGGGTGAGTGGTTAATCAGAGGGAAGAATATGTGGAAAGGAACGTCTGTGATAGTGCAACCGAGAGAAGACTAGTGCTGCAGGAGGGTAGAAAGTGAGAACAGAGTGTTCACGCAGAGTCAGTGCAGGCTTTTGTGACTACATTACAGAGTAGTAATGTACAAGTAAGAGTAGTAAGAACAAGATGAAACAGTTGACTGATTTGGAACAGAGACAGGAGCAGTCTTTATTTTTGAAGTAATATTCCTGGCTGATATTAGGAAATAGTTTGGAGGAGGACAGGAATGGATTCAGGGATTGGTATTGTATCAGTGTGAGCAAATG
>NW_024350019.1:0-412 GCF_902729225.1 Pteropus medius | reverse complement strand
CCCGGGATGGGAGACCCCCGCTGGAATTAACCCACCCAAAGCCCCACACGACACACGAAAGTGGCCTCATTCCGAGAACAACGAGAAGCTGCAAACACTCGGGACCCACCGAGGGCGGACAAGGACCGTCACCGAGGGCGGACAAGGACCGTCACCGAGGGCGGACAAGGACCGTCACCTTGGCCGTCCCCAGAGGTGGCCTGGGGCACGTTGCTCCCCAAAGCGCCCAGGACCCCTGGGCCTGCCCCAGGCCCTTCTAGAAGGGGAGCCCAGCTGCCCAGGAGCGCGTCCTCCCAGAGGCGGGCCTCGCGACCCTCAGTCCCTGTCACTTGCTTTTTTTTGGCGGGGACTCAAGGGCTAAGCTGTTCTTTTCACTTTTTAAAAACGTACACGCAGTAAAATTCACTTGTTT
>NW_024350018.1:0-761 GCF_902729225.1 Pteropus medius | reverse complement strand
GCAAATGGCAGTATTTCATCTCTTCTTATGGCTGAGTAATATTCCATTGTATATATGTACCACAGCTTCTTTAGCCAATCATCTATCGTAGGACACTTTGGTTGCTTCCATGTCCTGGCCGCTGTGAATAATGCTGCTATAAACATCGGTGTGCAAATATCTTTTCGGATATGGGTTTTCAAGACTTTGGGGTAAATACCCAGTGGAGAGATTGTTGGATCATATGGTAGATCAATTCCTATTTTTTGGAGGAACTGTCATACTGTTTTCCATAGTGGCAGTACCAATTTGCAGTCTCACCAGCAGTGTATAAGAGTTCCTTTATCTCCACATCCTCTCCAACACTTGTTATTACTTGTCCTTTTGATTATAGCTATTCTAACAGGTGTGAGATAGTATCTCATTGTAGTTATGATTTGCGTTTCCCTAATAGCGAACAATGTTGAACATCTTTTCATATATTTGTTGGCCATTTGTATGTCCTCTGAGGAGAAGTATCTGTTCAGGTCCTCTGCCCATTTTTGATTGGATCGTTTGTTTTTTTGCTGTTATTGAGTTGTATGAGTTCTTTGTATATTTTGGATATTAGGCCCTTATTGGAGGTCTTGCTTGCAAATATATTTTCCCATTCGGATGATTGTCTCTTTACCTTGTTGACGGTTTCTTTTGCTGAGCAAAAGCTTTTTACTTTGATGTAGTCCCATTCATTTGTTTTTTTGTTTGTTTTTTTGTTTTTTGTTGTCTTTTTTTTTTTTTTTTTG
>NW_024350017.1:0-333 GCF_902729225.1 Pteropus medius | reverse complement strand
GCTGGGTGGGCGGACATTCCACAGGAGCCAGGCCGCTTTGCCCTTGTCACACTGTTCCGCGTGGGTGTGGCTCCGTCCTCCTCCCCATGGTGCCCGTGAGCTGCCACCGACTCCTGGCCGTCTCGCTCCGGACCCGGGATGTCAGCCGTGGGCGGGTAGGGGGCACCCCGTCCCCTTTACCCTGTGGGCACTGACCTGCCGTGGAGTTGGGCGACACACACTATCAGACTGGATGGGCTTTCTCGGCCACTCTCCCCTTTCGTTGTTTGCGAGGACCGGTCTGTGTGTGCGCGCGTGCGTGTGCGTGTGTCTGCGTGTCCACGTGTGCGTGTG
>NW_024350016.1:0-2918 GCF_902729225.1 Pteropus medius | reverse complement strand
GTCTTACCTGCGCCCAGAAACCAGTAGTACAGACTGGGGAGCAAGTCTTTGGAGCGCCATGCTCTCGAATAAGCCCCATGCTTAGACTCCACGAAGAGAATCACGTGCAGTGGCAGCTTTCCTGGGGCTTGTACCAGTGGACCTTCCCAGCTCCACTGTACACTGTTTGCTGTCCGAAGAGAATGAGAAGCCAGTGGATCTTCTGGGTGGCTGGCGTCCAGGCTAACGAGATGAGAAATCTTTCCGGCCAAGTCGTGAATGCAATGTGATTTCTCGCGAAGGCGATTCCCTAAGCGGGGGAACTGTGTCGTGGAATCTATAGAAGCATGGGAAAGGGTTCCCAGAGCTGCGTCTAAGAGGCGATCTGTCATCTGCTCTAAGTAGGCATCCTCGGAGTCTTGGAACATCTACCGAGGACGAAAGCCATCAGTGAAACTGCCCGTCGTCATAGGGGCAATTCGTGCGAAGCGGGAACAGACTGCCGTGTGTTGCAAGGGAGCGTAGGTGACGAAGGGGACGCAAACGTTTGCGGTAAAGAGGCCGGCATGGGGTTTCCACGCTGTACGTCGTTGCGGCCCATGAAGAGAGGCCCCCCGCTAAGATTTGATTGGAAGCAGAAGTGCACGGAAAGATTCAGTGCGACTATTGGTGTGTCCCGTGCCGTCTAAGACAGCGCTCGCGCAATGGCGAGGAAGGATTTACAGTTGTTACCTGGACTCCACGGATTTTGAGCCACGTTCGCTCCCGTGTTCTTTTCCGCGCTGACCATCCTCCCACGCTGACACGACTGCTGCTTTTTCCTTGGCGCCAGGAACTCGGGAACAAGGCAGCGGAGAAAGACCCTTGAGGGATCTATGCTCTCCGACGACGCATCTGCTTCTACTCCTTGAGCAGAAACGAATGCAACGGCAGCTTTCCTCGAGCTTCAGCCGTGGATCTTTCCCAGCTATACTGTGCCGCGTTTCTTGGCGAAAAATAAGAAGCCGCTGGACCTTCTCGGCCGCGTCCCCATCGAATGCGAAGAGAAAGTTTCCTGGTGAGGATGTGGTTGTAAGCCGTATCTGCAGCCAACCGTACCCTAAATCGAGGGAAATACGTTTTGGAGCTCCTCTAGACATCGAAAGGGACTCCCAAAGAGGTTTCTGAGGAGCCTCTAACTCACCGTTAGAGACGCAAAGGTGGGAATCCCATTATGCTGAATCAGGAGGTGGGCTGTCTCTGAGGAGCCACTGGCTTTCTGCAAGCTTCTGTTTCCCAACTCATCGTACATGGCAAGGGAGAATGTGTCATCGGAATTGCCTGCCGTATGGCACCCCAGAGGAGATTGGATATCTGCTGTGTATAAGCTGCCTTGGACTCTTCTCTCATGTGCAAAGAGCGAATGCGATTTCGGAACACCGACTGGTTTCTTCGTGGAAATTCGTTCGAAGCGGGATCAGGCTGCCCCGTGTCCCAAGGGAGCGAAATGAAGAAGACGACTCAGACCCGTGTGATGAACAGGGTCGGGTGGGGTCTTTCAATACTCGAGCTCTTTCTTCTCACGAACTGGATTTCAGACACTAGAACAGTTAGGGAATGATTGCGTCGTATGTCAGGGGAACAGGTTTTTCGAGACGTGCGTTTGGTAAGCCGGAAGTGCTGGGAATGATTCCAAGCTCCTCTCGGTGTGTCCCGGGAATTCTAAGGCGGCCTTCAAGCAGTGTAGAGGCAAGGGTAAGGCTCTTCTCTCTTCTTCGCTGAATTCAATTCTGATTTGAGAGAGAACGTGGCCCCCATGTTCTGGACGGCAGGCCACAACACAGCCAGGCTTACACGACCGTAGCTTTCTGGCCAGCGCCCGGAGTGCAGTAACACCCTTTGGGGAGCCAAGGTCTTCGGAGATCCAAGCTCTCGAAGAAACCATCTGCTTAGATTACGTGGACACGTACGAAGTCAATGGCGGCTTTCCTGTAGCTCGTACGAGTGGATCCGCAGCAGCTCCGCCGTACACTCTTTCGTGACCAAAGTTCACAGAAGCCAGCGGATCTTCTCTCTAGTGTCCCGGGAGAATGCCATGAGAAATCTTTCTGGGGAGCAAGGGGTTGTGCTGCGTTTTCTCACAAACTTCATTCCATGTATGAAGAACAAATGGCGAGCGGAGCCTACATCAACGTGGAAATCGTTTCCCAAGCCGTTTCTGAAGGGGCACGGACACCCTGTGAGGGCATTAAGGCGCAGACTCCACATGTTTCATGACTAATGTAGGTCGCTCCGAGCCAAAATGCTGGCAATAACGGCTTTGAATCGAGCCGCTTCCAGGCCGCAAGCTTCTGTGTCTTTGAGGTGCACCAAACTCATCCTATAGGCCAAGGGGAAATTTCTCGTCGGATTTTCCGGCCGTGTGGTCTAAGAGGCCATCTGCCATCTGCACTCTGCAAGCTTCCTTGGACTCTTGTCACAGCTACCAAGGATGCAAGCGATTAGTGAAAACTGACCGGCGCCTCAGTGGAAATTCGTACGAAGCGGGAACACACTGCCGTGCGATGGAAGGCAGCGTAAATGATGAAGAGGAGCGCAAGTGATGAAGAGGAAATGCCGGGATGGCGTTTCCATGCTGTGTTTCGTTTCTTCCCATGAAGAGTGTATGGAAACACTGTCAAAGTGAAAGAAAGATCAGAGCACGTGTCGAGGAAACAGGTTTTCGAATAGGTGCCTTTGGTACGCCAGAGGTGCAGGCAACGAGTCCAGGCCACTAGTGGTGTGCCCCGTGAAGTCGATGGCAGTGCCCACTCCAAGTAGCGGAAAGTGTTACATTTCCTGCCCGTTCTCCGTGGAATACATGTCTGATCTGAGCAATATGGTCACTCCCGCTTTTCTGCGCGTAGCCAAGTAACCACCCAGTCTGACGCGACTGCGGGTGTCTTACCTGCGCCCAGAAA
>NW_024350015.1:0-335 GCF_902729225.1 Pteropus medius | reverse complement strand
CTATGTGGATTCAAATCTTACCTCTCTGCCAGTTACGGATCTTGGGCAAGATAACATATCAAACTGTAATTTATTCTTCTGGAAAATAAGGATAAAAACCATACTCACCACACACGGTTACTCTGAGGATAAAGTGAGGTAATGTATATAAAGCACACAAATCAGTACTGGCCGAAATTCAGCAACTGTAATTATAAACCATTGTTGTCATTATTAATAAGCCAAGCGTGCAATACCCAGAGCTTGTACATAGTAGGCACTTAATGGATGGAATAGTTTAAAACCTTCAGCAGAACCTATAATTTCTCCCAACTCATGACGCATGAGCTCCAGCG
>NW_024350014.1:0-1001 GCF_902729225.1 Pteropus medius | reverse complement strand
GGGGGAGGGGAGGGCAGGCCCGGTAGGTCACGGACTCTGAGGAGCCCCTAGTGCGATGATTGGACCCCTGGGGTCCCCTTGTCGTGGGCTCCAGGCTCAGCCGTCAGCTCCTCCTCCCTCGTTCCCTCCTGTTCCCAGAGCAGACAAGCATCTGACATCCCAGTTGCATGTCACTGGATTCCCTGGGAGGCCTCAGGGACAGCGGAGGGCCGGGCAGTGAGCCTCCTCCACCTCCGCAGGTCAGGGCTGGCCCAGCGAGGACTGGCGACAGCCTCGCCCTTGCCCCGTCATCCTGACGACTCGGCGGTGTCACCTGGGCATGGATTTGTCTCCTCCAGGGTCTCTCAACCTCGTCGCCGTTGGCATTCCTTGCCGGGGGCCTCCTGTGCATTGCAGAATGTTTGGCACCGCTGGCCTCTGCCCTGTGGACGCCGGTAGTGTCCTTCCGGTCGTGACAACCAGCGCGGTCTTCAGATGGTGCCCACTGTCCCCTGGTGGGCAAAACCGACCTCGGTTGAGAATCGCTGTTCTCTGATCCAACACTTAGAACTGGGAGGAAGAAACAGGCCCGGAGAAGTTAAGATGTTAAGAAGTTAACGACCCAGCAGGACCGCGGTGGTGAGCGGGGGCGTGGCCTCCGGCTCAGGGCGCCCTGATCCATGCCCCGTCTGTCGCAGATGCAGCCGCAGACATGATGGGCATGATCTTAACAACCGCGTCTAAGGTCCAGAGAAGTCCCTGAGGTTGCACGCGCTCGGGCAGGGCGGAAGTTGAGCCCCTCGCCTACACAAAGAGCCAAAGCGATAGACTTCCAGGCCCCGGACTGGGCTCTCCCCACCCGGTCCTCACAGACGGCACAGCCTTCTGGACAGGGAGCCTGGACATTCGAACCAGACCGTGAAGGGCTCACCTGCAGATAATGCCAGCGAGGGTGCCAGCCCCTCCGCTTAGCCTCCCAGGGCGCGCTCATCATCAGCACTTACCTGGAACTCCAGGCACGT
>NW_024350013.1:0-375 GCF_902729225.1 Pteropus medius | reverse complement strand
CTGGAAAGAGTTCATTTCGGAGACACTGCAGACAGCTGTGGGTCTGAATTCGGCCTCCGTGCCTTAGGAGCTTTGCGATCAGCTCTTTGAGCCTTTCATTTCTTCATTTTGAATGCGTCCACGGGGACCATTACGTCCATACCAGGCTGAAAGGTGAGGGAGAGGAAGGTGTCTGCTTCCGTCCTGAAGTCTGATTTCCACTGCGGAAAGCGGGAAGGAGCCGAGGCCTGAGGAAGGAGCCCCGGGGCCTCCGGGATGAAAAGAGATCATGCTGAATTGTGACTCTGGAACGCCCGGTGTCCACACTGCAGGGAGGTGGAGGTGCTAGCAGCGGCCTCTCTTCTGTAGTAGACCAGGGGTCCACGCAGGTTTCCT
>NW_024350012.1:0-1194 GCF_902729225.1 Pteropus medius | reverse complement strand
TAGATAGATAGATAGATAGATAGATAGATAGATAGATAGATGATATATAGATAGATGACAGATAGATGATAGATAAATAGATAGATGATAGGCAGATAGATGATAGATAAATAGAAAAATAAATGAAATGATGGAAACATGAATAAAATGATGAATGAAAAGATGGAGGGATAGTAAGATGATATATAAAAAGATAAAATGATAGAAAAATAAATATAAGAAATGGAGAAAAACACATAAATGGTGAGAATAGTAAATAAATAGATGATAGATTAAAAGACAGATAGATGTATAAACAAACAAACAAACAAATAAATAAATAAATAAATAATACATATGTGAATGGTGAGAGAAATGAATGATGGACAGAGAAGAACACAGAAAAATAAATAGATGGATAGATAAAGAGAAAGATACTTAATTATTAATAGATAGATAAATAGCTATATGAATGACAAGAATGTGAGCTAATATAGGTAAGATTCGTACATAGATAGGTATATAAATGAAGATGGATAAAAATGCTGTACAGTTATATATCTATAATAAGAAAAATATTTATAATAATATGAAGGACAAATAGAATGGAATACACCTATAGAGTCTTTGTTAGACAGATAATATAGATAGATAGATAGATAGATAGATAGATAGATAGATAGATAGATAGATAGATGATAAATAGATAGATGATAGGTAGATGATAAATAGAGAGATAGAGAGAGATAAATAGATACATGATAGATGATAGCTGGATAGATAGATGATAGATGGAGAGCTATATGGAAAGTCAGGTGAATGTATTTTAATTTGAAGGATTGATAAATAGGTAGAAGATACATAAATAGATAGATTGAAGAGAGGATTATGCATAGATGGATCGATAGATAGACAGATGGATAGATAAAACGATGGATAAATTAATAAAAAAATAGATGGATTGCTGGCTGGATCCCTGCAGGGATAGATGCATGGATATATGAATTCGTAGATAAAGTGATAGGTAGAGAGACATATAACATTTTGAAATAGACATTAGATGATATAAGAATACATAGATAATTAGATAGATAAAATATCGATAGATTATAGATATAGATAGATGATAGATAGATAGATAGATAGATAGATAGATAGATAGATAGATAGATAGATAGAGGAAAGAATGATAAATCGATGGATGGATGGATGGAT
>NW_024350011.1:0-462 GCF_902729225.1 Pteropus medius | reverse complement strand
GTGTGTGTGCGTTGCAGGCTTTGAGGGTACAAAAGTAAATAAGACAGCCAGCATCCGGCCCGCATGGGGCTCATCATTTGGTAGAAGAGGCAGAAATGGGGAACCAGCAGTTACAAAAGTGGCGAGTGCGATGGAAAAAGACCAGGCATCACGCCGGCGTGGAAGAGAGGCAGCTGACACGGGTCAGTCAGTGGTGGGCAGGGAGTTCAGGAGGCTCCCCTGAGGAAGTCATGCTCCAGCAGGCCCCAATGGGCGAATGTTACAGGAAGCGGTCAGATTCCTAAGCGGGGAGGTGGAAAGGATGGAACTCTGGCCTCGACTGGATGCAAGGGAGGAGGAAGGATGTCTTCAGGGCATCCTGCTTGAGCTGCCGGGCGGGTGCCCACCACCAACGTCCTGGTCTCGGGACTTCAGGTTGTTTCCGGTTTTCCTTTTTTTTTTTTCTTTTTGCTATTAATAATA
>NW_024350010.1:0-546 GCF_902729225.1 Pteropus medius | reverse complement strand
TCATGCTGAATTGTGGCTCTGGAACGCCCGGTGTCCACACTGCGGGGAGGTGGAGGTGCTAGGAGCGGCCTGTCTGCTGTGGTAGACCAGGGGTCCATGCAGGTTTCCTTCGAAAATCCACCATATACATATATATGCATATAGATGAACATATATATGCATATAGATGAACATATATATGCATATATATGTATATGGTAGCTTTGCCAAAAAGCTCTCCTGTGACGTCCATTTTGAGCCAGAATCGCAGACTTCCGAGAAAAGGCTCACTTGCGGCAAATGCACAGCCCTCCTGGGGATTTGGGGCTCTGTGGGCGATGTTCGGTCATCTGCGGGTACTGGGGTACCGAAGTTGGAGGAGCACTCACTGACACTTTGAGCTCCTAGAGGTATAAACTACATATCATTCGTCTCTGTATGCTCTTGCAGGGTTCAGGGCCACCCATAGACAGCGTACCCAGGGATGCTTTGGCCCCTGCGTCCATGTCGGCCGTCACCCGCTGGAAAGAGTTCAGTTGGGAGACACTGCAGACAGCTGTGGGTCTG
>NW_024350009.1:0-1752 GCF_902729225.1 Pteropus medius | reverse complement strand
GCCGCGCCATCCGCTCCCGCCTGCCCCACTTGCTCAGCTGCCTTAGTCTTTCCGGGGCTGAACGTGGCGACCTCCTTCCTGCCTCAGCACATTTGCACGTGCCACCCCCCGTCTGCGATGGTTCCCCTTCCCCTCTTCCTAAGACCGGCCCGTGCTCCATCCTTCCAGACTCGGCTTAGATGTCGTGCTGTCGCAGAGCCTCTGACCACCGCATGTCTTCACCTCGGGCCTCTGCTCTCGACACTCGAACACTTACTGATTCGTCGTCATTGTCTTTATTTGTTTCCTTATCTGCCTTCCAAGGCGGCCTGTGGGGCTCGGCCCGAGGCCCACGAAGGCGGGGAGCACTGCCGTCTTACTCACCGGCCGGCAGGAGCCCTGGAAGGGGAGAGGCGCCAGCAAGCAGTGTTGTTTGAATGACGTATCTATTTCTCAGACGTGGCCCAGCACCCGAGCTCCAGAAGTCTGTGTCACCTCATCTGGCTTGGACGCTTGGCAAATGGTGCCTGTAGGATGTGTTCTCGTCGGGGAGAAATGTTTTTGCAGACTCCGTGGCCCGGTCAGCATCAGGCCGCGTTTACGACTAATCGATCTGATCTTTTAATAACCAGAAGTGACACGCAGCCAACCAGCAAGCCCTCAATGCCCCCAGGCCCCGTCTGCCACCCGCCGTGAATTAAGCGTCCACGGCCCTTCACATGCCTGTAAAAGGCGGCTCGCCAGAGGCCGCGGACCACCGGGCCGTCTGGCACGTTGACGTGTGTGATGAAAATTCTCCGAAGACTCAGGGGAGGTGCGTGGGGGCGGAGACCCCCCGGGCAGGTCAAAGCGTTTTTCATTTACAATGTGTTGCTTGCGCTTCCTGCCCGTACGAGCCGGAGCCCACGCACAGGGCGCCTTTGTTCAGGCTTGTGAACTTACAGAAATGATCCTGTGGACCTCAGACCTCCGGGTTATAGCATCGGAGTGGAAAGGGAACACACCGTGGGCACGCGTAGCATTTGTTAGGTGCCAGCCGTGTGCCGGTCCCCAGCCGGGCCTTTATTCACGTCGTCTGCGCTCCTTGCCCAGCGCTGCAAGGTGAGTGGGTCTCAGTTTACAGGCGGGGTCCCCCGAAGCTCCCAGTGGTCTGCGGCTCAGCTCGAGCGGAGAAGGGCTGGGCTGCGGCCAGGACCCCAGAGCACCCTTTCTGACTCCCCTGGAGGGAAGCCCGAGCCCCACAGGCCGCCTTGGCCCGGCTCCTCCACAGGTGAGGTCATACCTTGGGAGTTCCTGGGTGTGTTTCTCTTGTGGGGCCGGGATTTGGCAACCTGGGGATGTGGGCCTACAGGGAGGGCAGTGGGGGCTGGCCGGATCCCCCCTTGGCTGAGTAGCCTGGCCAGAGCAGATCTGGGGTGGGGGTCACTCAGCCCCCTACAAGCCTCCGTCAGAGTGTCTGGGCCGGTCCCGGCGTGTGGGTGACAGGGTCAGCCCACCTGGGGAAGCTTGGACTCCTAGATGGGGAGGGACCCGGGACGGCTCCTCGGTGCCCAACGCCCTTTAATGTTGACTGCATCTCTGCGAGGCGTTCAGTCCACATCTGTCGGAGCTGGTCTCACCAGTACCCTGCTGTGGCTGATGTTATTATTATTATGCTAGTTGTTTTCACTTCGAGGTGCGAGACTGTAGATCATTTTTTATTGTGCCCACAATGCGTGGACAGCAGGAATGTGGAATGTGTGGATGGATGGATGGATGGATGGATGGATGGAT
>NW_024350008.1:0-30968 GCF_902729225.1 Pteropus medius | reverse complement strand
GGGCCCAAGGAACAAGACTGTGGATTATGTACACCACATCCTGGATTCCCATCTTCCTCACACACATTAACAATCATGGGCATCCTCCCCAGCTCTACCTCACACCCTCCACTACATGGGGACCATTTCCTGTGCCCACAGGTCTCTGCTTCTCTCCCTGTGGATCCAGCCTCCTTCAGGGACAGGGAGCAGGACAGAAAGCCAGCACCTACTGCCCTAGGAGAATCAGAACAGTGGCTAGAATGTTGTCATTTGGACACATCGGCACCAGGCACATCTCATCAAAACTATGGACCCATTGATACGACCACGTATGCTCACAATGTTGGTTCTCTTTGTTGTCACCGTGTCACCTAGAGCAGAAGCTCTTATTCCAACTTGAGGATGAAGCCAAACATCACTAATCCCCACACCCCAGATCTCCGTCCTCCCCCAGGGCTCCAGGTCCGGTGGATGAGAGTCAACCTCCTTGACCATCCAGAGCCACTGCCCTCCATCCAGCAGTGCCCGTTTTAGGCCGATTTTTATTCCTTTCTTCTCAGAGTGTCTCCTCATCTGATCATGTGAGGACGTGAGAAATGACTGTGCATCTCGTCTCCTTACAGTCTTCCCGCCCACACCTCACTTGGGGACAGCCGGGGCTTTCCAGAAGCGGGGAGCACTCCTCTGATGTAGTATTCACTTTATGACAATCCTCATGTTGAACAACATAATAAAACTAAACTAAAATATAGACTTAATATATCAGAGGATTTAAAGGAAATAATTATTGCCAGAATAACATTCAAGGAGAAGGAGAACACAAGACATTTCTGTTCCTGACAGTGTTGTGTCATGGAAAACACAGACCGAAAAAGCCACGACGTGTGCAGTGGGGACTGGGGAACCGACCGGGACCCCGACACCAGCAAAGCTCCAACCACATATTTCCACACGTCAGGGTGACCCAGGTGGAATTACGACCAGGTGTGAACTAACAGGGTTCTCTGCGGACATTTAGGCATTGACCTGGTGGTTCAGGGTGGTCATGTGTCAGTAATGACACCAGGGGCAAGGCAGAGCACTGTCAAGTATCACATAACCCCAAAATATCTGACAACACAGCATTTCCTTTGGCTTCTGGAGGTCATTAGAGACCTGGAAAAATTAAAGGCTTAGGCCCATCATCACAGATGGGACCTTCTCATTCTACTGCCCTGGGTAGTGACATCAGAAAGATCCTCCTGCAAAAATCAGAAGCCCTTCCAGGAGAGCTGTAGATGTGAAATGGGCTGGAGGCTGTGGGTTCTGAGCCAGCAGGGGAAACTGGAGGATGGGTCCTGAGAGCTCAAGGTGTGGGCCAGGCAGGCTGGGAAAATACTGCCTGTATTTGTACACTTGGGCAGCAGTGTTCTCACTGAAGGGTGACTTTCCTGCATCTGGGCCCCCTGGAGCCACATAAGCAATGGCTCTTACTCATACCCTTGCCTCCTACTCCATCCTCCATCACTCCCGGAGTCACTGCTCCGGCTGCAGTTCAGAGAAGATGGACAATGCCACAGCTAGAACAAACTAGGCTCTCAGGGCCTTGGGCCACTGGGATGTGTGTGCCCTGTGAGAAGAAGCGGGCACTGTGGGACTGCCTTGTGTTTCCTACAGAGCTGTTCAGTGAGGACCATTCACTCAAAGGAGCCTGGGCCTGGGGGTTGGACTCTTGCTCATTGTTGGGGACTCATCAGCTGTGTCGTCTGGCCTGACAGAGTCCCCTGAGAAGAGACCTTTGTGTGGTGTCAGCAGGTGCTTCCTCCCAGGGCTCTCCCAGGGGTGAAGCCAATCTCCATCCTCCTCAGTCTGGGTGTGAGCTGAGCTCCAGCACCAGGGCTCAAGCAGGGGCTGGGCGGTCAATGGATGGACACACATTTGCATGGACAGCCCCTCTTCTGGCGGAGGGTGGAGAAGAAAAGGAGGCCTGGGCAGCCCAGCCCCACTGTGGGCTCAGGGGCTGCGTGCACCATGGCCTGGACCCTCGTCCTCCTCGTGCTCCTCTCTCAGTGCACAGGTGGGGACAGGTTTTGGGGATCCTGGGTAACCCCCAACATCACCACCCTCTTGCTCAAAATCCTGCAAAATGTTCTCTGATTTCTTATGCCAGCGACCACGTTTGTCTGTGTTTGCAGGTTCCCTCTCCCGGCCTGTGCTGACTCAGCCGCCCTCCCTCTCTGCTTCTCTGGGAGCAACAGCCAGACTCACCTGCACCCTGAGCAGTGGCTTCACTGTTGGTGGCCACTGGATAAACTGGTTCCAGCAGAAGGCAGGGAGCCCTCCCCGGTATCTCCTGCGGTTTAAATCAGACTCCGAGAAGCATCAGGGCTCCGGGGTCCCCAGCCGCTTCTCTGGATCCAAAGACTCCTCGGCCAACGCAGGGCTTCTGCTCATCTCCGGGCTCCAGCCTGAGGACGAGGCCGACTATTGCTCTCAGATCTGGTACATTAGTGACTCTCACAGTGACACAAACAGGTGGGAAAGTGAGACATAAACCACAGCCTGTTAATGCCACGGGATGAGACATTCCTCTCATTTACAATAAGTTCAATATGCACTAACTGCAATTTAAGTAGATGCTGGATCACAATGTCCTTCCCACTTTTACAGTCAAGTTGTCTCAACTTTCTAGAAAAACAAAACAAAGAAAAAATCCTCATGAAGATACAGAAAATTTGGCTGGTGATTCAAGTTTTAAAACTCAGCGTCTGTTGCACTGGCTTTTTTTTCCCTTTAAAAAGGCAAACTACCTTGTCTAAAATTCGGGGTCAGAGCCGTGGACCACCCCAGCAGGTGGACCGTCCTCCACAGCATGGACTCAGCTCTTCCAGGAGTCAGAGCACTGACTTCTAATCCCTTCCAGGTTCCTATGCTCAGAAGTGGCCACGGAGCCCTGTGTCCCAGGGACGAGATCTGAGATGTGAGATCCGGGAGGAATTCCAGGCACAGAGCTACCCTGGCCCAGGCTCAGCTGCCCAAGCTTTCAGGTGTGAAGTCAGGGAGAGGGGGGTTGGGCATGAGAGGAGCTGGGGCCTGAAGTGGTAGATGAACCCAGAGCCTGCTCCAGGGAAAGTGGGTGAAGTCGGTCCCATGGATGTGACTTTCCTTGCTGACAACACTCAGTGCCATGGGGCCTGTGATGATGGATTTTCCTGAGGCCATAGGGACTGCCTGTGTCCTTCCCCGTCTCCTATCCCATGGGAGCTTGTCTACAGTCCAGGGTGTAGATGGATGCCTGAGGACTATCAGGGAACAGAACGTTTGATTAAAGTCACTTCACTCCATGAAACTGTGGAGAAGGCTCAGATGCAGAATTCACGTTCTCCTGAAGAGGGAGCAGCAGACACATTGGGGGTTCCCATCACAAGCGCTCCCAGAAAGAACTTCTAGGATTGAGATTTTGGAGGGCTCTGATTGACAATCTGGTGTCCCATCCTGATATCCTCAGCTCTCCTTGACAACCCTTGGACTCCAGTCTGAGGACAGGGTTAATGATCACTGTCACACACCTGGCTGTAACATTTATATCACCAAAAGCTATTGCTCCATGTTGAAGTGTGGTGAACACCTGCCCTCCAATCCCATCCCTCCTCTGTTCCTGCCTGTGACCTGTACCAGCTCAGGTTGTGTCATTCTCTGGCACCTATAACTAACAGCAGAGAATGGAATCAAACAATAACCCTTTTCTTACTGGTCTCCCCATACACACATCATCAATTTGACCTCAGAAGTAAAAATAATTTCCCACACATGGTGGGTGTGGATGATGTGGGCTGGACAAGAGGTGCAGAGTCCAGCCTGTGTCCCCTCGGGATCCAGATGCCTCTGCAAGACCCCATAGCTCCCCTCGTCCTGCCCTTGTTTTGCTGGTCATGCTCTGAGCTCGGAATCCTCAGGGGAGCTGGGTTTATGTCATTTTCCTCCAGTTATTTTTCCTCCATGGTCCATCGTTACGAATGGCATTGGATAAACCTCAGTCATTTCGGGCTTAGAGCCTGTGGTCCAAACCCTAGTATCGTACAGCCATCACCCGAAAGTCCTGCTTTCCTTCGGTGCCAGTGCGTGGAGTGTTTGCCAGTGAAATGAATCAGGACAAAGGACTTTTGAAATACCAGGCCCTGGGGGCGCTGGAACCACTAGTGGAGGAAGAATCCAGAATGAGAGGGAGTCTCTTTAGAGAAACGGTCTTTTTATATCAATCAGATACCAGACCAATTATGAAATCAACTCAAATCTTGAAGTTCTCAGCATGTGAGCAAATAGCACACATGTGAGATGAAGGAAGATTTTCTCACCATCAGGGAGGATTTGGGCTGAGACTGGGACCTCTGCGGGGCCTGTGGGGTTCATGAACATGGACTTGGATGACAGCAGATGTGAGCGGTACTGAGCCGTCAGTCAGATGCCACAGTCACGGAAGGAACCTCTGAGCGCTCAGCACTGCGGCTCTGACACATGATGGGTGAAATGGGCGAGTTCCCGCGATGGGCCTCACCCGCCCCTAGCCCAGGTGCGCAGCAGGTGCCAGCGCGGGCCTTCGGGGATCAAAGCACAGCCGAAGAAGCTCTCATCTGGGACAAGCAGGTCACTCGCGACGCTGAGGGGAGACACTCTCTGCTCCTCCCCGTCCCTGGTTCTTCTGCCACGTGCAGCTTCCCGATCCTCACTTCACCACTGGGTCCTAACTGCCACCTGGACCTTCTTCATGACAAAAGGCATTGTGACCTTTGGTGCCTCAAGAATGCCAAGAGACAATGTGTAGGGACAACAGACGTCAGAGTCCTTGCTAGTTCTATGACCTCCCAGCGTATTCATGATGAAATATGTAACAAATGCTATGTCCTTTGTCATTCTTTAGACTGCATTTCTAATAAGTATGAATAGTTATAGTGACCTGCGAAAGGCAATGCTTTGGTGTTTTTGGATTTTTTAATTATGTTTTCTCTATTTCCTTTTCTAATAAATTTTAGACCCTCCCACCCATCTCAAAAATTACATAAATGAGTATACATGTGTATTTATATGCATATGCATAAATATGTAAAAATGTGCATGCAGCATATACACATATGTGATACTATGATTAACCATAATAAATATATGTTTGGTCTTCATCCCATTTTTGGAACAGAGCTCCTGAAATCCACGAATTTCCAAAGTGACCAGAGCTAGAAAGGAGTCTTTTGTTCGTTAATAAGGTGAATTTGGGACTCACCAGAGGGAAGGAGCAGGTGGCCAGGAGGGCCAACCGTGTGCTTAGAGAGTTGGAACTCTCACTCATGGTCTCCTGACCACGATGGAGGATAGAAGGTCTACAGGTCAATGGCTTTCCATGGCCAGTGTACATCAACCATGTCCAAGTAATGCAGCCTTCATAAACACCCATAGGGTCTGGGTCCTGCAAGCGTCTGGGCTGGTGACCACACGGAGATGGTGAAGAGTCTGGTGCCTAGAGAGGGCCACAGCCCTTCCCCACCTTATGCATCTCTTTCATAATCAACTGATAGCAAGTAAAATGCTTCTCTGAGTTCCGTGAGCCCCTCTAAGAAATAATTCAGACCCAAGGCAGTGGGGAGGGGTCATTGGACTTTCTATCGATAGTTGGTCGCTCAGGTGCAAACGTAATAACTTGGATTTGTGACTGGCTTCTGAAGTTGAGGGTGGGCTTGTGGTGGATGAGGGCAGTCTGGTGGGACTGAACCCTTTACCTGTGGAACCGGATGCCATCCCCAGGTAGATGGTGGCAGATTCCTGTTGAATCGTAAGGGTCGAATTTCTCATAACCTCCACCCTTCACACATTGGAATTGGTGTCCATACTTTAAACATAGATTATTTTTCGTCTAACCTGTCAGAGGTGCATTTGGTTATTAGAGCAGAAATTAACACGGATCACTCTGTCTGACATGCATTGAGCCTCTCAAATACAGATGATGAGAAATTAAATAATCATGCAAATGTTATTAAGCAATCTATTAACAGAGACAGGTCCAGGATGGCGGCACAGGAAGATGCTGAGCTCATCCCCTCCCAGGACACAGTGAATGCTCAGCGACACTGAGGACAAGTTTCCTGAGAGGCGCTGAGGGCCGACTTCACAGCTTCTGCACAACGCAGGAGAGGCCCACACAGAGAAGGTGGGGCTGGGGAAGCTCTGGGCGCGGAGGGAGGGCTCCAGGGTCAGACGAGGAGGGGAGGCCATTGTTTCATATCCTCTCCACCTGGAAAGCACGGGTGGGCGCTCTACCCAGGTGCTCTCTCCAGCATGTACAGCCTCCGTGGCACGTTGCAGGACACCCCACGTGGATTCACTCCAGCAGGAACATACAGCTCCACCACACATGCACACACATCTGCCCTCAGCCCACTCCTGCAGGGCAGCTGGCACCCCAGGGGACACAATGTCTGCTCTGACCCCAACCATCCTGTCACACCATCCAGCACAGTCCACACGGAGGTCGCTTCTACACACATCCATATTTTCAAGATCGGGAGAGAAACTATTTCATCTAATTCTTAGGATAAAATATAGGTAGTCAAAATAATGAGAAGACGTGGGAATATGCTCCAAATGAAGTAATGAGAAAAAACAAACTTCACAGTCAAGGGAGCTGGAGACAGACAAACCCTGTAGTCTGAGTAGAGCATGAAGACTTGCTGAGATGGTGGGGAGGCCACATGAAGTGACAGCTATCGTGGACCTCAGGCAGGGGGACAAGGAACAGAGCAGTGGGGAGGCAGGAGCTGTCTCTGAAGGGCCTGGGCACCAAGTCACACAATAGTGTGTTGGACCTGGACACCAGGGGGCGGTCAAGGCCTGCTCTTGAACTAAGTGTATTCAGAGCTGGGACCAGCCACCTGGCACTGCCTGCTGCCTTCTGTTCAGGTCTCACAGCTGTGACCTCCCCACCCCACACAGAGCAGCTCTGGCCCATACCCTAATTCCCTCAGGCAGAGGGGCGTGACCAGAGTCCCAGTGAGGGATCAGAAAGCTGGGGGTCTCATTTGCATGAGTGGCCCCTCCCTCTGTCAGAGCTTGAAGAGGGGAGGGAGAGACTTGGGGGAAGCTCTGCTTCAGCTGTGGGGACACAGAGGGCAGGACGCGGTGATCATCTCCACCATGGCCTGGTCCCCTCTCCTCCTCACCCTCCTCGCTCACTGCACAGGTGACTGGATATGGGGACAGGGAAAGAGACCCCTGGGAAGGACACACGGGGCCCTACTTCTTTCTCTTACCTCTAGCCCCAGCATCACCATCTCTGTGTCTCTCCCTCTTCCAGGCTCCTGGGCTCAGTCTGTGCTGACCCAGCCGTCCTCAGTGTCTGGGGCCCTGGGACAGAGTGTCACCATCTCCTGCGCTGGAAGCAGCTCCAACATCGGGAAGTATAATGTGCAGTGGTTCCAGCAGCTCCCGGGAACGGCCCCCAAAACCCTCATCTATTATACTAGCAGTCGACCCTCGGGGGTCCCCGACCGATTCTCTGGCTCCAAGTCTGGCAACTCGGCCTCCTTGACCATCCGTGGGCTCCAGGCTGAGGACGAGGCCGATTATTACTGTGAGACATATGACAGCAGTCTCAGTGCTCCCACAGTGCTCCAGGCCTGTGGGGAAGTGAGACAAAAACCAGCTGTTTCCTGTGCAGTGGGGCTTCCCTGAGCCGACCCCACTGCTCTGACCAGACAGCCGCCTTCTTTGAGTGTTCGACCTAAAAGTGAAGGTTGAGAACCACCCCAGGGAAATGTTGTCTAGAGAATGTGTTCACATCCTTTGAATTCTGCCCCCAAGTCTGTCCTTGTTGGCAACAGATTGAGTAATTTTCTCCAGTTGAGCAATTTCTGGGTACCAAGGTTTGGCTGCTCTAGGGACAGATTCTGTGACAGGTTAGTGCACAACTAAGTACACGGAATTCAGCCCCATCTGAATCAGGAAATATCGATCGTGTCAAGTACGGGTCCCTGTAGCAAGTACTGCCAAGAATGGGCTCCTAATCCCATATTTATTATTATAGGAGTCGACCTTCAGGGTCCTGTCTGATCACCTGGCTCAGATCTGGCACCTTGGACTCTTTAACCATCACTGGGCTGAGGCCTTAGGACGATGCTGATACTCAGTGCACCTCTGTGACAGCAGCCTCGGTGTTCACACAGAGCTCCAGGCCTGTGGAGAACTGAGACCAGAACCCCATTATCATCTGCCAGGAGTGGGAACACCCAGCAGCGACCACTCAGGCTGTGTCTGTGGCTTCTGCTACTTCTGATTCTGCTGCTGCCTCCATGGGCCCAGGCTCATCCAGAGTCACCGCCTGGGAGTGAAGGCTCCTCACCTTCCTTGTGTCCTCAAAGTCATCATAGCCGCAAAGGGTCTTAAGGACACAAAGGCCAGCTCCTCATCAGTTGGGGATACAGAGACTCCGCACTGATGTTCAGGGGCAGAGGTGGGGTTCCAGCCATGGTCTTCTCAGCCCTGAACTGTGACTGTGGAATCCTGCATCTTCATCATTGGTCATTTACTTATTTCCAGAAGTTTTCAAACTAAGTTGTCCTCTTGTGAGTCCTCAGTGTGAATCCCTGTTCTTTCTGCTCACAGGGAGGTGTCTTCTGTCCCTAGTGCACTGGCCCCAAAGTGTCTCAGGCTGCAGCATCCATTTGGAGCTTAGGGAATGAGCATGTGTCCATGCCCATCAATGTGATGATCTAACCATCCATTTCTTCTTGTTCAATTGCATTGTGATACTTGCATAATGGTGATGGATAATAATAGAGCTAAAGTCACACTGACCTACTCCTGGTCTCCGTGGAAATGTGCTCCTCCCCGCCCCATTAGCTCAGGTGCTGGCTGTAGGACTAAGTCATGTGTGTGTGGGAGACAGGGTGAATCACCATATCATAAACATACCTCTCTGTGTCTATTTGTGTGTGTGTTTATTAGGAATTTAAATTTAGTGAAAGACTCTTTCAGGGTCCTTCGAGATCATGTCATTTAATCTATGATCTATTGATATGATCTATAATATTAAAGGTTGATCAATATGGAGCCCAACCTGTATACCTGGAATAAATCACATGTGGTAATGTTGCATCCTCTTAGAAATCTGATACTGACATATCTCTGTGAATATAGAATTTAGAACATCTGTATCAATGTATTTTCCTTGTCAGGTGTAGATTTCACTGTTCTATCCATCTCCTAGAAGAATTAGGAATTATTCCATTTTTCTCAATATCAAAATATACATATGACCTAAATATTTGGAACCTGTAAAGGTTTGTTATGTCCCATGTAGTCTTATGATTTTTTTTGACATGTGGAATAGTTTTAAAATAATGTACGGTGTTATTTCTAAGGACTTGGTCTCCTTATTTTTTTTTTTTTAGTGGAATCAATTATTTAAACTTAGTAAGAAAAATGCACTTTATCTATTTTTAATAAGAATCAATAATTTTTTTTAACTTTTTCATATTCTCCAATGCCATTTTTTATTTTATGTATTTGTGCATAAACCAATTTAAGTAAAATGTAGTAAGTGGTTTTCTAGTCTCTCATTTCTAAATGTAATTTACATGTGACAATGAGATCTACTTTTTTGAACTATCTCCCTATTTATTGTTGCACTTATTATGAAGGAAAGGTGGTTCTCACTTGTCTTTTTCTTTACCTGTCTCTGGAAGATTTCGCCATTTCTCCCTCTTGGTTGCTCTTTTCTTTACCATATGGGAAATGCTCTACCTGTATTTCATCAAATAGCGGGGTTGGGGGTGCAAAACTGTGAAGAAACTGCATCCGTGGGGTTGGAATATAAAGCTTTGTCATCCATTGATCTCAGAGTCCCACAGAGGCCAGGAGCTACAGTAGGTAAAACCTCATCCTGGTGCTCACCTGGGTGAAAGATGAACCAGTCCATGACATGAAACTGGCACCTCCGTCAACTGGAGCCCTGTGCCAGCCCTCGCTGGCATCCCTCGGCCCTCGTCCGCGGGAGAAGGAGACACCTCTGTGACTGCTCAGATTCCAGGACCATCCCTAACCACGATCACCAGTGGGCAGGTCACTGCAGGTGAGGAGACCGTGCATGTGGTGCAGCTGGAACCCACACATGGAGGCGGGGACCCCTGGACAGTCCTCAGGCTCCTTAGGCACCTGCGGAAGCTCCCTGATGGCTTCTGAATCCATCAGTTCACATCTAAAATGTCAACGGAGGTCCCGGGAATCCTGACATCATCTTCTAAAAGACTACTTTCCCGCCTTCTCTACATCCCTCAGGCTGCTGTCTCTGCCCTGAGTCCTCTCCTTGGAACCCAAAAAACATCGGGCTCACGATGGGGCACCCTTGGAACCTAGGCGGGGTGACAGGTCAGGCCGATTCTGGTCTCGCAGAGTGACTGTTCTGTCCCCTGTTGTAGAAGGAGCAGTCGTCACGGTGAGAGGCCCGACGCTCTCATTTGGACTCAGGACATTACTGCACAGTGAAGGGACCCTCTAAATTCCTTAGGTGGCCACACCCACTCCTCTCTGACACCCAAGGCCACCTGTTCACAGGACTTACCTGTCTTGTCACGGACCTATTGGCCTTTATTAACATGGCCCAAAAAGAAAGAAAAAGGCAAAGAAAAGGTACTGTTGGTCCTACGGAAATGCCAGGTGGCACAGGTCTGTGCAGGGAGGTCATGCACAGTTTCTGCACATCTGACCTGCAGCTGAGCTTAGAGCTTCATCCATTTGAAACCACTTTTAATCGTGAGTTGTTATTTTGGGTCACCGTGATAATTCTCTTAAGTCACTTCTTTATTTTGATTTCTGATGAGCTCCAAGTACTACATCACGACACGCTTGTCGGGCTGGAGAACGCACAGCCCAGTCGTGTGCCAGGAGGATGCGAAACAACAAAACATCTGTGCTACAGCCTCCTGCAGCATCGATTTTGCGATCGGACTGGGGAGAAACAAGTCAGTTTATAATAATCCCCTCCTCTCCCCCCGCAAACACAGAAGAAGAGATGGAGAAGACTGGGGAAGGGGAGACGCCCGAGGAAACAGTCCAGTCTCTGAAGTGTCCCCAGGTGGGGTGGACGGGCCAGTTGCATCAAGGATGGAAGCCTCTCTCTCCTCTTGTCTCTCAGGTAATTCCTGACAGGTCTTAAAACTCCATGGATGTTTTGGACACGATACTTTTGAAGGCCATGGAGGGGCCAGCCGGACTCTTCATCTGTGCGCTGTGGAGGGAACACCCAGCACGTCACACACCTCCCTCCTCCACGGCACAAGTCCTCTCGCCTGCACGTGCTTTGCACACAGGGCCGCGTGGACTTCTGGCAGAGCTCCCGCCACAGCTGGCCGGGTCTCACACGTGGCCAGTCTCTTGCTCCATCACCCTGGGCTCCCTTGAGGTCCAGGAATTCCCTGTTCCACGTTAAGCACAGGGACAATGTTGTGGCTCCTCACGTGCTTGACCCTTGCACAGTGAATAGTGACCCGTGGATGAGTGACACATGCAGGTCAGTAGCTCAGAGCATCAGAATTGGCTCTTCTCCTTGGGAACCTGAGAGCTGGGCCATGAACCTGAGTACCTCGATTTTTCCATCTGATGAACTGGAATAATAAACAAACCTGCAGGTGGAGCTGGGCTGCGGGTTCTCTGAGTTAATGGGTAGAGAGTGTGCAGCTGTGATGGAAGTGATTTCAGCGGGTTCACACTGACATCGGTGTTGTGTAAGTGGAAAATAACTCCTGGGGGACACACAGTCTCACACACGCACCTCATAAGCAAACACTCACGATCACACCACACAGAATTACACAGGACACCCCCACCCCAAGCACACAGCCCTACACCAACGAGAGGGAGCTCAGTCACTTCCAGGTGCTGTACAAACATTTTTTCCCTAATCTGGAGAATCAGCTCCTTTTTCTATCAAAGCCACAATCCCCATTCCCTCCAGGAGCCTGGAGTCCTGTGGGAGCTCAGCCTGACAGCAGCAGGGATGCCCACCTGTCTCATCTGCGTGTCTCCCTCGGCCGGTGAGGAAGTCCAGAACGTGCTCCGTGTCCTCCTGCTCTGAGACCACCTGAGATCACAGAAGAGAACGCTGGGAGGGTCACATTAAGCCACACTTTTTGGGTTCTCTCTGTAAATACCGAAAACCAAATGGAAATCATGGACACGTCAAGGCCGCACAGCAGGCTCAGAGTGCTCCTGTGCAAACGCATGGACTTGTACTGGACGCCGTCTCTGCCCCTTCAGGTCGGTGACCAGGACGTTCTTAATCCCAGGAGGAAGTACTGCTTCTCAGCAAAGCCCCCACCACACAGCTGCCAGCCTGCTGCTGCCACCGTGGATGCTCCTGGGGTCAGACGTCATGGTGTTACAGCTCTGCTCCCACCCACAGGACACAGCGTGGACGCCCGCAACGCACATTCTCATGGGTGCACATCTGCACTCGAACGAGAAAGAGAGAAAGAAGAGGGAAATTTTGTTTGACAAATTGGAGAGTGAGAAATGAAAGAGAAATGATATTTCAAGAAAAAAATAATCACCCATTTGTCGTGACGGCATTTAGGAGTTCATATGAATCTGTCTGTGGAGCAGCAACTCACATTCTCATCTTGTTGGACTCCAGCTAGGAAGCTGAGGGCTCTCAACTTCTACCACATTTTAACCTCTTGGCTCACAGGTGACAGTTACAACGGAAGGCAAGGTGTCCGTCACCACATAACCACTGCCACCAGTCATCATAGAATTTTCAGAATGACCACACGGGGTCCAACTGCTGTTATGTAGAAAATTGTGTTTTTAATACATAAAAATCTCTCATTTAAGAGGAGTTTTGTATCTATATCTATTAATTTACTGATCAGCATCTCTGCATGTCACTGTATGCTGGAAAACCTGGCTCTTCATAGAGTAATTAAGACAAAAAGCAATATACTTTTAGCAGTGCATTTCTGTACGTAAATGTGACTGAAGGCAGGGTCGGCAGTGAGTTTTTAGACATGTCATTCCAAGCACAATCTAGAAGAGAAACATTTCATTATTTACAACTTACGCTGTCCTGATCCAGGGCAGGATGACGGAGGCGGGGCCTGGGCCCCACAGAGCGGGGCTGAGAGAAGAGGGCAGAGGCAGAGAAGATGTTGTTCTAGAATATATAGGAAGAGGTTTGCTGCATGCTTGGTCAGGTGTGTGGGTGTCTCTCGGGTGACTCCACGTGTGCGACTGGGTCAGGGTGTGCGATCACAACGCATTAACTGTAACTCTGTCCTAGTGTCTTCACAGTGCTTCACCCATATGTCGTGGAGGGTGGAAAGATTTTTTCGTTTTTATTGAGTCATCATATTAATGAATTATTTCTTATAAAACACATATTTTATGTGTTTTGGTTATGTTTTACAGGACACTTTTGTTTATAAAATGCTTTTTACTGGGTACTAAGTGTCAGCATCTCTGGGGATTGAATGCCGCAGCAGTGACCAACACTGTCAAGGCCATGGACATCCTTTGAGTTTTGTTCTGATTCAGCGTTAGGGAAATCGAGGTGACGTTACTCCTCAGAGGAAGTCCCCACACATCTGCATCAATCCTCATCAGATTTCTACTCTACCCTTGATAACAACTGATCCACTTTCTGTCTCAATACATTTGCCTATTCTGGTCATTTCATATAGATGGAACCAGAGAATAGGTGGATTTTTGTGACTTTTATTTTTTTTTCTTTTGCAAATATTTCTGAGATCTACTGTTGTGCCATGGGTGAGTCATCCATTTTTTTTGTGACATACGATATTCCATTATTTGGACACTGTCCAGTTCACTATCCATTTATCCACTGTTGGACATTAGATGATTTTTCATCTTGTGTCTGTTATGCATATATCTGCTAGGAACATTTGTGTATGTGCTAGAAACTTATGAGCACAGGCTTTTGACTTTGTTTTTGTGTGTATATTTGTTTTTATTTCTTGAATAGACACCTAGGATTGTGATTGATGAGTCATTTGGTAACTATACATTAAATTTCTTGAGGACCCATCTGAAGTTTTCTAATTTAGCTGCACTGTTAAATTTCTGCCAACAATAAGTTATGGTTCCAATTTCCCCTCATCTTCACAAAAAAAAACCCTTATTATTTCTCATTCTTTCTCACAGCCCTTCTAGTCTGGGCGAGGTAATATCTCACTTCAGGTTTGACTTGCAGTTCCCTAATTATCAGTGTCACTGAGCATCTTCTCTGTACTGTATTGTGTTTCTCAGTGATGAGCAGCTGAGGCTCTGCGCTGTCTCAAGAATCACTGACTTTGACGACAAACTTTAAACTGAGATATTGTTGAAATCACTCATCGGCCTGTGTTCACCTCGACACAGCAGAACCTTCTTCAGAAACTGGATTCTTCTCAGAAACAGTAGAATGGGCAGTAGGAGGCCACCATCGCCATGTAAGGACCACAGCACAGGAAAGTCCTGTGGCACCTGCCTGGGACGTGCACGGCAGCCTCAGGACACAAACATTTTCCTAGGCCTGATCCCAAGTCTCCATCTAACCACGTTTCTACTTCAGTCCCCAGGTCAGTGAAACGGTAGGCCCAGGCTGTGTCTTCTGATGCCTCAGCAGAGGCCTCTCCACTGGGGACAAGGAAATGCCTGGTGCTTAACCTTAGCCCCTTCTCCCTCCACCCCACACAATGTCACAACCTGGACTCCTGACAGCCACCTGCCAAGGAATGCCTGAGGAAATTATAAGATGAAATAAAAATTCCAGCCAAAGAGGGAAAAGAGAAGACTTGAATAATGATAGAAATAGATGTGTTGATAAAGAGGATATATTCATATAAAAAACGCTGAAAACTATGATTATTTAATTTATCAATATTTTAAACTTAATTTTACAAATACCACACATAACTAATGGGGAATATTAATATTTTTTATATTTATATAAAAACAATTAAGTCCAAGAATCACCTAAAACATTTTCAAATTAACAAAAAGACATGAGAAATACAGTTTGGCAGTTAAGAACATTAAAAAAAAAACAATTGAAAGATGTTGAAGCTGTTGCAGAAACATACAGTACAAACAAATAAACTCAATGTACAGCGTATGGGAATCACATTCACTAGGAATCAGCCCATGGGTGTGTGACTAGAGACAGGGACCCGCTGAGCTGCACAAAGCAGCTGGGCTCTCAGGGCTCTGGCCACGGGGAGGTGTGTGTCCTGCCACCACTAGGGGCCGCTGTGGGACGGCCCTGTGGTCCCTGCACAATGGCTCAGTGAGGACCATTCACTCAAAGGAGCCTGGGCTTTGGGGCTGTTCTCTCTGCTCCCTGATGGGACTCAGCAGCTGTGTCCTCTCTGGCCTGGCAGAGTCCCCTGAGCAGGGAACTTTGTGTGGTGTCAGCAGGTGTTTCCTCCCAGGACTCTCTCAGAGGGAAAAACCAACCTCCATCCTCAGTCTGGCTGTGAGCTGAGCTCCAGCACCATGGCTCAGTGAGGGGCTGGGCAGTCACTGGATGGACACACATTTGCATGCACAGCCCCTCCTCTGGCGGAAGGTGGGGAAGAAAAGGAGGCCTGGGGCAGCCCAGCCCCACTGTGGGCTCAGGGGCTGCGTGCACCATGGCCTGGACCCCCGTCCTCCTCGTGCTCCTCTCTCAGTGCACAGGTACAGACAGGCCTCAGGATCAGATCTCGGTTTGAATTTCATTCCCTTCATGCTCAGTCCCCCCAGAAACTTTATCTTGGTCTCTAACCCAACCCTGACAATTGTCTGTGTTTGCAGGTTCCCTCTCCCAGCCTGTGCTGACTCAGCCGCCCTCCCTCTCTGCTTCTCTGGGAGCAACAGCCAGACTCACCTGCACCCTGAGTAGTGGATTCAGTGTTGGTGGCTACTGGATAAACTGGTTCCAGCAGAAGGCAGGGAGCCCTCCCCGGTATCTCCTGTGGTTTAAATCAGACTCCGAGAAGCACCAGGGCTCCGGGGTCCCCAGCTGCTTCTCTGGATCCAAAGACTCCTCGGCTAACGTAGGGCTTCTGCTCATCTCCGGGCTCCAGCCTGAGGACGAGGCCGACTATTGCTGTCAGATCTGGTACATTAGTGACTCTCACAGTGACATACACAGGTAGGAACGTGAGACATAAACCTCAGCCTGTTAATGCCTCGGGATAAGACATTCCTCTCATTTAAAATAAGTTGAATATGCACTAACTGCAATTTAAGTAGATGCTGGATCACAATGTCCTTCCCACTTTTATAGTCAAGTTGTCTCAACCTTCTAGAAAAACAAAACAAAGAAAAAAATCCTCATGAAGATACAGAAAATTTGCCTGGTGATTCAAGTTTTAAAACTCAGCGCCTGTTGCACTGGCTTTTTTTTTCCCTTTTAAAAGGCAAACTACCTTGTCTAGAATTCGGGGTCAGAGCCGTGGACCACCCCAGCAGGTGGATTGGACCGTCCTCCACAGAATGGACTCAGCTCTTCCAGGGTTCAGAGCACTGACTTCTAATCCCTTCCAGGTTCCTATGCTCAGAAGTGGCCACGGAGCCCTGTGTCCCAGGGACGAGATCTGAGATATGAGATCCGGGAGGAATTCCAGGCACAGAGCTACCCTGGCTCAGGGTCAGCTGCCCAAGCTTTCAGGTGTGAAGTCAGGGAGAGGGGGTTGGGCATGAGAGGAGCTGGGGCCTGAAGTGGTAGATGAACCCAGAGCCTGCTCCAGGGAAAGTGGGTGAAGTCGGTCCCATGGATGTGAGTTTCCTTGCTGACAACACTCAGTGCCATGGGGCCTGTGATGATGGATTTTCCTGAGGCCATAGGGACTGCCTGTGTCCTTCCCCGTCTCCTGTCCCATGGGAGCTTGTCTACAGTCCAGGGTGTAGATGGATGCCTGAGGACTATCAGGGAACAGAACGTTTGATTAAAGTCACTTCACTCCATGAAGCTGTGGAGAAGGCCCAGATGCAGAATTCACCTTCTCCTGAAGAGGGAGCAGCAGACACATTGGGGGTTCCCATCACAAGCGCTCCCAGAAAGAACTTCTAGGATTGAGATTTCGGAGGGCTCTGATTGACAATCCGGGGTCCCATCCTGATATCCTCAGCTCTCCTTGACAACCCTTGGACTCCAGTCTGAGGACAGGGTTGATGATCACTGTCACACACCTGGCTTTAACATTTATGTCACCAAAAGCTATTGCTCCATGTTGAAGTGTGGTGAACACCTGCCCTCCAATCCTGTCCCTCCTCTGTTCCTGCCTGTGACTTGTACCAGCTCAGGTTGTGTCATTCTCTGGCACCTATAACTAAGCAGAGAATGGAATCCATAACAATAACCCTTTTCTTACTGGTCTCCCCATACACTCACCATCAATTTGACCTCAGAAGTAAAAATAATTTCCCACACATGGTGAGTGTGGATGATGTGGGTTGGACAAGAGGAGCAGAGTCCAGCCTGTGTCTCCTCAGGATCCAGATGCCTCTGCAAGACCCCACAGCTCCCCTCGTCCTGCCCTTGTTTTACTGGTCATGCCCTGAGCTCAGAATCCTCAGGGGAGCTGGGTTTATGTCGTATTCCTCCAGTTATTTTTCCTCCCTGGTCCATCGTTGTGAATGGCATTAGATAAACCTCAGTTATTTCGGGCTTAGAGCCTGTGGTCCCAGCCCCTAGTATCGTACAGCCATCACCTGAAAGTCGTGCTTTCCTTCGTGCCAGTGCGTGGAGTGTTTGCCAATGAAATGAATCAGGACAAAGGACTTTTGAAATACCAGGCCCTGGGGGCGGCAGAACCAGTAGTGGAGGAAGAACCCGAACGAGAGGGAGTCTCTTTAGAGAAATGGTCTTTTTATATCAATCAGATACAGACCAATTATGAAATCGACTCAAATCTTGAAGTTCTCAGCATGTGAGCAAATAGCACCCATGTGAGATGAAGGAAGATTTGCTCACCACCAGGGAGGATTTGGGCTGAGACTGGGACCTCTGCGGGGCCTGTGGGGTTCATGATCGTGGACTTGGACGACAGCAGATGTGAGCGGTACTGAGCTGTCAGTCAGATGCCACAGTCAGGGAAGGAACCTCTGAGGGCTCAGCACTGCGGCCCTGACTCACGACGGGTGAATCGGGCGAGTTCCCGCGATGGGCCTCACCCGCCCCTAGCCCAGGTGGGCAGCACGTGCCAGCGCGGGCCTTCGGGGATCAAAGCACAGCCGAAGAAGCTCTCATCTGGGACAAGCAGGTCACTCATGACGCGGAGGGGAGACACTCTCTGCTCCTCCCCCTCCCTGGTTCTTCTGCCACGTGCAGCTTCCCGATCCTCACTTCACCACTGGGTCCTAACTGCCACCCGGACCTTCTTCATGACAAAAGGCATTGTGACCTTTGGTGCCTCAAGAATGCCAAGAGACAATGTGTAGGTAAGACAGACGTCAGGGTCCTTGCTAGTTCTATGACCTCCCAGCGTATTCATGATGAAATATGTAACAAATGCTATGTCCTTTGTCATACTTTAGACTGCATTTCTAACAGGTATGAATACTTATAGTGATCTACAAAAGTTAATGCTTTGGTGTTTTTGGACTTTTTAATTATCCTTTTTCTATTTTCTTTTCTGATAAATTTTAGTCCTTCCCATCCATCTCAAAAATTACATAAATGCATATATATGTGTCTTCCATGTGTATTTATATGCATATGCATAAATATATAAAAATGTGCATGTAGCATATACACATATGTGATACTATGATTTACCATAATAAATATATATTTGGCCTTCATCCCATTTTTGGAACAGATCTCCTGAAATCCATGAATTTCCAAAGTGACCAGAGCTAGAAAGGAGTCTTTCGTTTGTTAATAAGGTGACTTTGGGACTCACCAGAGGGAAGGAGCAGGTGGCCAGGAGGGCCAACTGTGTGCTTAGATGGTTGGAACTCTCAGTCACAGCCCCCTGACCATGGGGGAGGATAGAGGGGCTACAGATCAATGGCTTTCCATGGCCAGTGTACAACAACCATGCCCAAGTAATGCTGGAGAGTCTGGTGCCTTCCCCACCTTATGCATCTTTTTCATAATCAACTGATAGCAAGTAAAATGCTTCTCTGAGTTCCGTGAGCTCCTCTAACAAATGACTCAGATCCAAGGCACTGAGCAGGGATCATTGGACCTTCCATCTACAGTTGGTCGCTCAGGAGCAAATGTAATAACCTGGACTTGTGACTGGCTTCTGAAGTTGAGGGTGGGCTTGTGGGGGACGAGGGAAGTCTGGTGGGACTGAACTCTTTAACTGTGGAACCGGATGCCATCTCCAGGTAGATGGTGGCAGAATCCAGTTGAATCGTAGGGGTCGAATTTCTCAAAATCTCCACCCTTCACACTTTGGAATTGGTGTCCATACTTTAAACATAGATTATTTTTCATCCAACCTATCAGAGGTGCATTTGGTTATTAGAGCAGAAATTAACATGGATCATTCTGTCTGACATGCATAGAGCCTCTCAAATACAGATGATGAGAAATTAAATAATCATGCAAACGTTATTAAACAATCTATTAACAGGGATGGGTCCAGGATGGTGGCACAGGAAGAAGCTGAGCTCACCCCCTCCCAGGACACAGTGAATGCTCAGCGACACTGAGGTCAAGTTTCCTGAGAGACGCTGAGGGCCGACTGCACAGCTTCTGCACAGCGCAGGAGAGGCCCACACAGAGAAGGTGGGGCTGGGGAAGCTCTGGGCGCGGAGGGAGGGCTCCAGGGTCAGACGAGGAGGGGAGGCCATTGTTTCATCTCCTCTCCACCTGGAAAGCACAGGTGGGCGCTCTACCCAGGTGCTCTCTCCAGCATGTACGGCCTCTGTGGCACGTTGCAAGACACCACACGTGAATTCACTCCAGCAGGAACATACAGCTCCACCATGCATGCGCACATATCTGCCCTCAGCTTATTCCTGCAGGGCAGCTGGCACCCCAGGGGACACAGTGTCTGCCCTGACCCCAACCAGCCTGTCACACCATCCAGCAAAACACGGAGGTCGCTTGTACACACATCCACATTTTCAAGATTGGGAGAGAAAGCTATTTCATCTAATTCTTAGGACAAAATATAGGTAGTCAAAATAATGAGAAGACTTGGGAATATGCTCCAAATGAAGTAACGAGAAAAAACAAACTTCACAGTCAAGGGAGCTGGAGACAGACAAACCCTATAGACTGAGTAGAGCATGAAGACTTGCTGTGATGGTGGGGAGGCCACATGAAGTCACAACTATCTTGGACAAGGAACAGAGCAGTGGGGAGGCAGGAGCTGTCTCTGAAGGGCTCTGGGCACCAAGTCACACAATAGTGTGTTGGACCTGGACACCAGGGGGCGGTCAGGGCCTGCTCTTGAACTAAGTGTATTCAGAGCTGGGACCAGCCACCTGGCACTGCCTGCTGCCTTCTGTTCAGGTCTCACAGCTGTGACCTCCCCACCTCACACAGAGCCGCTCTGGCCCACGCCCTAATTCCCTCAGGCAGAGGGGCCTGACCAGGGTCCCAGTGAGGGATCAGAAAGCTGGGGGTCTCATTTGCATGAGTGGACCCTCCCTCTGTCAGAGCTTGAAGAAGGGAGGGAGAGACTTGGGGGAAGCTCTGCTTCAGCTGTGGGGACACAGAGGACAGGACGCGGTGATCATCTCCACCATGGCCTGGTCCCCTCTCCTGCTCACCCTCCTCGCTCACTGCACAGGTGACCGGATACAGGGACAGTGGAGGGGAGCCTGGGAGGAAACATGGGGCCCTACTCGCTCCTCATGTCTCTAGCCCCAGCATCACCATCTCTGTGTCTCTCCCTCTTCCAGGCTCCTGGGCCCAGTCTGTGCTGACCCAGCCGTCCTCAGTGTCTGGGGCACCGGGACAGAGTGTCACCATCTCCTGCTCCAACATTAGGGGTAGTTATGTGCAGTGGTACCAGCAGCTCCCAGAAACAGCCCCCAAACTCCTCATCTATTATGATAGCAATCGAGCATCGGGCGTTCCCGACCGATTCTCTGGCACTAAGTCTGGCAGCTCAGCCTCCCTGACAATCAGTGGGCTCCAGGCTGCGGACGAGGCTGATTATTACTGCTCAGCATGGGACAGCAGTCTCAGTGCTCCCACAGAGCTGCAGGCCCATGGGGAAATGAGACAAAAACTGGTTGTTTCCAGTGCAATGTGGCTTCCCTGGGCAGACCCCACTGCTCTGACCAGACAGCTGCCTTCTTTGTGAGTTTGACCTAAAAGTGAGGGCTGAGACCTACCACAGGGAACGTTGTCTAGATAGTGTCCTCATCTCTCTAAATCTGTCCTTGTTGGCAACACATTGACTGATTTTCTCAAACAGAGCAGAAGTTCTTAGATGTGGGGCGGGCTGCTCTGGGGACAGATAACCGGAGTCTATGCAGCTGCCCCTTTTCTCCTCAATGAGGAAAATGAGCCTTTCCTCGCTTTCATGTTCGTCAGAGCGAGGACCACCCCAGAAGGTGGACCGTCCTGCCCAGCACGGACTCTGCTCTTCCAGGGGTCACAGCACGTACCTTCCCATTCCTCCCAGGCTCCTGTGATCATGGCGGGTTGAGGATCCCTGTGTCCCAGAGACGAGGCACTGAGATGTGGGGTGCCGTGTGAGGATGCAGGCCCAGAAGGTACTCCAGGCACAGAGCTGGCCTGGGACCCTCACTGGGGACCTGAGACTTTGGATATGATGTCAGAAGAGGGAGGATTGTCAAAAGGGATTTGGGACCTGAGGCCAAGAACCTTCTTCATGGGATATGAAAGTGTTGGGGTGCCTCACTGCAGCTGGGAAATGCTGAGTCCACTCCAGGGAAGGGGGTGAACTTGGCCCATGGATGACAGGTCCTTACAGTGACACCAGTTCAGACCATGGTGACTCCCTTGGTTGGATCTCCTGACCCCGCAGGCACTAACTGTGTCCTCCTGTCCCTGCAGACCTCACCAGAGCTTTCCAACCATCCAGGCTTGAGGCAGGCTGTGGGACAACAGGATGAGAAGTCCCCATTAGGTGCCCATGTCACCCCCTTTTGAAGTTCTTGATGAGCCCAGATACAAGGTCACCTTCTCCTGCACAAGATGCAGCGAACACATTGGGGTCACCATGGCAATGGTCTCAAGGGTTCCCAGGCAGAGCCCCTACCTTGTGACCTAGGACAGAGATGATTGACCCTTAGGGGTTCAGCCCTCATCTCTGACTCCTGCTTTGTACTCGTGTTCTCTTGACCAACTCTGGGCCCCAGCCTGATGAGGAGGCTGATTATCACTTTCACATGACTAAATACAACGCGCTGCCACATAGAACTCCCGTCACAGCAGGAAGTGAGCTGAACTTCTGCCCTGCACACCTCTGTCTGTCCAATCACTGCTCTGTCTCCAACTGTGTCCAACAGCAGCTCAGGTTAAAGATTCTGCTGTCACATGTACTATTAAACCTGGTGGCTTCGTGTTCTCACCTTGGTCTATGTTTATGAGGTCAATGAAAACACCTCCTATTCCTACTGGTCTCCAGTGCAAACAGAATCACTTTGTACCAGACACACGAGAGTCCTCAGAGTTGCCGGCAAAGCTGGCGAGGAAAGCAGAAGTCCAGCACAAGTGACCCGGGAGAACCAGGTGGCCCTCTACCAAGCCCTGGCATGTCCCCTGCTCTCGGCCCAAGTTACCCTCCTTCTTCCCTGAGCCCTGACACCCTAAGGAACCTGGGTTTCTCTCTCTCATGTCTCTCGTGAGATGTCACTCTTGGGGAGGTCCTGTTTTCCTTGTACTTGCAGACCCCTCCCCATTGTGGACATGGCTTCAGACCCACCACGTCCTCACTTTCTCCAGTGAATCCCCACGACTTCCAAATCTTCTCCCTCACTGGTTCTCTGTTTGGGATGATATTCAATAAAAAATCAATTCTTTTGCACATAGACCTTATGAACCCAACCGCCATTAAATGCATGGAGCTCGTAACACAGGAACTTGATCAGGCCCAATGCAGATTTGGTAAAAGGTCACGAGGGGTCCTCAGGCCAGGAGTGAAGGAGCGACCTCTAGAAGCGGGTGACAGCTTCATTCACAGGAATGTTCTTTTTGTGTCAATCCTCGTGTTGAGAGAAATGGCAAAACTAGAGTAAAATATAGATTTAATGTGTCAGAGAATCCTAGGAAAATAAGTACTGCCAAGAAGACATTCAATGACAGAGGAGATCCCACAGATGTTATCGAGAACACACGACATCTTGTTCCTGGACAGTGTTATAATGTCATGGAAAAGACAGATCTAAAAAGCCAAGACGCTTGCAGTGGGGACTGGGGACCCTAACCAGGCCCCTGCCAAAAACAACAGTATCAACCACATATTTCCAAACGTCTGGGTGACACAGGCTGAATTATGACCACATATGAACGAACAGGGTTCTCTGGGAACTTTAGAGGATCTAGGTTCAGGAATATCATGTGCTGTTAATGAACCAGGCAAAGCCAACTCAACCATCAGGCAATCCCAAAATTTCTGAAAACAGAGCACTTCATTTGGATATCTGGAGGTCATTAGTGACTTGGAAAAATTAATGGCTCCATCCTACACCACAGAGGGAAGCTTCTCATTCTACTGCCCTGAGTAGTGACATCAGAAAGATCCACCTGCAAATATCAGAAGCCCTTCCAGGAGAGCTGGGTGGTGTGAAATGGGCTGGAGGCTGTGGGGACTGGGCCCAGCAGGGGGCGCTGGGGGTCGGGTCCTGAGAGTTCAGGGTCTGGGCCACAGGCTGGGAAAATGCTCCACTGGCTCTTGCACACTTGGGCAGCAGTGTCCTCACTGAAGGGTGACTTTCCTGCACCTGGGGCCCCTGGAGCCACATAAGCAATGGCTCTGGCTCACACCCTGGCCGCCTACTCCATCCTCCACCGCTCCTGGAGTCACAGCGCCGGCTGCGGTTCAGGCAGGATAGACAATCTCACATCTAGAACCAATTTGCAAGAAAACAAATCACCTACAATGCTACCTGGACATAGGTAAAGAGACACCTGGGGAGGCGAGGGTCCGAAATCCAGCAATGAGACTTCAGCAAGCAGAGCTCCCGGCTTCTGTGTCGTGGTCGTCATTCCTCACCGCACCCTCCTCTCTCGTAGGACACGGGGTTTCCTTCCGCATGAGGAGAAAAGACGGGGCGTGGGGTTGGCACTGCGCTGCTCCCATCGTCTGCACACAGGTGGTTGCCCGTCCATTCTTGTTGTCACCTCGTGACCCTCCGTCTCTCCTTCTAGGCTGTGGAGTCAGACTGAGCTGCCGCTGCCGCTCACAATGTCTGGGTCTCTGCTTACAAATACATTAATTAATTAATGATAGGATTATATTATATGATATATAAACATTACATATACATATATAAGTAGCATATGTATCACATTATATTTCAATTAGTAATATAAAAGTATATTAGGTAATATATAAATATGATATATAATACATAAACAATCATGATATAAGTCAATATTATAACACATAGTTGATATCCTGTTTCATGTTGTATATATGTTATATATAGACACCCCGACTCCAGACCTGCCAAGTAGGAAAGAGTTATTCTGGCCCACGGTGCCTTGAGAATGTCTGAGACACATTCCAGGGTTGGCTCAGGGCTCCCTTCAGAGGTCGAGAATCCTGGCTAATTACCGTGACTTCCCATATGTTCATGATAAAAGATATAATAAATGCATTAGCTCTGAAACTGTCGTAATTTTAGTTATTTGTAAGCGGATGGTCTTGATCGTTTATTTCTGTCTTTTAGAGTGACTATGGAAGCCCATATCACTTCTGTTTTTCAGATATTTATATTATTCTTTGTAAATCTTTCTTGTCCTCCTAAGATCGAAGTCATCTTCATCTTGAATGTGGTGCACATCAAATTACACATTGTTCTCCACTATTGAAGAATCCTTCATTTAAAAGGCACCGTAATTTGGTACGAATCTTTGTCTGAAATCTGTGGGGGTCTCAGATACGGCTCATGAGCAATGAGAACGAAAAGAATGCGCATTTCATGAAGCAGACCAGGTACTAACAATTCTGAAACGAATATAAGATCATATTTTATTTCCCACTGCGGAAACACGATCTCTGAAGTTAACTTTCAAAAATTAACAAGAAATCTCATATCCCTGCTGTTCCCCTTGACCCTAAATCCCCTCGTCTGTTCTTCCCAGTTCTCTCTGCTCCTGGGAGGCTGTTAAGAGGAGAGGGAGTTTTAAAATTCTCACGATGTTCGCACCAACTTGTTCAGACGGAGTATAATTTTCATTTCCGGTCACAAGTGACATGTTTCCTTTTTCTTTTAAATCTCGTGTTGGGAGGAAGCTCATAATGTTGTGGTGACATCATTGCCCTGCTTGGCAAACCCTGCAGGGCATTGAGGCCGCTCCACGGGGTCCATGGCTCCTCACAGCAGAGGAGAGCTACCCCTCCCCCACCAAGGCTGGCAGTGCGGCTCCGTGTGTGGGCGCCCAGCCCTGGGCTCTCACTGCTGAACTGGGGACCGTGGACAGGACGGTGGCGGTGGGAGACCCCTGTCCCTTCACACACCTCGTGTGACTGGGATTTCCCACTGAGGCTGCTGCTGTGGGAGGGATGCCCGCTACTCGTCCTCCAGGGAGACAGGAAGGGACTGGACTGGGGAGGAGAAACCGCTCACGGGCAGGGGTGAGTGTTGGGGTGCACTAGATTGTCGGGGCCGGAATATGGAGAAAGCAGCATCTCATCATCCAACTCTCAGCCTTTCCAGAGGGGGAATTTGGAACTGAGGTCACCAGACAGGAGAGACCATTTTGGTGAAAGGCCTGAAGTCTCTTCATCAATGTCTCAGTCACCACGCCATCTGGTCTGTGTGAGGTCCCAGCATCTGCCCCTTTCAAGACCTCGCCCAGGGACATCATGGTGACTCTGGGTCAGGAAGAGAGAGAAAGCTGATTTGCATGAGGCACCTTCTCCTCCTAATGAGTCTGTGAAACTTAAAAAGGCCTGAGGACATCACACTACAGACCAGGAGCCTGAGGAGTCCGCGACCTGTGAGTGTCCCCACCATGGCCTGGACGATACTTCTGCTGGGGCTCCTCGCTTATGGCTCAGGTCAGGGGAAGGGACTCTACATATTGGGGGTTCATAAAGGCAGGTCTCTGGGTGACTAGTTTCATGACAACTGTGTGTCTCCTTTGGTTTCAGGGGCGAATTCTCAGACTGTGGTGACTCAGGAGCCATCGCTGTCAGTGTCTCCTGGAGGGACGGTCACACTCACCTGTGGCCTTAGCTCTGGGTCAGTCTCTACCAGTAACTACCCCAGCTGGTACCAGCAGACCCCAGGCCGGGCTCCCCGCATGCTTATCTACAACACAAACAGCCGCCCCTCTGACATCCCTGGTCGCTTCTCCGGATCCATCTCTGGGAACAAAGCCGCCCTCACCATCACGGGGGCCCAGCCTGAGGACGAGGCCGACTATTACTGTAATCTGGGTATGGGTAGTTATACTTACACAGTGATGTGAACCCACGGGGAAGTGCAACCAAAACCTCCTCACGTGCTCAGAATGGCTCAGCCTCAGAGGCAGAAGGGAAGAGAGAGGGTGGAAATGGCCAGCACGCCATGGGGCGGGGGCTCCAAGGCCCTGTTCTCTTGCCAGTGGTTCATCACCATGTGTCCTCCATTCTCTCCAGGGTGACTCCACAAGACTGACTTCCACTCTCCCTGTCTGCTTGTAATAATGGGGAGGTTCTCAGCTCTAAAATATGTCAACGACAGTGAGACTCAGAGACCCCACTGCTCCCTCCGAGTCTCCTCTGATGCAAAGAGCATGAGCAGATACACTCTCATTCATTGTTTGTCCCTGCAGACGACATGGATAGTTCACTTAGCGTTAAAATGGGAGTCTCACTGCACTTGCTGGGATTGCAGTTCCTCAAACTAGGCCAACTGTGTGAGAATCCTGTGTCCTTTTGCAGGAATCTGTTTTAACAATCTCTCCAGGAGGTTTTTATGAACATTAAATTTTAAGAAGTACCTCTACTTCTATAATTCTGAACTTATTCTTGAAAATTTCTGTTTAAAATTCAATTATTTTAACAATCTAGGACGAAATCTCTCCCATTCAAAAATTAGGGACACTCAGAAATAAAATTAAAATCTCAGGCCATCTCTGAAAATTGTGATTTATTTAAAACTAACTGGAAATTAGAAGGAATTTCCACAAGCACGTGTTCTCTAAGGATGCATTTTGTGGCTCATGGGAACATGTATGCTGTTAGAAGGCGTCTAGAGTAGAAGTGGTTTCCAGAAGCTTATACCTGAGCTGACTCCCCTGACGTCAGGACAGGAGGAGCAGGGCTGCAGGTTGTGTCACTACGCGAGCTCCCCCTAAGGTGTCCGGCACTGGGCCGTGAGAGGAGAGTGTGAATTTGTGAATTGTTTGTTTTCTCTCCAATAAGAAAAATCTTGTTAGAAAAATATTGTGTTGAAGCAATGCAAAATAAATTTAAAGGAAGAATGCATTCTATAAGGCATGTGATCTGTATGGCTTTTTGCTCAATTGTATTCCCAGTTTGGCACAAAGAAGGGAAAAAAATATTGGGGAAAAAATTATGAAGTCTGAATAAGGCCTGCAGTTAATAAATATTATTACTCCAATGTTCTTTGTTTTAATAAATGACTGTGGTTTTCCAAGATTATAGCATTATGTGGATGTTTCTGTATTAACTTTTCAAGCTTGTTGCAATTGATATATTCCTACAAAATTAAAACTTTTATTACACACAAAGATGAAAATATTCTCTATTCCTTCCCCCAAGGATAAGGGCCTAAACCATAACTGCTGTGCTGTACGAGGTGCCAGAGAACTGATAAAGCTTTTCAAGCTCGACCCAGAGCCAAGTGCTATATTTTTGATGTCATATTCTCTAAAAAAAAAAAAAAATTTTTTTTTAAAGCAAGAATCCTACTTACATTTACCAGCTCAATGATCCTATAAATAATCTCCCTGGAATGAGATAACTGTAATCTCTCATCAATCCAATTACTGGAGGAAACCATTTAAAATTGGTACCAGGAGATTTCCAGTTTGGATAATACGAAGTGTCCCATTCTTCCCAGATCCTCTGTCTTATGAGTACAGGATCCGGACATCATACGGCAAAAAGCATAGTTGTCTCTACAAGGTGAAAAGAAGGTAGACTTCGCACATCCTCAGATGTGGTGGGATGACAGGCTGTCATGTCCTTGGGACCTTATTACCTCCCTACAGTCAAGGTGGGATGAGACAGGGACATGGGACCATGAAACAACAACGAGAGGAATAGACAGATAGATAAATAGGTAGATTATGATGATGATAGACAGATAGTTAGATAGATAATAGATATATAGACAGAGAAAAAGAACAAATGAAAGAACAAAATAAAGAAATGAAGAATCAGAAAACAGAGACGCCAAGAAAATCCTCTCTTGCTGGCCATTTGCGATGCTCTAATCCTACCATTAACTTCCCCTTGAGGACGTCGCCAGGGGGCGCTGTGGGTCTGTCCTGAGCTTTGAGGTCTGAAACCAATTCAGAGGGTAGAAATTGAATGGGCCCTGTGCCCATGGTCATGGCCTGAGTTACAGATGACAGCAGGTGCTTCCTCTCAAGGGACAGACTCAGTTCACAAGCACCCGAGCCTCCTCCTGGGAGTGAAGCTACACGCTGGGCTCAGACACAGAACTAGATGGTGCTCTGCACTCATATGTGCATGTTGCCCCACCAAACACAGCCTCCACCCAGGGAGCTGAGGAGGAGAGGAAGGGACATCCCAGAGACCAGCACCAGCCTGAGGTCAGGGTATGTTGGAAAGCCCCCAACATGACCTGAGCTCCTCTGTTCTCAGGCTGTGGAGACTCAGGAGCCCTAACAGACCATGTCCCCTGGCATGAAAGTCACTCTCACCTTTGGCTCCAGCACAGGAGCCGTTACCGGTGGTCATTGTCAACATTGGTTCCATTAGAAGAATGGCCAAGCCCCCAGGATATTGACTTATGATACAAGCAATGAACTCTCCTGGACCCTGCATGGTTCTTGGGTTCCATCCTCGGAGGTAAAACTGCTCTGACCCTCTAGGGCCCCGCCTGAAGCTGAGGCTGAGTATGTCTGCTCATTGTACTACAGTGGAACATGACACAATGAGAGACCCAGATGATGAACCAGGACATAACCCTTGTCTGCAATGATCCTGGGCACAAATGTCATCACTTGATATGGGGGTCAGATGACCAGACCACTGAGCCCTCAAGGCAGCCTAATGCTGACCACCCTTAGTGAGAATATTGAAGGAAATGTTCTGAATTACTTTCCATTCACTGTGAGGAGTTCTCCTCTGAAGGCAATTGATGAATGAGTTGGGAAAAACTGGTCCAGAAAAAGTACAATTCAAATGCTTTATGTTTCAAAACTAATAGTAAAGTCTGTGTCAGATCTAAGATTTGAGACCAAATGTATTTCCTCCAAAAGAATCATCGTCGATGATTTTGTTGTCAGCTGAAATCAATCACCTTCTGTACATTATAGATGTTTATTAGGGTTCATTTTAATGCAAACCAAGTGTATTCTTAACATTTTAACAGTCTTAAACATTAAAATTCTGGTTGAAGGTTTTCTTCTTTCCTAATGAATTGAATGGTGTCCCCAAAAGAATGTCTTTTGAAGTTCTAACTGAAAAACTAAGGAAGATATTTGAAGACGGGGTCACTGCAGATGTAATGAGAGAAGATGAGGCCATACTTGGGTAGGGCGGCCTCCTGATGCCATATGACCACTGTCCCTTTAAGAAGAGGCCCGTGTGGAGATGGAGAGATGCAGGGAGAACACCGTGTGAGGATGGAGGCCGACACTGAGCTCACACGGCTGAAAGCCAAGGAACGCCGGAGGTTGCCGGCCATCCACCAGCAGCCAGGAAGAGGCGAGGGAGGCTTTCCTGCAGCTTTCGGAGTGAGCTGGGCCCTGTGCTCCAAAGTTTGGACTTCCAGCCTCAAGAGCAGTAAAAGATAAGTTTCTGTTGTTTATCAAACACCCAGTGTAAGGTCGTTCTTTATAGCAGTGGGAACAGAGCAAGACAGAAATGGATCCTGAGAAGTAGGGGTGACGCTATCAGAATTCCCTAAAAAGCGTCCTGGCTGTAAAGCTGCAAGATCATGGCTGAACGCTGCTCCCGTTTTAGGGTTTTGTGGAAGGACGACCTTGTGAGCAATGGAATTGGATATTCAGTTAAAATGATATCTAAGCCAAGAGTGGAGGGGGCTTAGCTTTGCCTGACTGCTTATGGTAAAGTGAGAGCCGAGAGGAAGTTTTAAAAACAGAATCATAAAGAAAACGGAAATAGCACTTAAAGATACTTCACATTCTGGGACTGATCCAATTATGTGCAGTTAGCACACAATGAGTGTGACCAAGCAACCACGTGACCAGGAGCTGAGAGCCCATCAGCCATCTGTCCAGTCGCCAGGAGCTAGTCTCCAAGCCGATGGAAGAATTCCCTGGGAGGAGGTTCAGAGATCATCAGAGCTCCCACTGGCATCAAGGCCCAGAGACGAGGGCTGGGAGGAGGCAGAGAGGTTTCAAAGGGGCGCTTTCAGCACACAGGGGACCTGGGCGCTTCCCACTCAGGGCCACCTCACATCACATTCTCTGTGCTCCCCTCCCAGCTGGTCTGTGCTCCCCTCCCAGTTGCTCTGTGCATCTGGCTTCCACAGGTGTGGCTCTGGCAGGCGTGGTGTGGGCAGGGCCCGTGGCCACCCCTCCAGGCAGCAAACTTTGGTGGCATCATCTGTTTGCAGCATTTTCACCATTAACTGAATGGACAGTCCTGGGGCGTGGCTGCATCCACTTACATTTTAGAGCAGGAAATCTTGTGGCTGTGGTGTCATCCTACGGG
>NW_024350007.1:0-461 GCF_902729225.1 Pteropus medius | reverse complement strand
AATTTTAAATGTTACCTTTGGTATTTAAACATTCAACTGTTTTAATATTTTGGAAAGTCTAATTAGATGCTGTTTTAACGTTCCCGCTTTTCAGTTTCCCAGCACCTCACTCCACCACTTTGCAACGCTGGAACGTTGAAAATTCACCGCGAAAGTCACAGCGCCACGCGGCTGCGGGGGGCCGCGCCCGACTCCCTGCGACTGCGTCCTCGTCTCCGAGTCCGGCGGCATCTCGCCCAGAAACCATCCCGCACCTGTAAAAACGGCTAAACACGCTCTGATTGCCGGTCACGCATCCCTCAGTGAACGGAGTTTTTGTAAAAATGGGCTCTCTGGAGTTTATGCGTGAATGTAAAGCCCCAGACTCCAGGGAAAGTGCAGAAAATGCGAGGCTCTGTGCTCCGTACCGAAGAAAATGTCCCCCGCGTGGCCAAGGCAGCGCTCCGTCCGCAGCAGTCAGC
>NW_024350006.1:0-494 GCF_902729225.1 Pteropus medius | reverse complement strand
TGCGGATAGGGAGTGAGTATTCCACTGGTTTGGGAGTCATAGGAAAGCATGGATTGTACCTCTTCCTTCCTTTGCTCCCCTGATGGGAAGATACTCCAACTCACTTTGGGACCCCCTGAAAGAGTGATCAGCGAGGCCCCCACAAGGCACCCAGAGCTACCTGTTAACTAAGGCACCCCTGCTGAGAGCCAGCCAGCCATTTCCAGTTTATAAATCTGATACCTGATTCTGTTGAACTGAGTTTCTAGGCCTAGCACCTCTATCCCCATGAGTCAAGCCAGGAAATGCCCACTGGTCATTTTTGTTCTCCATTTCCAATCCACGTCTCCTCTGTTTCCTCTATTTTGGCGTTCTCATCTGTCTTTACCACAGATTGAATTTTTCATTTTCAAAGGTCAGCCATTTCTTCAGTTGACTGGTGAATGGGCCATGAGCAACAGTTTGGAGAGGGAGCTGGAAAGAATCTGAGGGAGAGGCCTGGGGATGCTGCTTTT
>NW_024350005.1:0-803 GCF_902729225.1 Pteropus medius | reverse complement strand
ACCAAGGGTCCTGCACAGCAGACTGGACCTTCCGGCCGGGTGAGTTGCGGCTTCACCTGAGCCACAGCGTGTGACGTCATCTTGGTTGCATGGTCATCAGTCAGCACCTGTTCTGCTGTGAGGTAATGGTCGGTCAGCCTGGTCGCCTCTGTCTGGGCGGCTAAGAATAAAACAGTGCGGACCTGGTGAAGCTCACTCCTTTATTTAGCAAAGAACTCGGATTCTTTGTCCCTTGGTCCCGACCTTCCCTTCAGTTCCTGTCACAGTCGCCCTGGCCCAGCAGGGAGGGTGGCATCTCATGGTCGCTTCTTGGCGTCAGTTCGCTTCTTACTCTGAGGTCACTGTAGACCCGCGTGCGGCTGTATGGAAGCGTGGAGTTCCTGTGTACCCTTCCCCAGGTCCCCTCAGGAACAGGATCAGGCACGACTGTCATGCGCTGTCACAGCTGGGGCTCTGGCGATGCTGCGACCCGCCGGCCTCGTTCGGGTCCCCCGGTTTACCCGTCTTTCCTCGAGTCTGGCTGCTTTAATGCTGAGCAGTTTTATCCAGTGTCTCGGTTCATGCGTCGCCACCGCCGTCAAGGTTCTGAAGTGCCGTCCAGCAGAATTCCTTACGTCACCCTTTGTCACCGCACCCACGGCCTGCCCCGTCGGCCCTTGGCAACCGCTCATCTGTGTTCCATTTCCGTAATTCTATTATTTTAGGACAAAGTCAATGTAATCATACAGTATGTAACCCTTAGGATTGGCTTTTTCCTTTAGCATAATTCCTTGATTATTCATCCAGACTGTTGGGTCTGTCTG
>NW_024350004.1:0-301 GCF_902729225.1 Pteropus medius | reverse complement strand
TGCCTCCTTCTCTCTCCTCCCAACCCCCCCACCCCCACCCCCGCATGGCCGAGCAGGAACGCCAGGTGGAGGCTGAGTGGTCCAGACATCACTTCTTATGGGTGTGGACACTCGGCGGGGGAGAAGCAAGGTCACCTGGCAGGTGAGGAACAGAGCCAGAAGTGGGCCCCGGAAACCCCTGACTGAGTGATCCGTCCCCTGCTCTGGAGCCCTGACCCGGGGTCAGTATGAGGAGTGTGGCACCGGACCTGTGTGCCAAGTTGAGCAGCTCACACCACTGGTCACTGCGGCCATCCCCACG
>NW_024350003.1:0-556 GCF_902729225.1 Pteropus medius | reverse complement strand
GAATTGTTTATCCATAAGAAGAAACATGTGGAGACCAAATGGGAGGGAAGGGCATGAGAGGTAATAAGGTTGCAGAGAGTACACCCTTGACTTATACTCTGGTGTGGTAGAAGAGGTTCATCATAAATAGGTAAGCAGTCCATATTTACTACTGATGATAGGCAAAAAAAGGAGAACCTACATCAGCCATTTGTGCTTCAAATATTGGGACTGAACTGAAGGGGCCATGCACTCAAGTCTTGTCCCTTCACATCCCAGAAGACCCCAGTCTGCACCCTGCACGGTGCATCCTGGCATCTGTCAGTGCACTGCCAGTTCACTGCACTTGGGGCCATCAGGAGATCCACTGGCAATTTTCCACTGGTAATCACCACAGACTTGTCAAAACCGTTCTGCCCTTTTCCACTGGTAATCACCACAGACTTGTCAAAACCAAGGGGAACAGGTGACGTTCTCTACAGATAATAGAGACAATCAGATTCCCCTAAAAGGTCTGATGTAAAAGCAATTCTGAAAGCAGAGGCAGAGGGAAAAACAATTTTTTTTCTGCAGATCT
>NW_024350002.1:0-2212 GCF_902729225.1 Pteropus medius | reverse complement strand
GACGTCCATTTCGAGCCAGAATCGCAGACTTCCGAGAAAAGGCTCACTTGCGGCAAATGCACAGCCCTCCCGGGGCCTTTGGGCTCTGTGGGCGATGCTCGGTCATCTGCGGGTACTGGGGTAGCGAAGTTGGAGGAGCACTCACTGACACTTTGAGCTCCCAGAGGTACAAACTACGTCTCATTCGTCTCTGTATGCTCTTGCAGGGTTCAGGGCCACCCACAGACAGCGTACCCAGGGATGCTTTGGCCCCTGCGTCCATGGCGGCCGTCACCCGCTGGAAAGAGTTCAGTTGGGGACACTGCAGACAGCTGTGGGTCTGAATTCGGCCTCCGTGCCTTAGGAGCTTTGCGATCAGCTCTTTGAGCCTTTCATTTCTTCATTTTGAAAGCGTCCACGGGGACCATTACGACCATTCCAGGCAGAAAGGTGAGGGCGAGGGAGGTGTCTGCTTCCGTCCTGAAGTCTGATTTCCACTGCGGAAAGCGGGAAGGAGCCGAGGCCTTAGGAAGGAGCCCCGGGGCCTATGGGATGAAAGAGATCATGCTGAATTGTGGCTCTGGAACGCCCAGTGTCCACACTGCGAGGAGGTGGAGGTGCTAGGAGCGGCCTGTCTTCGGTGGTAGACCAGGGGTCCACGCAGGTTTCCTTCGAAAATCCACCATATACATATATATGCATATAGATGAATATTTATATGCATATATATGTATATGGTAGCTTTGGCGAAAAGCTCTCTGGTGACATCCATTTTGAGCCAGAATCGCAGACTTCCGAGAAAAGGCTCACTTGCGGCAAATGCACAGCCCTCCCGGGGCCTTGGGGCTCTGTGGGCCATGCCCGGTCATCTGCGGGTACTGGGGTGGCGAAGTTGGAGGAGCACTCACTGACACTTTGAGCTCCTAGAGGTACAAACTACGTGTCATTCGTCTCTGCATCCTCTTGTAGGGTTCAGGGCCGCCCACAGACAGCGTACCCGGGGATGCTTTGGCCCCTCCGTCCATGGCGGCCGTCACCCGCTGGAAAGAGTTCAGTTGGGAGACACTGCAGACAGCTGTGGGTCTGAATTCGGCCTCCGTGCCTTAGGAGCTTTGCGATCAGCTCTTTGAGCCTTCATTTCTTCATTTTGAATGCGTCCCCGGGGATCATTACGACCATCCCAGGCAGAAAGGTGAGGGAGAGGGAGGTGTCTGCTTCCGTCCTGAAGTCTGATTTCCACTGCGGAAAGCCGGAAGGAGCCGAGGCCTTAGGAAGGAGCCCCGGGGCCTCTGGGATGAAAAGAGATCATGCTGAATTGTGGCTCTGGAACGCCCGGTGTCCACACGGCGGGGAGGTGGAGGTGCGAGGAGGGGCCTGTCTTCTGTGGTAGAGCAGGGGTCCAGGCAGGTTTCCTTCGAAAATCCACCATATACATATATATGCATATAGATGAACATATATATGCATATATATGTATATGGTAGCTTTGGCAAAAAGCTCTCTGGTGACGTCCATTTCGAGCCAGAATCGCAGACTTCCGAGAAAAGGCTCACTTGCGGCAAATGCACAGCCCTCCCCGGGCCTTGGGGCTCTGTGGGCGATGCTCGGTCATCTGCGGGTACTGGGGTAGCGAAGTTGGAGGAGCACTCACTGACACTTTGAGCTCCTAGAGGTACAAACTACGTGTCATTCGTCTCTGCATCCTCTGGCAGGGTTCAGGGCCGCCCACAGACAGCGTACCTGGGGATGCTTTGCCCCCTCCGTCCATGGCGGCCGTACCCGCTGGAAAGAGTTCAGTTGGGAGACACTGCAGACAGCTGTGGGTCTGAATTCGGCCTCCGTGCCTTAGGAGCTTTGCGATCAGCTCTTTGAGCCTTTCATTTCTTCATTTTGAATGCGTCCACGGGGACCATTACGACCATCCAGGCAGAAAGGTGAGGGAGAGGGAGGTGTCTGCTTCCATCTTGAAGTCTGATTTCCACTGCGAAAGCGGGAAAGAGCCAAGGCCTGAGGAAGGAGCCCCGGGGCCTCTGGGATGAAAAGAGATCATGTTGAATTGTGGTTCTGGAACGCCCGGTGTCCACACTGCGGGGAGGTGGAGGTGCTAGCAGCGGCCTGTCTTCTGTAGTAGACCAGGGGTCTACGCAGGTTTCCTTCGAAAATCCACCATATACATATATATGCATATAGTTATATGCATATATATGTATATGGTAGCTTTGGCGAAAAGCTC
>NW_024350001.1:0-549 GCF_902729225.1 Pteropus medius | reverse complement strand
AAGTCCATTGATAAGCCTTCAAATCGACATGTAAAACTGAGACTCCATTGTCATATAACTATTTTCCACCCTTATTTTAAAATTAGATAAATAAGAGGGGATTAAATAATGAAAGATAGAGGAGAGAGAAACAGAGAGACAGAGAAGAGGAAGAGACAGAGACAGAGACAGAGACAGATCTAATAATCTCGGTGGTCCCTGAGAGAGTGTGATGAGGAGAAAGCATCCTTAGTTGGTACCATGACCACCGCAGTTGTTTTGCCTTATGCACAAAATTATCAATAAGGTAGCAAATAACTATTTATTCAAAACAGAAAGCAGAAATTTCTTTATGTGTCAAGATAACTCACAGATCAAACATATTACTAGAAAATTTACAAAGAATAAACCTATAATTTACAAAAGGAAATATATAATATATAGGAAAAAAGCAGAGATTTTTTACATCTGAAATGAGACATTAGTAAATAACATTAAGTGCAAAGCCTTGGAAATTTGAAAACTCGGTTTTGTTTCTGAGATCTACCACCACTTAGTTTTTTCAGTGAG
>NW_024350000.1:0-495 GCF_902729225.1 Pteropus medius | reverse complement strand
TTTAGTGTCAACCTACGAGGCTGTCGGAGAGAATCAAATGACATGAAACACAGATGCTCCTTGACTTATGATGGGTTTACACTTGATAAGCCCTTTGTAAGTAGAAAAATGTCATAAGGAGAAAATGCGTTGAATCCACCGAGCCTACAGACCGTCACAGCTCAGCCCAGCCTGCTCGAAACATGCTCAGAATGCTCACACCAGCCCACAGCTGGCAATCATCCTGAGGTTCATGCCAGAAACCATCGCCTTCCTCCTCTTCTTTTTGTAAACATGAGGGGATGTGAAAACACGAGGCACAACATCCAAAAGCAGCTGGCCACGTAGGACGCGGCAGAGCCTCGGCCGTGTCGCCTGGCTGCGGCGAGCTGTGGCCGGCCCCGCTGCCTCGCGTCACGAGAGAGCGTTGGGACACACGGCGCGAGCCCAGGAGAAGGTCAGCTCTCAGGATCTGAGCACGATTTCTTCTGAACGCATATAACTTTCCCGAGGAAG
>NW_024349999.1:0-321 GCF_902729225.1 Pteropus medius | reverse complement strand
AAAAAAAAAAAAAAAAAAAAAAAAAACATAATTATGAGTAAAGTGACTACCAGGCAAATAGAAGCAGAGGAGTGCAATCCTTACTAAGAACAGGGCATTATAAGCTTAAATAATAAGAGAATTGTTATAACAAGATACTAATGAACGTTCAGCATACAAAGGGACAAACTGAGACAAAAATGACTACTAAGGGGAGGATTCAAAGATCCAAATTCACAAAGGGGAATGTAGATAAGACACACACAGAAGAAAATGGAAGACTGTGTATATATATATATATATATATATATATATATATATATATATATATATATATATATA
>NW_024349998.1:0-638 GCF_902729225.1 Pteropus medius | reverse complement strand
ATACATCTTTTCTCACAATTTTTGTGGTACAGATAAACCTGGATAAGCATAAATACTGAAGAAAGCACTTGGAGCTGACATTTTAACATTCCCAGGAAAATATGTGAACTTGCTTTAGTGCCTTCTGAGAAATAGCATGGTCAATATAGTGTTTTGCACAGGTGTAATTTGTCTGTTTTATCACACATGAGAAACAGTATTGTCTACTGAAACATATTCTCTTTGAATATAAAACTAACCCCCCTCCCCTGCAAAAATGTATTAATTGCAGCTGAGAAAAGTGAGAAGGTTAATAGTTAACAGCAGTTACTCCACACTGGGGCAGAAGGGAAAAAGGAAGGAAAAAATTGAGGGAGAGGAGGTGCTTTTCATTTTTATGAAACTCATTTCATGTAACCTTTGTAAAACACACCCAGATAGGTCTTATTATTGTTATCATCTCAAAGATGAGAAAATGGAGCTCAAAAATATTAATAGATTAGCCTTAGATGGTGTAGCTAGTAAGTCGCTGCTGTACAATTGAACTTAATTGTCTGAGAACCACCATTCCACATGATCTCCCTACAGTCTCTTAGGCTTTATTTTAACCAGGATGTACAACATAGCACTAGTTTCTGTCTTATATTACTATATAGGCA
>NW_024349997.1:0-3601 GCF_902729225.1 Pteropus medius | reverse complement strand
CTAACCCTAATTCTAACCCTAATCATAAATTTTACACTAAAATTAACTCTAAACCTAACTCCTTACAATAACCCTAACCCTAAACATAAAGCTTACCCTAACACTAACATCAACCTTAACTCTAACCCTACCCCTAACCTAAACCTAACTCTAACCCTAAACAAAAAAAATAATTCTAATCTAAATCTAAACGGAACCCTAACGGTTACCCTAACCCAACCAAACCCTAACCTTACCTTAAACCTAACATTAATTCGAACTCTAACCACTTACCCTCACCCTAACCCTAACTCTAATTCTAACCCTAAACCTAACCCTAATCCTCCCCCTACCCTAACTCCTACCCTAACCGTAAGCTAACCCTACATTGTACACTAACAATAACCCTAATTCCAACCCTAATTTTCACTCTAACCCTAACCCTAACCTTAAACCTAACACTAACTCTAAACCTAAACCTAAACCTAAACTTAAAGCTAACCTTAACCCTAAACCGCACCCTAAATGAAACCCTAAACCTATCCCTAACCGTAATCCTAACCCTGATCCTAACCCTAAAACTAAAGCTAATCCTAACCCTAATTCTAACTTTAACCCTAACACTAACCTTAACCATAAATTTTACACTAACAATAATCCTAACCCTAACATTAACCCTAACCTAATCCTAAACCTAACTTTAACTCTAAAACTAACCCTAACCTTAATCCTAACATTAACCCTAACCTTGATCCTAACCCTAAAACTAGAGCTAATCCTAACCCTAATACTAACCATAACCTTGATCCTAACCCTAAAGCTAAAGCTAATCTTAAATTTAATTCTAACTATACCTTTAAATTATACACTAAAAATAAACCTAATCTTAACCCCTTACCTTAACCCTAGCCCTAAACCTAATGCAAACCTAACCCTAACACTAACTTAACCCTAACCCTAACGCTACACTAATCCTAACCTTAAAACTAAAGGTAATCCTAAACCTAATTCTAACCCTAATCCTAATAGTAACCATAACCCAAAATGTATACATGCAATGAACCTAACTCTATCCCCTTACCCTAACCTAACCCTACCTTAACTTTAACTCTAAAACATACCCTCACCCTAACCGTAATGCCAACATTAACTGTAATACTGATCCTAACACTAAAACTAAGCTAATCCTAACCTTAAATCCAACCCGAATACTAGGAATAACACTAAACCTAAATTTTACACTAAAAGTAAACCTAAACTTGACCTGTTACCCAAAACTAAACCTAACCCTAACTTTTACTCTAAAACTAAAGCGTACCCTAACTCTATCCCTAAAAATAACCCTACCTTCACTCTAACACTAACCCTATCCCTGATCCTAACACTAAAACTAAAGCTAATCCTAACCGTAATTATAACTCTCACCAAATTTTACACTAACAATGACCTTAAACTTAACCCCTTATCTTAACCCTAACCCTATACCTAAAGCTAAAACTAATCCTAACACTGACTCTAACCCTAACATTAACAATAACCCTAACCCTAAAGCCTACACTAACCCCTAACCATAACCGTAAAAGTGATTCTAACCATAAAATTAAAGTTAATCCTAACCCGAATTCTAATCCTAACCCTAACAATAACCCTAAACATAAATTTGAAACGAACAATAACCCTGACCCTAACCCCTTATCATAGACCTAACCCTAACCCTAACTTTAACTCTAAAACTAACTCTAACCCTAACCCTAACACTAACACTAACTCTACACTAATTCTAACCCTAACCAAAACCAAACCCTAGCCCTAATCTGAACTTAAAGCTAACCCTTACCTTAACCATAACCCTCATCCTAACCCTAAAACTAAAGGTAATCCTAACCCGAATTCTAACCCTCAACTGAACACTAACCATAACCCTGATCCTAATACTAAAATTAGAGCTAATCCTAACCCTAACCTTGATTCTAAACCTAAAACTAAATCTAAATCTAACCCTAATTCTAACCCAAACCTTAAATTTTACTCCAACAATAAGCCTTACCCTAACCCTAATGCTAAACCTAACTATAAAAAAAACATAACTCAAACCCAATGATAATCCTAACCCTAACCTACCTTAACCCTAAACCTAACCCTAACACTAATCCTAACTCTAACCTCTTACCCTACCCTAACACTAACCCTAACCTTAACCCTAATACTAATCGTAAAACAAAACTGTGACCCTAACCCTAATTCTAACTCCTCTAACCCTAAACTAAACCTAATCCTAACCTTAACTTAAACCTGATCGTAATCCTAAACCTAACACTAATCCTAACTCTAACCTCTTACCCAAACCTTGAGCCTAACCTTAAAACTAAAGTGAATCCTAACCCTAATTCTAACCCTAACCCTAACAATATCCCTAACCCTAATTTCAAACTAACAATAAACCTATCCCTAAACCCTTACCCGAACCCTAATACAAACTTTAACTCTAAAACTAACTCTAACCCTAACCCAAACCTGAACATTACCCTAACCCTGATCCTGACCATAAAACTAAAGATAATCCTAACCGTAATTCTAACCTTAACCCTATCACTAACCATAACATAGATCAAACCCTAAAACTAAAGCTAATCCTAATTTAAATCTATTCCTAACCCTGAATATTACACTAACAATAACCCTAATCCTAAACCCTTACCCTAACCTAAACACATACCCTACCCTAACCCTAACCTAAACCCTAGCACTAATTCAAAATCTAACCTCTTACCCTAACAAGAACCTTAACCCTAACCTAACCATAACTGTGACCCTAACCCTAACTATAACCCTAACTCTAACCCTATCACAAACCCTAACCCTAATTCTAACACTAATCCTAACCCTAACCTCTTACCTTAACCATAACCCTAAACCTAACCTAACCCTAACCCTAAATTTTAAACTAAAAGTAACCCAAACCTTAACCCCTTAAGCTAAACCTAACCCTAACCCCAAATTTAACTCTAAAACTAACCCTAACCTTAACCTTAACCCTAACATTAACCCTATCTCTGAATCTAAACTTAAAACTAAGGCTAATCCTAAACCTAATTCTAATTCCAAACTTAACATTAACCATAACCCTGAACCTAACTCTAAAACTAAAGCTAATCCTATCTTTAATTCTAACCATAACCCTAAATTATACACTAACAATAACCCTAATCTTAAACCCTTACTTTAACCATAACCCTAAACCTAATGCTAACCGTAAACTTCAAAGTAAATCTAACCAAACCCTAATCCTAATCCAAACCTAAACCTAAACCTAACCCTATCCGTAAACCTAACAATAACAATAATCCTAACTCTAACTTCTTACACAAACCCTAATGCTTACTCTAACTCGAACTCTAACATAACATAATCCTAACCATAAATTTTACACTAACAATAAACCTAAACCTGAACACTTGACCTAACCCTAACCCTAAACCTAAATTTTTCTCTAAAGTAAACGTAACCCTAACCCTAAACCTAAACTTCACCCTAACCTTAAATCTAACACTACCCCTAACCCTGATCCAAACAGTAAACCTAAAGCTAATTCTACCCTAATTCTAAACCTAACCATAAATTT
>NW_024349996.1:0-720 GCF_902729225.1 Pteropus medius | reverse complement strand
CCAATATTAAGACAAGGCCCGACGTTCAGGAGGGAAAAGTTTCAAGGAAAACATCGATTCGGGGATTTAGGTGAACCTGCGTTTCGTAGCTGCGCGCTCTCAGAAGCTAATACATCTCATCGCCCCAACGACGCGGGGCGCCGGGGGAAGTATCGGGAGGTCCTTATTTCATAAGAGCCTCTAAGAATTCTCAAATTATTGATAATTAACCTAAAAGAGCACATCAGAGGGGAGAGACACCAGGCAAACGAGTGGAATGATAAGACCGAGGAAAAAAGGGCTAAAACTCAGTGTCGAAAAATAAGCGTTACAGACATTTCTCCTGCAGAGTTTGCATAACGTGTATTAGACATAAAGTGATCAACGGACTGAGGAATAAAATTTATTTCATGCAGACTAAGGCTGCTGGCATCAGAAAAACAAAAAAACAAAAAAAACAGCTCTCCCGTTTACAATACAGCTGCTTCAAGTCTTTATTCTGTTTTTTTACCATGGTGTGTCATTCAGATTTTTGAAATAACTTTTTTTAAATACCAGTTTAGTTCACCACAGACTTGTGAAAACAGATATAGGAATACGCTGTATTTTTTCAGTGACGCTCAGGTCTTTAAGGGACGTTCTCACGGAGACCGAAAACAGCATTTGTATTGAAAGAACTGTTATTATTGTGCATATGCACCTCTGTAGCTGCCATCGCCACCTGTGCTACTGAAATAATTA
>NW_024349995.1:0-921 GCF_902729225.1 Pteropus medius | reverse complement strand
CTAAGGTCTGCCTCCAGCTCAGACCCCTTGTCACGGCTCCAAGCACTGAGCGCCAGATGCCGACTCCACATCTCCCGTGAGGTCCACGCTGCCCGCAGGTCCACGTGGCCGAAGGGAAGCTCCTGTGTCTCTGGCCCAAACCTGCCCTTCACCCCGCAGTCGTCCCCAGCTCCTCCCGCGGCCCCACTACTGACTGAAAGGTGGACGGAGCCAGTGTGGGAAGAGCTGGGCGAGGAAGCGCTCCCTCCCAGATGGGGGAGCGGCAAGTGCAAAGGCCCCGGGGCAGAGAGATCTTCCTGTGGAGGAGAAATAGGAAGGAGGCCGACCCGAAACTCATATAATGCTGTATGTCGACTATAACTTAAAAGTTAAAAATAAATAAATGAATAAAAAGAAAGGAGGCCCGGGCACAGCCAGCCCCCAAGGAGGGAGCCATGTGAACCAGCACCCCAGCACGACGCTGACCCCCCACCGCCGACCTCCTGCTGGGGCTCCCCCTGGGTGGCCAGACTCAAAGCCAGAGGCCTGGGTGGCCAGACTCAAAACCAGAGGCAAGAGAGCACTGTGGTGTGGACCACCTCAACCCGCCGTGTGGGTCACACACCACCTCAACCCGCCGTGTGGGTCACACACCACCTCAACCTGCCGTGTGGGTCACAGAGCCGGGCATGGGCGGGGTGGACACGAGGACAAAGGGGAAATGGGCGGCACAGGCCGCAGCCACGGCCAGGGCTTCGGCATCTGCTCTGAGTGAGGCGGGGAGCTGGGGGGCCCGGCTGCGAGCAGAGGGTCGACAAGATCCGACTTACACATTTAAAGTGTCATCTTACTGCTGCGGGGACAGTGGACTCTAGAGGCCCCGTGGCGGAGACAGGAGGCCAGTGGGGAGGCGTCTGCAGTGATCCAGGGACGGGTGATGGT
>NW_024349994.1:0-509 GCF_902729225.1 Pteropus medius | reverse complement strand
AAGATTTATGATACAAACTAGCAAGCCAGTTCCACATTAATCTGTAAAACTCGTTAGAAAACGAGGAACGCGCTTTGGGAAAGGCTGAGCGTCAGACTCGACGCCTCCAGTCTCTTCTCTCCTGGTTGTCTGATCTCTACGGTCGTCCACCTCATCATTTCTTTCTTTTCCTTTTGTGCATTTCCCAGCATTCTGCTTTGACTTACTACCCTTCTTTCTATATATTCTCTCCTTGGGTGAGCTCAATTCATTCTCTGTGTGGTTTTAATTATCTCCTTAAGTATCGATGATTCCCAAATGAGGTCCCTGGTTCTGAATTTCCCATGTACTTCAGACTCACATGTCCAAATTTCTGAGCATACAACCCCACCCAGATGTTCCCAGGTACTCCCTTTACCTGGATGCTCTTCAGGGCAGTGTAAGCCAATGGAGCCTCATGGACTTGGGTCCATACACTGGAGCCTCATGGACTTGGGTCCATACACTGGAGCCTCATGGACTTGGGTCCG
>NW_024349993.1:0-401 GCF_902729225.1 Pteropus medius | reverse complement strand
AATCCTATCTTGTTAGATATTTAGTTTGTTTCTTTGATGAGCATTCCGTACCCATTTTTATTTTATTTTATTTTATTTATTTTATTTTATTTTATTTTATTTTATTTTATTTTATTTTATTTTATTTATTTTATTTTATTTTATTTTATTTATTTTATTTTATTTTATTTTATTTTATTTTATTTTATTTTATTTTATTTTATTTTATTTTATTTTATTTTATTTTATTTTATATTTTTAATGTTGTACTGAAAATTACAAATTGGAAAGCCTTGAGCACCGTGGCTGGCATACAAGTGTTGTCTTGAGTGTTATTCATTCAAATCAGAATTCTTGCAACTTTGATTTTTATATTCTTTGTCTTTATCTTCAAACTAAATGGTATCAAGAGAAAGGTGGAC
>NW_024349992.1:0-20549 GCF_902729225.1 Pteropus medius | reverse complement strand
ATATATGTTCATCTATATGCATATATATGTATATGGTGGATTTTCGAAGGAAACCTGCGTGGACCCCTGGTCTACCACAGAAGACAGGCCGCTCCTAGCACCTCCACCTCCCCGCAGTGGGGACACTGGGCGTTCCAGAGCCACAATTCAGCATGATCTCTTTTCATCCCAGAGGCCCCGGGGCTCCTTCCTAAGGCCTCGGCTCCTTCCGCTTTCCACAGTGGAAATCAGACTTGAGGACGGAAGCAGACACCTCCCTCTCCCTCACCTTTCTGCCTGGGATGGTCGTAATGGTCCCCGTGGACGCATTCAAAATGAAGAAATGAAAGGCTCAAAGAGCTGATCGCAAAAGCTCCTAAGGCACGGAGGCCGAATTCAGACCCACAGCTGTCTGCAGTGTCTCCCAACTGAACTCTTTCCAGCGGGTGACGGCCGCCATGGACGCAGGGGCCAAAGCATCCCTGGGTACGCTGTCTGTGGGTGGCCCTGAACCCTGCAAGAGCATACAGACACGAATGAGACGTAGTTTGTACCTCTAGGAGCTCAACGTGTCAGTGAGTGCTCCTCCAACTTCGGTACCCCAGTCCCCGCAGATGACCGAGCATCGCCCACAGAGCCCCAAGGCCCCGGGAGGGCTGTGCATTTGCCGCAAGTGAGCCTTTTCTCGGAAGTCTGCGATTCTGGCTCAAATGGACGTCACCAGAGAGCTTTTTGCCAAAGCTACCATATACATATATATGCATATATATGTTCATCTATATGCATATATATGTTTATGGTGGATTTTCGAAGGAAACCTGCCTGGAACCCTGCTCTACCACAGAAGACAGGCCGCTCCTCGCACCTCCACCTCCCCGCAGTGTGGACACCGGGCGTTCCAGAGCCACAATTCAGCATGATCTCTTTTCATCCCAGAGGCCCCAGGGCTCCTTCCTAAGGCCTCGGCTCCCTCCCGCTTTCCGCAGTGGAAATCAGACTTCAGGACGGAAGCAGACACCTCCCTCGCCCTCACCTTTCTGCCTGGGATGGTCGTGATGGTCCCCGTGGACGCATTCAAAATGAAGAAATGAAAGGCTCAGAGAGCTGATCGCAAAGCTCCTAAGGCACGGAGGCCGAATTCAGACCACAGCTGTCTGCAGTGTCTCCCAACTGAACTCTTTCCAGCGGGTGACGGCCGCCATGGACGCAGGGGCCAAAGCATCCCTGGGTACGCTGTCTGTGGGTGGCCCTGAACCCTGCAAGAGCATACAGAGACGAATGAGACGTAGTTTGTACCTCTAGGAGCTCAAAGTGTCAGTGAGTGCTCCTCCAACTCGGTACCCCAGTCTCCGCAGAAGACCGAGCATCGCCCACAGAGGCCCAAGGCCCCGGGAGGGCTGTGCATTTGCCGCAAGTGAGCCTTTTCTCGGAAGTCTGCGATTCTGGCTCAAAATGGACGTCACCAGAGAGCTTTTTGCCAAAGCTACCATATACATATATATGCATACATATGTTCATCTATATGCATATATATGTATATGGTGGATTTCGAAGGAAACCTGCGTGGACCCCTGGTCTACCACAGAAGACAGGCCGCTCCTAGCACCTCCACCTCCCCGCAGTGGGGACACGGGCGTTCCAGAGCCACAATTCAGCATGATCTCTTTTCATCCCAGAGGCCCCGGGGCTCCTTCCTAAGGCCTCGGCTCCTTCCCGCTTTCCGCAGTGGAAATTAGACTTCAGGACGGAAGCAGACACCTCCCTCTCCCTCACCTTTCTGCCTGGGATGGTCGTAATGGTCCCCGTGGACGCATTCAAAATAAAGAAATGAAAGGCTCAAAGAGCTGATCGCAAAGCTCCTAAGGCACGGAGGCCGAATTCAGACCCACAGCTGTCTGCAGTGTCTCCCTACTGAACTCTTTCCAGCGGGTGACGGCCGCCATGGACGCAGGGGCCAAAGCATCCCTGGGTACGATGTCTGTGGGTGGCCCTGAACCCTGCAAGAGCATACAGAGACGAATGAGACGTAGTTTGTACCTCTAGGAGCTCAAAGTGTCAGTGAGTACTCCTCCAACTTCGCTACCCCAGTACCCGCAGATGACCGAGCATCGCCCACAGAGCCCCAAGGCCCCGGGAGGGCTGTGCATTTGCCGCAAGTGAGCCTTTTCTCGAAGTCTGCGATTCTGGCTCGAAATGGACGTCACCAGAGAGCTTTTTGCCAAAGCTACCATATACATATATATGCATATATATGTTCATCTATATGCATATATATGTATATGGTGGATTTTCGAAGGAAACCTGCCTGGACCCCTGCTCTACCACAGAAGACAGGCCGCTCCTCGCACCTCCACCTCCCCGCAGTGTGGACACCTGGCGTTCCAGAGCCACAGTTCAGCATGATCTCTTTTCATCCCAGAGGCCCCGGGGCTCCTTCCTAAGGCCTCGGCTCCTTCCCGCTTTCCGCAGTGGAAATCAGACTTCAGGACGGAAGCAGACACCTCCTCTCCCTCACCTTTCTGCCCGGGATGGTCGTAATGGTCCCCGTGGAAGCATTCAAAATGAAGAAATGAAAGGCTCAAAGAGCTGATCGCAAAGCTCCTAAGGCACGGAGGCCGAATTCAGACCCACAGCTGTCTGCAGTGTCTCCCAATTGAACTCTTTCCAGCGGGTGACGGCGGCCATGGACGCAGGGGCCAAAGCATCCCTGGGTACGCTGTCTGTGGGTGGCCCTGAACCCTGCAAGAGCATACAGAGACGAATGAGACGTAGTTTGTACCTCTGGGAGCTCAAAGTGTCAGTGAGTGCTCCTCCAACTTCGCTACCCCAGTACCCGCAGATGACCGAGCATCGCCCACAGAGCCCCAAGGCCCCGGGAGGGCTGTGCATTTGCCGCAAGTGAGCCTTTTCTCGGAAGTCTGCGATTCTGGCTCAAAATGGACGACACCAGAGAGCTTTTTGCCAAAGCTACCATATACATATATATGCATATATATGTTCATCTATATGCATATATATGTATATGGTGGATTTTGGAAGGAAACCTGCGTGGACCCCTGGTCTACCACAGAAGACAGGCCGCTCCTAGCACCTCCACCTCCCGCAGTGTGGACACCGGGCGTTCCAGAGCCACAATTCAGCATGATCTCTTTTCATCCCAGAGGCCCCGGGGCTCCTTCCTAAGGCCTCGGCTTCTTCCCGCTTTCCGCAGTGGAAATCAGACTACAGAACGCAAGCAGACACCTCCCTCTCCCTCACCTTTCAGCCTGGGATGGTCGTAATGGTCCCCGTGGTCGCATTCAAAATGAAGAAATCAAAGGCTCAAAGAGCTGATCGCAAAGCTCCTAAGGCACGGAGGCCGAATTCAGACCCACAGCTGTCTGCAGTGTCTCCCAACTGAACTCTTTCCAGCGGGTGACGGCCGCCATGGACGCAGGGGCCAAAGCATCCCTGGGTACGCTGTCTGTGGTGGCCCTGAACCCTGCAAGAGCATACAGAGACGAATGAGACGTAGTTTGTACCTCTAGGAGCTCAAAGTGTCAGTGAGTGCTCCTCCAACTTCGGTACCCCAGTCCCTGCAGATGACCGAGCATCGCCCACAGAGCCCCAAGGCAACGGGAGGGCTGTGCATTTGCCGCAAGTGAGCATTTTCTCGGAAGTCTGCGATTCTGGCTCACAATGGACGTCACCAGAGAGCTTTTTGCCAAAGCTACCATATACATATTTATGCATATATATGTTCATCTATATGCATATATATGTATATGGTGGATTTTCGAAGGAAACCTGCGTGGACCCCTGCTCTACCACAGAAGACAGGCCGCTCCTCGCACCTCCACCTCCCCGCAGTGTGGACACTGGGCGTTCCAGCGCCACAATTCAGCATGATCTCTTTTCATCCCAGAGGCCCCGGGGCTCCTTCCTAAGGCCTCGGCTCCTTCCCACTTTCCGCAGTGGAAATCAGACTTCAGGACGGAAGCAGACACCTCCCTCTCCCTCACCTTTCTGCCTGGGATGGTCGTAATGGTCCCCATGGACACATTCAAAATGAAGAAATGAAAGGCTCAAAGAGCTGATCGCAAAGCTCCTAAGGCACGGAGGCCGAATTCAGACCCACAGCTGTCTGCAGTGTCTCCCAACTGAACACTTTCCAGCGCGTGACGGCCGCCATGGACGGAGGGGCCAAAACATCCCCGGGTACGCTGTCTGTGGGCGGCCCTGACCCCTGCAAGAGGATGCAGAGACGAATGACACGTAGTTTGTACCTCTAGGAGCTCAAAGTGTCAGTGAGTGCTCCTCCAACTTCGCCACCCAGTACCCGCAGATGACCGGGCATGGCCCACAGAGCCCCAAGGCCCCGGGAGGGCTGTGCATTTGCCGCAAGTGAGCCTTTTCTCGGAAGTCTGCGATTCTGGCTCAAAATGGACGTCACCAGAGAGCTTTTTGCCAAAGCTACCATATACATATATATGCATATATATTCATCTATATGCATATATATGTATATGGTGGATTTTCGAAGGAAACCTGCGTGGACCCCTGGTCTACCACAGAAGACAGGCCGCTCCTAGCACCTCCACCTCCCCGCAGTGGGGACACCGGGCGTTCCAGAGCCACCATTCAGCATGATCTCTTTTCATCCCAGAGGCCCCGGGGCTCCTTCCTAAGGCCTCGGCTCCTTCCCGCTTTCCGCAGTGGAAATCAGACTTCAGACGGAAGCAGACACCTCCCTCGCCCTCACCTTTCTGCCTGGGATGGTCGAGATGGTCCCCGTGGACGCATTCAAAATGAAGAAATGAAAGGCTCAGAGAGCTGATCGCAAAGCTCCTAAGGCACGGAGGCCGAATTCAGACCCACAGCTGTCTGCAGTGTCTCCCAGCTGACCTCTTTCCAGCGTGTGACGGCCGCCATGGACGGAGGGGCCAAAGCATCCCTGGCTACGCTGTCTGTGGGTGGCCGTGAACCCTGCAAGAGGATACAGAGACGAATGAGACGTAGTTTTGTACCTCTAGGAGCTCAAAGTGTCAGTGAGTGCTCCTCCAACTTCGCTACCCCAGTACCCGCAGATGACCGAGCATCGCCCACAGAGCCCCAAGGCCCCGGGAGGGCTGAGCATTTGCCGCAAGTGAGCCTTTTCTCGGAAGTCTGCGATTCTGGCTCGAAATGGACGTCACCAGAGAGCTTTTAGCCAAAGCTACCATATACATATATATGCATATATATGTTCATCTATATGCATATATATGTATATGGTGGATTTTCGAAGGAAACCTGCGTGGACCCCTGGTCTAACACAGAAGACAGGCCGCTCCTAGCACCTCCACCTCCCCGCAGTGTGGACACCGGGCGTTCCAGAGCCACAATTCAGCATGATCTCTTTTCATCCCAGAGGACCAGGGGCTCCTTCCTCAGGCCTCTGCTCCTTCCCGCTTTCCGCAGTGGAAATCACACTTCAGGACGGAAGCAGACACCTCCCTCTCCCTCACCTTTCTGCCTGGGATGGTCGTAATGGTCCCCGGGGACGCATTCAAAATGAAGAAATGAAAGGCTCAAAGAGCTGATCGCAAAGCTCCTAAGGCACAGAGGCCGAATTCAGACCCACAGCTGTCTGCAGTGTCTCCCAATTGAACTCTTTCCAGCGGGTGACGGCCGCCATGGACGGAGGGGCCAAAGCATCCCCGGGAACGCTGTCTGTGGGCGGCCCTGAACACTGCAAGAGGATGCAGAGACGAATGACTCGTAGTTTGAACATCTAGGAGCTCAAAGTGTCAGTGAGTGCTCCTCCAACTTTGCCACCCCAGTAACCGCAGATGACCGGGCATGGCCCATAGAGCCCCAAGGCCCCGGGAGGGCTGTGCATTTGCCTCAAGTGAGCCTTTTCTCGGAAGTCTGCGATTCTGGCTCAAAATGGACGTCACCAGAGAGCTTTTCGCCAAAGCTACCATATACATACATATGCATATATATATTCATCTATATGCATATGTATGTATATGGTGGATTTTCGAAGGAAATCTGCGTGGACCCCTGGTCTACCACAGAAGACAGGCCGCTCCTAGCACCTCCAACTCCCCGCAGTGTGGACACCAGGCGTTCCAGAGCCACAATTCAGCATGATCTCTTTTCATCCCGGAGGCCCCGGGGCTCCTTCCTCAGGCCTCGGCTCCTTCCCGCTTTTCGCAGTGGAAATCAGACTTCAGGACGGAAGCAGACACCTCCCTCTCCCTCACCTTTCTGCCTGGGATGGTCGTAATGGTCCCCGTGGACGAATTCAAAATGAAGAAATGAAAGGCTCAAAGAGCTGATCGCAAAGCTCCTAAGGCACGGAGGCCGAATTCAGACCCACAGCTTTCTGCAGAGTCTCCCAACTGAACTCTTTCCAGCGGGTGACGGCCGCCATGACGGATGGCCAAAGCATCCCCGGGTACGCTGTCTGTGGGCGGCCCTGACCCCTGCAAGAGGATGCAGAGACGAATGACACGTAGTTTGTACCTCTAGGAGCTCAAAGTGTCAGTGAGTGCTCCTCCAACTTCGCCACCCCAGTACCCGCAGATGACCGGGCATGGCCCACAGAGCCCCAAGGCCCGGGAGGGCTGTGCATTTGCCGCAAGTGAGCCTTTTCTCGGAAGTCTGCGATTCTGGCTCAAAATGGACGTCACCAGAGAGCTTTTCGCCAAAGCTACCATATACATATATATGCATATATATATTAATCTATATGCATATATATGTATATGGTGGATTTTCGAAGGAAACCTGCGTGGATCCCTGGTCTACCACAGAAGACAGGCCGCTGCTAGCACCTCCACCTCCCCGCAGTGTGGACACCGGGCGTTCCAGAGCCACAATTCAGCATGATCTCTTTTTATCCCGGAGGCCCGGGGCTCCTTCCTCAGGCCTCGGCTCCTTCCCGCTTTCCGCAGTGGAAATCAGACTTCAGGACGGAAGCAGACACCTCCCTCTCCCTCACCTTTCTGCCTGGGATGGTCGTAATGGTCCCCGTGGACGCATTCAAAATGAAGAAATGAAGGCTCAAAGAGCTGATCGCAAAGCTCCTAAGGCACGGAGGCCGAAATCAGACCCACAGCTGTCTGCAGTGTCTCCCAACTGAACTCTTTCCAGCGGGTGACGGCCGCCATGGACGGAGGGGCCAAAGCATCCCTGGGTACTCTGTCTGTGGGCGGCCCTGAACTCCGCAGAAGGATACAGAGAGGAATTATACCCATTTTCTGCCTCACGGAGCTTAATTGGAACCTGAAAGCTTGTCAAAAGTATAGACCCACTACCCGCAGAGGACTGAACAATGCCCACAAAGCCCCAGGGCCTCACAAGCCTGTGTATTTGCTGCAAGTGTGCAATTTCTCAAAAGTCTACACTTTGGGCTCGAAACGGACGTGAACTGAGTGCTTAATGCCAGAGGTACCATATATATATGTGCCTATGTATATATGAATATATATAGGCACATATATATATTAAAATTCATATATATATGAAATTCAGAAAAGTGTGTCTCATATACGTGATCACACAGCTAATAAGTCACCGAGTCACATACAGCCCAACAGGTTTCTGAAGTTTGCCAAACTGACCTCTTTCTTCCAGGGGCAGGATGCTATTTTGGCTTCCTCCTCCACAAGGATGGAGGGCACATGGGACGATGGAAGGGCGGCCCAAAGATTCGCTGGGCACACAGCTGTGGGTGGCCTTGATATCTGCAGAAGGATACAGAGAGGAATTAGACCCATTTTCTGTCCCAAGGTGCTCAATGGGACCCTGAGAGCTTGTCAAACATATTGACCCACTACCCGTAGAGGACTGAACAAGGCCACAAAGCCCCAGGGCCTGACAAGCCTGTGTATTTGCCGCAAGTGAGCAATTTCTCAAAAGTCTGTACTTTGCGCTCAAAATGGACGTGAACTGAGTGGTTAATGCCAGAGCTACCATACATATATGTGCATATATATGAATATATATGCACATATATATATGGTGGAATTTTAGGAAAAAGGCTGTGTTGCCGTCAGGTCTTTAGGGAAGGCAGGCCGCTTCAAGCACATCCGCCTTCCCGGATTGTGGACACAGGGGGTTCCAGAGCCACAAAGAGGCAGTGTCCCAGCTCATCCAAGAAGCCCCAGGGCTCCGTGCTTGGGCCTCTCTTCCTTCCTGCTTTTTCATGTGATATCAGAGCTCTGGACTGGAACAGACACCTCCGTCTCCTTCACCTTTCTGCCTGGGCTGCTCGTCATGTTTCCTGTACACTCATTCAAAATTCAGAAAACTGAGTCTCATACACGTGATCACACAGCTAATAAGTGACAGAGTCACATACAGCCAACAGGTGTCTGAGGTTTGCCAAACTGACCTCTATCTACCAGGGGAAGGATGCCATTTTGGCTTCCTCCTCGACAAAGATGGAGGGGCACATGGGACGATGGAAGGGCGGCCCAAAGCATCGCTGGGCACACTGCCTGTGGGTGGCCCTGAAGTCTACAGGAGGATACAGAGAGGAATTAGACCCATTTTCTGTCCCAAGGAGCTCAATGGTACCCTGAGAGCTTGTCAAACATATGTACCCACTACCCTCAGAGGATTGAACATTGCCCACAAAGCCCCAGGGCCTGACAAGCCTGTGTATTTGTCGAAAGTGAGCAATTTCTCAAAAGTCTCCACTTTTGGCTCAAAATGGACGTGTACTGAGTGCTTAATGCCAGAGCTACCATGTATATATATGTGCATATATATATATGCACATATATATGCACATATATATATGGTGGATTTTAGGAAAAAAGGCTATGTTGCCCTCAGGTCTTTAGGGAAGGCAACCTGTTCCAAGCACATCCGCCTTCCCGGATTGGGGACACAGGGTTTCCCAGAGCCACAATGAGACAGTGTCCCAGCTCATCAGATAGGCACCGGGGCTCAGACTTGGGGCCTCTCTTCCTTCCTGCTTTTTCAATTTGATATCAGAGCTCTGGACTGGAGCAGACACGTCCCTGTCCTTCACCTTTCTGCCTGGGCTGCTCGTCATGGTTCCTGTATACTCATTCAAAATTCAGAAAACTGAGTCTCATGCACATGATCACACATCTAGTAAGAGACAGAGTCACATACAGCCCAACAGGTGTCTGACTTTGCGAAACTGACCTCTTTCTACAAGGCGAAGGATGCCATTTTGGCTTCCTCCTCCACAAGGATGGAAGGGCACCTGAGACGATGGAAGGGCGGTCCAAAGCATCGCTGGGCACACTGCCTGTGGGTGTCCCTGAAGTCTGCACATGGATAAAGACAGGAATTAGACCCATTTTCTGTCCCAAGGAGCTCAATGGGACGCTGAGAGCATGTCAAACGTATGTACCCACTACCCGCAGTACACTGAACAATGCCCACAAAGCCCTGGGGCCTGATAAGCCTGTGTATTTGCCGCAAGTGAGGAATTTCTCAAAAGTCTGCACTTTGGCCTCAAAATGGAAGTGAACTGAGTGCTGAAAGCCAGAGGTACCATATATAAATATATATACATATATATGCATATATATATGCACATATATAAAAGGGAGATTTTTTAAGAAAAAAAGCTCTGTTGCTTTCAGCTCTTTAAGGAAAGCAGGCCGTTCCAAGCACATCCGTCGTCAGGGAGAGTGGACACTGTGGGTCCGAGAGCCACTATGAGACAGTGTCCCAGCTCATCCAACAGGCCCCGGGGTTCCGTGCTGGGGCCTCTCTTCCTTCCTGTTTTTCAAATGTGACATCAGAGCTCTGGACTGGATCAGACACCTCCCTGTCCTTCACCTCCCTGTCCTTCACCAGGAACCATTTTGGCTTCCTCTTCTACAAGGTTGGACGGGAACATGGGACAATGGAATGGTCGCCCAAAGAATCGCTGGTCACACTGACTGTGGGTGGCCCTGAAGTCTACAGAAGTATACACAAGGGAATTAGACCAATTTTCTGTCCCAAGGAGCTCAATGGTTGACTGAGAGCTTGTCAAACATATGTACCCACTTCCCGCAGAGGACTGAACAAGGCCACAAAGCCCCAGGGCCTGAAAAGCCTGTGTATGTGCCGCAAGTGAGCAATTTCTCAAAGGTCTCTACTTTGGGCGCAAAATGGACATGAACTGAGTGGTTAATGCCAGAACTACCATACATATATGTGCATATATATGAATATATATGTGCATATATATGAATATATGTGCATATATGTGCATATATATGAATATATGTGCATATATATGAATATATATGTGCATATATATGAATATATGTGCATATATGTGCATATATATGAATATATGTGCATATATATATCTATATATATATGCGCATATATATATGGTGGATTTTTAGGAAAAAAGCTGTGTTGCCCTCAGGTCTTTAGGGAAGGCAGGCCGTTGCACGCACATCCGCCTTCCCGGATTGTGGACTCAGGGGTTCCCATAGACACAATGAGACAGTGTCCCAGCTCATCAAAGAGGCATGGGGCTCCGTCCTGGGGCCTCTGTTCCTTCCTGCTTCTTCAATTTGTAATCAGAGCTCTGGACTGGAGCAGACACCTCCCTGTCCTTCACCTTTCTACCTGGGCTGCTCGTCATGGTTTCTGTACACGCATTCAAAATTCAGAAAAGTGATTCTCATACACGTGATCACACAGCTAATAAGTGACACAGTCACATACAGCCCAACAGGTGTCTGAAGTTTGCCAAACTGACCTCTTTCTACCAGGGGAAGGATGCCATTTTGGCTTCCTCGTCGACAAGTATGGAGGGGCACATGGGACGATGGAAGGGCGGCCCAAAGCATCGCTGGGAACACTGCCTGTGGGTGGCCCTGAAGTCTACAGGAGGATACAGAGAGGAATTAGACCCATTTTCTGTCCCAAGGTGCTCAATGGGACCCTGAGAGCTTGTCAAACGTATTGACCCACTACCCGCAGAGGACTGAACAAGGCCACAAAGCCCCAGGGCCTGACAAGCCTGTGTATGTTCCGCAAGTGAGCAATTTCTCAAAAGTCTGTACTTTGCGCTCAAAATGGACGTGAACTGAGTGGTTAATGCCAGAGCTACCATACATATATGTGCATATATATGAATATATATGAATATATATGCACATATATATATGGTGGAATTTTAGGATAAAGGCTGTGTTGCCTTCATGTCTTTAGGGAAGGCAGGCCGCTTCAAGCACATCCGCCTTCCCGGATTGTGGACACAGGGGGTCCCAGAGCCACAATGATGCAGTGTCCCAGCTCATCCAAGGAGCCCCTGGGCTCCGTGCTGGGGCCTCTCTTCCTTCCTGCTTTTTCAAGTGATATCAGACCTCTGGACTGGAACAGACACCTCCGTCTCCTTCACCTTTCTGCCTGGGCTGCTCGTCATGTTTCCTGTCCACTCATTCAAAATTCAGAAAACTGAGTCTCATACACGTGATCACACAGCTAATAAGTGACAGAGTCACATACAGCCAACAGGTGTCTGAGGTTTGCCAAACTGACCTCTATCTACCAGCGGAAGGATGCCATTTTGGCTTCCTCCTCGACAAAGATGGAGGGGCACATGGGACGATGGAAGGGCGGCCCAAAGCATCGCTGGGCACACTGCCTGTGGGTGGCCCTGAAGTCTACAGAAGGATACAGAGAGGAATTAGACACATTTTCTATCCCAAGGAGCTCAATGGTACCCTGAGAGCTTGTCAAACGTATGTACCCACTACCCTCAGAGGACTGAACATTGCCCACAAAGCCCCAGGGCCTGACAAGCCTGTGTATTTGTCGAAAGTGAGCAATTTCTCAAAAGTCTCCACTTTTGGCTCAAAATGGACGTGTACTGAGTGCTTAATGCCAGAGCTACCATGTATATATATGTGCATATATATATATGCATATATATGCACATATATATATGGTGGATTTTAGGAAAAAGGCTATGTTGCCCTCAGGTCTTTAGGGAAGGCAACCTGTTCCAAGCACATCCGCCTTCCCGGATTGGGGACACAGGGTTTCCCAGAGCCACAATGAGACAGTGTCCCAGCTCATCAGATAGGCACCGGGGCTCAGACTTGGGGCCTCTCTTCCTTCCTGCTTTTTCAATTTGATATCAGAGCTCTGGACTGGAGCAGACACGTCCCTGTCCTTCACCTTTCTGCCTGGGCTGCTCGTCATGGTTCCTGTATACTCATTCAAAATTCAGAAAACTGAGTCTCATGCACATGATCACACATCTAGTAAGAGACCGAGTCACATACAGCCCAACAGGTGTCTGACTTTGCGAAACTGACCTCTTTCTACAAGGCGAAGGATGCCATTTTGGCTTCCTCCTCCACAAGGATGGAAGGGCACCTGGGACGATGGAAGGGCGGTCCTAAGCATCGCTGGGCACACTGCCTGTGGGTGTCCCTGAAGTCTGCACATGGATAAAGACAGGAATTAGACCCATTTTCTGTCCCAAGGAGCTCAATGGGACCCTGAGAGCATGTCAAACGTATGTACCCACTACCCGCAGTACACTGAACAATGCCCACAAAGCCCTGGGGCCTGATAAGCCTGTGTATTTGCCGCAAGTGAGGAATTTCTCAAAAGTCTGCACTTTGGCCTCAAAATGGACGTGAACTGAGTGCTGAAAGCCAGAGGTACCATATATAAATATATATACATATATATGCATATATATATGCACATATATAAAAGGGAGATTTTTTAAGAAAAAAAGCTCTGTTGCTTTCAGCTCTTTAAGGAAAGCAGGCCGTTCCAAGCACATCCGTCGTCAGGGAGAGTGGACACTGTGGGTCCGAGAGCCACTATGAGACAGTGTCCCAGCTCATCCAACAGGCCCCGGGGTTCCGTGCTGGGGCCTCTCTTCCTTCCTGTTTTTCAAATGTGACATCAGAGCTCTGGACTGGATCAGACACCTCCCTGTCCTTCACCTCCCTGTCCTTCACCAGGAACCATTTTGGCTTCCTCTTCTACAAGGTTGGACGGGAACATGGGACAATGGAATGGTCACCCAAAGAATCGCTGGTCACACTGACTGTGGGTGGCCCTGAAGTCTACAGAAGTATACACAAGGGAATTAGACCCATTTTCTGTCCCAAGGAGCTCAATGGTTGCCTGAGAGCTTGTCAAACATATGTACCCACTACCCGCAGAGGACTGAACAAGGCCACAAAGCCCCAGGGCCTGAAAAGCCTGTGTATGTGCCGCAAGTGAGCAATTTCTCAAAGGTCTCTACTTTGGGCGCAAAATGGACATGAACTGAGTGGTTAATGCCAGAACTACCATACATATATGTGCATATATATGAATATATATGTGCATATATATGAATATATGTGCATATATATGAATATATATGTGCATATATATGAATATATGTGCATATATGTGCATATATATGAATATATGTGCATATATATATCTATATATATATGCGCATATATATATGGTGGATTTTTAGGAAAAAAGGCTGTGTTGCCCTCAGGTCTTTAGGGAAGGCAGGCCGTTGCACGCACATCCGCCTTCCCGGATTGTGGACTCAGGGGTTCCCATAGACACAATGAGACAGTGTCCCAGCTCATCAAAGAGGCATGGGGCTCCGTCCTGGGGCCTCTGTTCCTTCCTGCTTCTTCAATTTGTAATCAGAGCTCTGGACTGGAGCAGACACCTCCCTGTCCTTCACCTTTCTACCTGGGCTGCTCGTCATGGTTTCTGTACACGCATTCAAAATTCAGAAAAGTGAGTCTCATACACGTGATCACACAGCTAATAAGTGACAGAGTCACATACAGCCCAACAGGTGTCTGAAGTTTGCCAAACTGACCTCTTTCTACCAGGGGAAGGATGCCATTTAGGCTTCCTCCTCGACAAGGATGGAGGGGCACATGGGACGATGGAAGGGCGGCCCAAAGCATCGCTGGGCACACAGCCTGTGGGTGGCCCTGAAGTCTACAGGAGGATACAGAGAGGAATTAGACCCATTTTCTGTCCCAAGTGCTCAATGGGACCCTGAGAGCTTGTCAAACGTATTGACCCACTACCCGCAGAGGACTGAACAAGGCCACAAAGCCCCAGGGCCTGACAAGCCTGTGTATGTGCCGCAAGTGAGCAATTTCTCTAAAGTCTGTACTTTGGGCTCAAAATGGACGTGAACTGAGTGGTTAATGCCAGAGCTACCATACATATATGTGCATATATATATATGAATATATATGCACATATATATATGGTGGAATTTTAGGAAAAAGGCTGTGTTGCCTTCAGGTCTTTAGGGAAGGCAGGCCACTTCAAGCACATCCGCCTTCCCGGATTGTGGACACAGGGGGTCCCAGAGCCACAATGATGCAGTGTCCCAGCTCATCCAAGAAGCCCCAGGGCTCCATGCTGGGGCCTCTCTTCCTTCCTGCTTTTTCAATTTGATATGAGAGCTCTGGACTGGAGCAGACACCTCCCTCTCCTTCACCGTTCTGCCTGGCCTGCTCGTCATGTTTCCTGTACACTCATTCAAAATTCAGAAAACTGAGTCTCATGCACATGATTACACATCTAGTAAGAGAAAGAGTCACATACAGCCCAACAGGTGTCTGAATTTGCCAATCTGACCTCTTTCTACAAGGCGAAGGATGCCATTTTGGATTCCTCCTCCACAAGGATGGAAGGGCACCTGGGACGATGGAAGGGCGGTCCAAAGCATCGCTGGGCACACTGCCTGTGGGTGTCCCTGAAGTCTGCACATGGATAAAGACAGGAATTAGACCCATTTTCTGTCCCAAGGAGCTCAATGGGACCCTGAGAGCATGTCAAACGTATGTACCCACTACCCGCAGTAGACTGAACAATGCCCACAAAGCCCCGGGGCCTGATAAGCCTGTGTATTTGCCGCAAGTGAGGAATTTCTCAAAAGTCTGCACTTTGGCCTCAAAATGGACGTGAACTGAGTGCTGAAAGTCAGAGGTACCATATATAAATATATATGCATATATATGCATATTTATATCCGCATATATAAATGGGAGATTTTTTAAGGAAAAAAGCTCTGTTGCTTTCAGCTCTTTAAGGAAAGCAGGCCATTCCAAGCACATCCGTCGTCAGGGAGAGTGGACACTGTGGGTCCGAGAGCCACTATGAGACAGTGTCCCAGCTCATCCAACAGCCCCGGGGTTCCATGCTGGGTCCTCTCTTCCTTCCTGTTTTTCAAATGTGACGTCAGAGCTCTGGACTGGATCAGACACCTCCCTGTCCTTCACCTCCCTGTCCTTCTCCAGGAACCATTTTGGCTTCCTCTTCTACAAGGTTAGACGGGAACATGGGACAATGGAATGGTCGCCCAAAGAATCGCTGGTCACACTGACTGTGGGTGGCCCTGAAGTCTACAGAAGGATACAGAGAGGAATTAGACACATTTTCTGTCCCAAGGAGCTCAATGGTTCCCTGAGAGCTTATCAAACGTATTGACCCACTACCCGCAGAGGACTGAACATTGACCACAAAGCCCCAGGGCCTGACAAGCCTGTGTATTTGCCGAAAGTAAGAAATTTCTCAAAGTCCCCACTTTTGGCTCAAAATGGACGTGAACTGAGGGCTTAATGCCAGAGCTACCATATATATATGTGCATATATATGTATATATATGCACATATATATATGGTGGATTTTAGGAAAAAAGGCTGTATTGCCCTCAGGTCTTTAGGGAAGTCAACCTGTTCCAAGCACATCCGTCTTCCCGGATTGGGGACACAGGGTTTCCCAGAGCCACAATGAGACAGTGTCCCAGCTCATCAGATAGGCACCGGGGCTCCGTCCTGGGGCCTCTCTTCCTTCCTGCTTTTTCGATTAGACATCAGACCTCTGGACTGGATCAGAGACTTCCCTCTCCTTCACCTTTGTGCCTGAGTTGCTCGTCATGGTTCATGTACACTCATTCAAAATTCAGAAAACTGAGTCTCATACACGTGATCACACAGCTAATAAGTCACAGAGTCACATACAGCCCAACAGGTGTCTGAAGTTTGCCAAACTGACCTCTTTCTACTGGCGAAGGATGTCATTTTGGGTTCCTCCTCGAGAAGGATGGATGGGCACATAGGACGATGGAACGGCGACCCAAAGAATCGCTGGGCACACTGCCTGTGGGTGGTCCTGAAGTCGGCAGAAGGATACAGAGAGGAATTAGACCCATTTTCTATCCCAGGGAGCTCAATGGGACCCTGAGAGCTCATCAAATGTATGTACCCACTACCCGCAGAGTACTGAACATGGCCCACAAAGCCCCAGGGCCTGACAAGCCTGTGTATTTGTCGCAAGTGAGCAATTTCTCAAAAGTCTGCACTTTGGGCTCTAAATGGACGTGAACTGAGTGCTTAATGCCAGAGCTACCATATATATATATATGCATATATATATATATGTATATATGTATATATATGCATATATATGAATATATATTCACATATATATATCGTGGATTTTTAGGAAAAAATGTTGGTTGCCCTCAGGTCTTTAGGGACGGCAGGCCGTTCGATGCACATCCGCCTTCCCGGAGGGTGGACACAGGGGGTACCAGAGCCACAATGAGACAGTGTTGCAGCTCATCCAAGAAGCCCCGGGACTCCTTTCCTAGGACTCTGTTCCTTCCTGCTTTCTCAGTTTGAATAGAAACTTTTGGACTAGAGCAGTCACCTATCCGCGGTCACATTTCTTCCTGGGATGGTCGTGGGGGTCCGTGGATGCTCATTCATTCAAAAATAAGTCAACTAAGTCTCAGAGAGGAGATCACACGCCTAATAAGTGACAGAATCAGAGTGTGGACACAGGGGCTTCCAGAGCCACAATGCGACCTGGTCCCTTCTCATCCAAGAGGCCTGAGACCCCGGCTGTGCCCCCACCTCCCCGTATTCTGGCCTAGCTGCTGCTCAGTACCCAGAGACCCCGGCTTTGAACCAAGACCCCAGACACCCCATCTCAGAACCCAGAGGTCTCAGGTCGCTATACAGGAGTCGGCACCCGGCCAGCCCTGATGTCTGACAGCAGCCTCAGGGTCCCCCCAGGCAGCGGACCATGCTCTGAGAAACCCCTGTCCACCATACCGCCAGAGACTTCCTGTGCAGAATCTCTACGCCGACCCCACAGGCTGATCACTACCAGCCCACAGTTCCCCCGTCACGCTGCTTTAGAGTATTGGTTCATGTACACTCATTCAAAATTCAGAAAACTGAGTCTCACACACGGTTTGGCAAACTTCAGACACCTGTTGGTCTGTATGTGACTCTGTGACTTCCCAGCATGCGATGCCTGGGGGAGCAGGAGGGGCTGGGGCCTCACAGGCCTGAGATCCCAGGAGCATCAACCTCACCCCCAGCCACGTCTGAAGGCGGGGAGGGCACAGAGGGTCAATGCTCCCTCTCCAAGGTCACGACCGCGTGTCCAGTCGGCTCATGGATTCCTGCAAAGGCCTGCAGACGACTGTGTCTGTTTCGGCCACGTCAGCGCCTGGTGGCCAGCGCTGTGTTCTGTGACACCGGGCATGGGCGTGGAGGGCCGTGAGGGGCCTGAAGCTGCGCGCAGCTCCGGGGCCTATTTGCTGCCCTCGGACCACCCCGGCGGACTACGGGGCAGGCGAGGGAGAGATGTGGAGTCCCGGGCTCAACTTTGAGCGGTCCCCAGCCCCCAGCATTGGCCAGGCATCTCTCAGGGCCGTCGCGTTCCACGGGGGTGAACTGCTGCGGCTGCGGGACGCATGAAAGGGCTCAGGCCCCCTCCCTCTGTCCCTGCCCCCTAAATCCCACTGCAACTTTTGAACCTAAGGACCTCGGAAAAAATAAGGGCTGACACTTACATGAAATGACTTTGTATATACACTGAAACCCTCGGAGGTGAATATCGTTAGGACCATCCACAGGTAACTGAGAAGCTGAGGTAGTAAGAGGCAGGGTAGAAACTGCTGCGTGTTCAAACCCGGCTCCTCCTGCAACCGCCTGTGAGAATGAGGCAATTGGGCACACGTGGTGGGGGGAGGAGCCGGGTTTGAACACGGGGCAATTGAAGACCAGAGCAGGTGCTCTTAAGCAGCGTCTTCTGCTGCCGCCCCACACCCCCGCTCGCTTTCCCAACAATGGTCTTGAAATCCTCTGCACCTGACCCCAAGAAAATTCAGGATGGTGGGGACAGCGGCTTCTGATGCTTTGCGCTGCCCAACCTCCTCCAGAGCTGACGAAAGACGCTCAGGACATGGAGCCACCCCAAGGAGCTCCACGGACCCAGAGTGCTTGTCAAACGTCTGTACCCAACAACCCGCAGAGGACTGAACATTGCCCACAAAGCCCACGGCCTGATAAGCCTGGGTATTTGCCGCAAGTGAGCAATTTCTCAAAAGTCTGCACTTTGGGCTCAAAATGGACGTGAACTGAGTGCTTAATCCCAGAGCTACCATATATATATGTATATACATATATATGAATATATATGCAAATATATATGAATATATATCTATATCTATATCTATATCTACATCTATATATATATATATCTATATATACATATATATAGATATATATATATATACATATATATATATATTGGATTTTTAGGAAAAAAGGCTGTGTGGCCCTCAGGTCTTTAGGAAAGGCAGGCCGTTCCAAGCACTTCTGCCTTCCCGGATTGTGGACACAGGGGGTCCCATAGACACAATGAGACAGTGTCCCAGCTCATCAAAGAGGCATGGGGCTCCGTCCTGGGGCCCCTCTTCCTTCCTACTTTTTCAATTTGATATCAGACCTCTGGACTGGAGCAGACACCTCTCTCTCTCCACCTTTCTGCCTGGGCTGCTCGTCATGGTTCCTGTACACTTATTCAAAATTCAGAAAACACAATCTCATACACGTGATCACACAGCTAATAAGTGACAGAGTCACGTACAGCCCAACAGGTGTCTGAAGTTTGCCATACTGACCTATTTCTACGAGAAGAAGGATGCCTTTTGGCTTCCTCCACGGCAACGATGGAGGGGCACATGGGACGATGGAAGGGCGGCCCAAAATATCGCTGGGCACACTGCCTGTGGGTGGCCCTGAAGTCTGCAGAAGGATACAGAGAGGAATTAGACCCATTTTCTATCCCAGGGAGCTCAATGGGACCCTGCGAGCTTGTTAAACGTATGAACCCACTACCCGCAGAGGAAAAAACATTGCCCACAAAATCCCAGGGACTGACCAGCATGTCAATTTGCCGCAAGTGAGCTATTTCTCAAAAGTATGCATTTCTGGCTCAAAATGGATGTGAACTGAGGGATTAATCCCAGAGCTAGCATATACACATGTGCATATATATGAATATGAATATATATGAATATATATGCACAAATATATAGTGGATTTTCAGGAAAAAAGCTCTGTTGCCCTCAGGTCTTTAGGGAAGGCAGGCCGTTCCAAGCATATCCGCCTTCCCGGATTGTGGACACAAGGGGTCCCAGAGCCACAATGAGACAGAGTCCCAGCTCATCCCAGAGGCCCCGGGGCGCCTTCCTAAGGACTCTGCTCCTTCGAGCTTTCCACATTGGAAATCAGACTTCTAGACGGAAGCACACACTTCCCTCTCACTCACCTTTCTGACTGGGATGGTCGTAATAGTCTCCGTGTACGCATTCAAAATGAAGAAACAAAAGGCTCAGAGAGGTGCTCGCAAAGCTCCTAAGGCACGGAGGCCGAATTCAGACCCACAGCTGTCTGCAGTGTCTCCCAAATGAACTCTATCCAGCGGGTGACGGCCGCCATGGACGGAGGGTCCAAAGCATCCCTGGGAACGCTGTCTGTGGGTGGCCCTGAACCCTACAAGAGGATACAGAGACGAATGAGACGTAGTTTGTACCTCTAGGAGCTCAAAGTGTCAGTGAGTGCTCCTCCAACTTCGGTACCCCAGTCTCCGCAGAAGACCGAGCATCGCCCACAGAGCCCCAAGGCCTCGGGAGGGCTGTGCATTTGCCGCAAGTGAGCCTTTTCTCGGAAGTCTGCCATTCTGGCTCAAAATGGACGTCACCAGAGAGCTTTTTGCCAAAGCTACCATATACATATATATGCATATATATGTTCATCTATATGCATATATATGTATATGGTGGATTTTCTAAGGAAACCTGCGTGGACCCCTGGTCTACCACAGAAGACAGGCCGCTCCTAGCACCTCCACCTCCCCGCAGTGTGGACACCGGGCGTTCCAGAGCCACAATTCAGCATGATCTCTTTTCATCCCAGAGGCCCCGGGGCTCCTTCCTACGGCCTCGGCTCCTTCCCGCTTTCCGCAGTGGAAATCAGACTTCAGGACGAAGCAGACACCTCCCTCGCCCTCACCTTTCTGCCTGGGATGGTCGTGATGGTCCCCGTGGACGCATTCAAAATGAAGAAATGAAAGGCTCAGAGAGCTGATCGCAAAGTTCCTAAGGCACGGAGGCCGAATTCAGACACACAGCTGTCTGCAGTGTCTCCCAGCTGACCTCTTTCCAGCGGGTGACGGCCCCCATGGACGGAGGGGCCAAAGCATCCCTGGCTACGCTGTCTGTGGGTGGCCGTGAACCCTGCAAG
>NW_024349991.1:0-304 GCF_902729225.1 Pteropus medius | reverse complement strand
AAAAAAAAAAAAAGAAAAAAAACCTCTAAGAAGTAATGTCAGTTAAAAACAAACTAAAAGGGCCCTATTTAACTTTAGTATGTGCATTTTCCAAAGTTGTTTAATTGCAAAACCCTTTTTTATGAAACTATTGTTAATATCTCAACTAAAGTTCAAAGGAACGATGCTCCATTCAAAGTTGTAGTTCGTACTCCCAGATTATAGACTCACTGAGAACAGAAAATATATACTTTTTCTCATCCCCCACAGATTATAGCACATTGCTAAGCACATACAATACTTATCTAAGAAATTATTCAATTGA
>NW_024349990.1:0-776 GCF_902729225.1 Pteropus medius | reverse complement strand
GTTTCTCTTCTTAGATTTCTTAATAATAAGTGGAATACCTACGGAGGGCAAATCAAATTACTGTGCCATATCTTGAAATAGATAGGATTATGAATGCAATCATAGGTATTCATAGGTATAAATCATTTCAATACAAATATAATTCCTAATATAATTCCATTTCTTTTGAATGTAAAAATACGTAGGGAAAAAGTTTCCTGAGGAGTAGATTTTTGTTTATGTACCGTTTAAGATGCGCTCAATGCGCAACGCCGGGAATGCTAAGCGCAGGGGAGGGCGGAGGTCCGTGTTCTGCGGGGACAGCGGCAGGTGCGACGTCAAGGAGGTGACACCGCGGAGGGCTGCGAGGCGCTGCGCGCTCAGGGCTTCCGCTTCGCAGGTGCTCGCCCCCCTCTCTCCGCCCCCGAGGCGCCACTACCCGCAGGAGAGAGCGCGGGGCTCGGGAGCCCCTCGGACCCGCGTCTTCGGCTCTCTCCGCGTCACGGCCTCCCGCGCTTCTCGGCCCGGAGCGTCCGCACCGCCCGCACCGTGGTTTCCGCTCTGGTCCGACCCCCGCCGCTCCTCCCGCTCCCTGGGGTCCTGCGGCGGCCCTGCGCGCCCACGACGGACGCCGCTGCTGCCCTCGCGTCCTCCGCCCGCTCACGACGACGCGCCTGCGCCCGGGAGAGCGCGCACCCCGATGCGTGCACGTGCCGCAGTGCGAGCACACCCCGTTTCCCACACGCCGCCGTCGGCACCCCTCTAACGCGAGCGCGCGCTGCGCCAGGGCGTGCGCC
>NW_024349989.1:0-657 GCF_902729225.1 Pteropus medius | reverse complement strand
ATTAAAAGCTCAAAAATGCTTATCAAATAAATAGTTAATGAATGGACAAACTGAAATTTTTACCTTTTCCAATTCTTAAAAATGTTTTACAGCATTCAAAAGTGTCATTAAGAATATTGAATAATCATGTTAAGGCTATAGAAATTTTATTACCTGCCCTCTACTCCACCAAAAAAGACATAATTGTGTCATGCAGCTATTTGTTTTAAAGATTTTTCTGAAATCTTTGGGAGTAAAAAGAAGTGAAAATATATTACAAGAGATATAAAAATGTTTACTTATTTAAATCCAAAGATTCCATTTATTTGTTTATTCTGTTAAGTAATATTTTATGGACTACAGTTGAAAAGAATTGTATAAATCATAATCTGTGATTCATGGTTATTTTTAAATTATACAGTGATTCCATCCCTAGGAATTTATCCTAAAAATTAATCAGAGAAAAGGCAAAAACAATTCTTAGATGGTACTTATTTTACTACTACTTACTTAATAAATTTTTGTAAGCAACATTTAGAGAATGCTAAAATAAATTATTGTATCATGATGTGAGGAATCAATACATTATATTTATAAACATAATGTTAACAAAATATTAATATGCTATGTATAAAGAAATAAAATAAATAGAAATTTAAAGCATTACCAATATTACAT
>NW_024349988.1:0-593 GCF_902729225.1 Pteropus medius | reverse complement strand
ATCCCAGCTTTCAAATGATACTGAGCTGCAGGTCATCTTGTCCAGCCTCTTGTTCCAGGCCAGAAACACCTGATGCCAGATCAGCTCCTGAGACTGTTTCTTTGGGCCTACAGGGGAGGGTGGGCTCCAATCACTCTACCTCTGCATTCCTCTGAGCTGGACAGGTGCCAGGAGATGTGATCAGGCTAAGAGGAAGTTGGCTAGTGTGGATTCCTATATCCTGGTGCCTGGAAGTGAGAGGATCCAACGTCCAGCCCTGGGTAGATAGTGGTGTGTTCGGGGATGCTGGGAAGAGACCCATTTCTCTTTGTAACTATGGACTCTGTTGATGAGTCCATGACATAGTGGGAAAGATCCTTGCTGAGGAATAGGTTTGAATCCTGACTCTGTTCCTTAGCACTGGCATGATCTTGGCTGATCTACCACTTCTCTGAGCCTCCGTTCGTTAATGTAAAACAGGGGCTATTAATGTAAATTTGTTATGAGATTCAGTGACATAGTAGGTTAAGGTACCCAGCAGAGAGTCTGACTCATAGTAAGTACTTAGTGTCTGCATGTTCCCGTTCTTCTTCTCCACCCTGACTTTGGGCATG
>NW_024349987.1:0-336 GCF_902729225.1 Pteropus medius | reverse complement strand
ATAATAGATAGATCAAGAAAAGATTTCCAAGAATAAAAGTGCATTATATTAGGATGTAGCCAGGTTTGAAAACTTAAAAAAAAAGCTACAGGGGGAGTAAAATGAAAAATTCAAAGGAATAAAAAGGAGCAATGTAAAATTTCCAGCCATTAAGGAGGTGTTCGTGGATTTAAAATTTTAATTATAGGTGTCAAAACATTATGGTATTCAGATTCCTCTGAACATGTGACAGAATGATTAAACATTTATTTAAACATGTTTATATATATACATATATACATATATATATATATATGTTGGAAATTATATATATATATATATATATATATATATATA
>NW_024349986.1:0-358 GCF_902729225.1 Pteropus medius | reverse complement strand
AGCAGTGCTTGCACCAAAATATGGAGTGGTCTTCTGGACGAAAGGAATCGTGCATTCCAAAATGGGTTTTCTTTGCATGTGCTCTACTCTATAGCATTTCTACCTCCTTGATGGCATCAAGAGAACTGAAGAAAGGATGCACCAGGCCACATTGGTAATCGCCGCATTCTCAGTCTGTGTTTTTAGCATGTCCGCTCTCCAGAAACAACCTAAGGCCAGAACCCGCTTCGTACGAAATTTCACATTGAAAGTGTCCGGTGTCCAGGTGAGGTCCCACTTTCTCCGTGATTGAAAATTCCAAGATTCCGAAGGAATTCGCAGTTCTCGAGTCCCTTCTTAGGACACTACTGCACCCCAG
>NW_024349985.1:0-450 GCF_902729225.1 Pteropus medius | reverse complement strand
CTGTGGCTCTAGGGAGAGCACAGGCCCGTGGGCGCCTCCGCCTCGCCCGCAGAGCGCCGGGAGCTCCCAGACGAACAGGCGACCCCGCGGACGGGCGGGCTTGTAACGATGAAGCCAGTTTGCATTTCCCCAAACCCGATCGAAATTGGTTGTGCGAGATACAGAAAACTGTTCCTGGACCTCCAGGTGACCGTTAATCAGGATTCTTCATTCCTCTGAAGCGGGGGTCAGCACGGCTTTTTCCGCGAAGGACCAGGCTTCGCAGGCCGTCAGCACGGCTTTTTCCGCGAATTTGAGGCTTCGCAGGCCGTGCCTGGCTGGGCCTTCGCAGCACCAGCGTGGCATAGATAGCACGCAAACCAGCAGGCGAGCCTGCGTCCCAACGAAGGGGTCTTCCCAGTAAAAGGCAGCGGCCAGACTGGCCTGTGAGTCCGCGGGGAGGCGGACACG
>NW_024349984.1:0-329 GCF_902729225.1 Pteropus medius | reverse complement strand
AAAAAAAAAAAAAATAAGGGATTGTAAGCTGACAAGGTCCTTGCAATCTGTGAGGTCAACCAAGGGTTGCCTCGCCTAAAAAATATATGTGTACTTTCATGAAAAATAACTGTATTTTCCAAAATAAAAAAATTAATAAGAAGAGTGGCATTGTTTTACAATTTTGCAAATCTCTTTAATTTCTGGTTTAATGGAATATAGCTGATTCTCATGTCTGCTTCTGTATTAAATCTATCGCAATAAGCTTTTTTGTTTTTTTTTTTGCTAAAGTATGTGAAGAAAATTCAGATTTACCTGAGTATGTGATTGGAAAAGTGAATATTTTAACA
>NW_024349983.1:0-80105 GCF_902729225.1 Pteropus medius | reverse complement strand
TAGTCAAACAAGGTGACTCTATGTCCTCTAGACCAAGGATTTGGGTAGTGAAATCTTTCTGAACAGTAGTTTAGTCAAGAGTCTCACAGATATCAAGTCGTGAACTTGGACAGTGTTCTCCTTGGAATAAGTTGCCACAACTTTTACTGCCAGCTCAAAGGAGATAATTATATCATGTCTGATCAACACTCACACCACCCTAGAGAGGCTGTTAAATTCCATAAAAACTAGTAAAATAATTGGAGGCACTTATTACTCAGGCTCTCCTGATACTTTCTCATTATCCGGGGACATGGTGACCACTCTTCCCAGTGACTTCAACAGGCCCTTTTGAATGGAGGATAATACTGTGACAAATTAATCAATGTTCTCCTTTAAGAATTTCCTGTTGCCTAGTAAACCCGTCCTGTGACACAGGCAACCAGAAGCTGTGTATCACCTAAAGGTGGGTTACCACAGAGAAATAGAGAACAAAACTTTTAGAACCTTGAAATGTGCATTTCAAAAGCAAGTTTTAGAGGTGACATCTAGAGGAGAATAAGAAATCAGAAATACCAAAATCTTTCTATGTTCCTGTACTGTGTGAGAGCTGGAAGAGGGAGAAAAATACAAGGGAGTAAAATAAGAGGGTCAAATTATGTGGGTTCTTGAGAAGGGGCTGTGCGCCCCGCCCACAGTCTGCACAGTGAACACGTGAGATATGCACCCATGCATCAGTGGGGACCAGAGAGGATTTCAGTGTCAATTCCTCATATTACCTCTGAGTTACAAGCTCAATAGATTTACCTCATTGCTCTTTATACTCATATGACAAAAAGAAATGTCTCAGGGGCCTGAACTGGCACAGAGGGCCTGACACAGCCCCAGGTAGGTTCACTGAACCTCAGATACAATGGAAGGGCAGCCATTCTGTTTGTCTATCTCTTGTGACAATCCCCCAAGGACCTAAATGTGAATGGAAACTGAACAGGTCTTGGGGTCAAGACTACCCAGGCCTCTTCTCTGAACTGTATGGACTGAGAACCAAGAGAGATCAAAGGGAAAGAGGCCTCGCTAGAGACAGCTATCCCAGCCCCTCTCAATGGCCATGGGGGCCAGATGATAGCATCGTAGGTCAAGATAAAGCCTTTCCCTGGGCTCTGCATGAGCTGGAGCATCGTGGTAGCCCGAAGTTTAAATACTATACATTTAAATGACAGAGTGGTAAGTGTGGGAATGTGTGTGTGAGATTTCCTCTGAAAATTTGTAAAAACTAAACTTTTATTTTCCCACCCAGCTTTCCCATTTGAGGGGTCTCCCAAACAGTACTGAATGCAGCAGCTCTCTCTGGGTCCATCTGAGCATCTGTGTTCACATCTCCACACATCCCCGCCTGTCTGGACTTTTCTCTATTTTCCCTTCACTTTCCAGGTCCAGGGCTCTTTCCCTTGTTCCAAAATGGAGATTGTATTTAGCTCCAAACAGAGTTTAATTTATGAAGGAAAACAAACCATAATATGCTATGCTTTCCAGAACACATTTCCAACTCTCTGCTCAGCTAAGAAGAGAGAGTACTATAGATGGGTCTTTTAAGGAGGCAGAGATCTAGCTCTCCTCCAACAACTACTAAATCAAAAGCACAAGGGAAAAGCCACCGAATCGGATATTCCTAAAAATCTGCCATAAGGTTTTCTGACTTGTAATGTTCTGCATCCAGCACTAATCCAGCACGAGCGTGCCAACCTTCTGAAGAAAGGGGACGTCAAAGTCCACGTGCCCCAGGAGGGGCCTTTTCTTCTGAATCCAAACAGCGTCACTCACTGTCCTAGAACAGGGAGTTGAAACTCAGACAAGTACATCAGGGGCTCCTGAGAGACTCGCAAGGAAAATCGCAGACATACAAAATAGTTACCGATTTCCAGAAGGAAGTCACCATCACACAGGGAGAGCAGGGTCCTGTAGTTCTCCGACATCACATCCCTGTAGAAGGCCCTCTGAGCAGGATCCAGATATTCCCACTCCTCCAGAGAGAATTCTATGAACATATCTCTGAATGTCAACCGTCCCTGAAAAGAAAACACATGTCACCAAGGGCTGAAGGAGCGAGCTCTTATTTTAACTCTAAAGACAGTAGAGCTGTGCAAAAACTAACTTGGTCAAAGTGAGTATTTCGACTGATCCATGTTAGATAATCTTGAGAAATTTCTGTATGTTTTTTTTTTAACTGAGTGAAATTCACAGAATACAAAGTTAGTCATCTTAATTTTGGTGGCATTTAATACATTTGCAAATATCACATCTAGTTCTTAAATATTTTTAAGCCTCGAAAGAAACTCTTTACCCATTAAGCAGCTGCTTCCCGTGTACCCTTTGCCCCACTTTCTGGAAGCCACTATATGCTCTGTCTGTAGGGATTTGCCTGTTCTGAGCATTGCATGTAAATAGGACCTTTTGTGTCTGGCTTCTTAGAATAATGTTTTTGGTTCATCCATGGTATAGTGTGTATCAGGACTGCATCCCTTTCTTACAGCTGAATAATATTTCATTGTAAAACTATACCACATTTTATTTATTCATTCATCCCCTGAAGGACATTTGGGTTTTTCCAGCTTTTGACTAATGTTAACAGTGCTGCTGTGAACTTCTGTGAACAAGCCCGGGTTTGAAAAATTCCTTTTTAGGGGATGGCTCTATAGTATAGTGGTTAGCATGTCTGCTTTACACGCAGAAGGTCCTGGATTTGCACCCCAGGTGGAGCCATGGACCACACTCCGGTGCTCCGAGCGACGCGAGCGCGTGGGAGGGGACGCCCCACCTTCAGAGATCCAGTTCTTAAGGGAAGACAGCAACATCCATAGGTCAGGGGTGGAAGCGTGTGTGTGTGTGGGGTGGAAGTGTGTGTGGGGGGTGGAATGAAAGAGGGAGAAAAAAAAGAAAAATTTCTTTTCGATTCTTCTGGGCATATACCTAGGAGTAGAATTACTGGGTAATAGGGTTTAATTTTTGTGAATCTGCCACAGTATTTTCCACAGTGGCTTCACTGTTTTACGAACAATGTATCAGTATTCTAATTTCTCCACTTTAAATACTTGTTATTTTCTGTTTTACTATAGTCATCTTAATGGCTGTCACATGATATTTCATTGTGGTTTTGATTCTGAATTTTCCTAATGATTAATTCTGTTGAACATCTCTTTATGTGTTTCTTGGCCATCTGTGTATCTTCTATGGAGAAATGTCTATTAAAGTCCTTTGACCAGTTTTTAATTGGGTTGTTTGTGTTTTGAGTGTTGAGTTGTAGGAATATGTTAAAGATTATGGAGACTGAAGCCTTACCAGGTGTCTGATTTGCAATGATTTTCTCCCATTTAGTAGACTGTGTTTTTGTTTATGTGAGTGTCCTTTAATGCACAAAATATTAATTTTGATAGAGATAAATTTACCTTATTTTGTCTTTCTTTTGCTATTGATGTTATAGCTAAAAATCCACTCCCAGATCCCAGATCATGAAGATATGATCTTATGTTTTCATCTAAGAGTTTTACAGTGTTAACTCTTAAGTTTAGCTCATTTGTAGCTCCTCTTTATTGGCTAAATTACAACCACTTCTATCTAAGACACCTGCTGAATGAGAGTCCCTAAATTAACACCAGAGTATTTTGTGTGTGTGAGATGGATGTGCAGTGAATAATTTAAATAACATTGTTAGACAATTAGGTCTATTTTACATTTTAATACTAAGTATCTATCAAAACACCCTCTCTATCCCTTAGTTCTAACTCTGGACTTTCCGTTTTATTCCAAATTGTTAATATTTTGGAGTCAGGAACACATTGATTCACTTCCCTAACTTTAAATGCATTTATAAAATTGGGCAAAGCCAGTTTCCCCCGTCATTCTTTTTTCCAGAGATTCCTGGGCATCTGTGCACATTAATACATCACTATGTATGCAGTTTCTTTAATCCTGGTTTCTACAGAACTGAAACAGCATCAGATGGGGCCCCTGAACTATCCTCGCTGAACATCCTTGCTGATCACACAGAGGCTACCCTCATGTGTAATCCACGCCTGGATACACATCTTTCACAAGACCTGAAGTCACTAGGTCCCAGTGAGATGGAATCAGCATGTAGATGAGAGGAGATCGAGGGAAGGCCCTGTGAGCCAACACTTTAGATAGGACACTTCAGAAACAGAGAATATTAAATCAAGGCAATTTAGGAAAAAGAGAGAGATCCACCAACTAGGAACATGACTTTCACCTGGGAAAGAGCCATTCCTCTTTTTATCTCTGGGCTTCGCAGGTAAGATTATTCTGTGCGACAGAAATTTGTTTAATGCTTATAATCCCTATATCTCCAATATCTGCCACATGTACACAAGAGGAGAACCTCAATATAGAGAAAAAAACAATCTTTTGTTGCTCACTGAAACATGAGGGATGCAGGGACAATAAACTATACAGAGACCTGTGATTCCCCACCTCCCCCCACCTCCCCAACCCCCACTTGCTGCTGAAACTCATACATCCTGCTTCAACTGCTTTGTCCTTGTCCGCTTGGCAATCAGCCAAAGAATGCCTCATTCAAGTTACTGGCTCCTCCCTGGGCAGCTGGCATCCAATGCCTGGTGGATGTAGGATACAGAAGCAAGTACATTCCCTCATGTACAACTCTGAAGGGCCATCACAGTTCCAATGCTCCCTCCTGTAACCACACAGAAAAATTTAGGTGTTTGTCCTCAGGGTGATGGGAAATCATAAGAGGGTTTAATGCCAAGAGAATACACTGTCAAACTTAATATTTACCCATGAAACAGAGAGGGAGAGAAGCAGATGGAGAGGCAGACCTCTGTCTCTGAAACTCTGCCCCTGCCTCTTTCCTAGTAGTTTTCATTATATTTGTAAGACTGGGACACATTTTCAATTCTAATTAAACATGGGCACCCTCTTCTAGAAAAGTGCCAAATGCAGATACATGCCTAATTCTGAAAATCATTTCAGGGATCCCATTTTCTCACACTTAGGATTCCTTGTCTACCCTATCATCTCTATGTTACAGTTGCATGCACTGAGGATCCGACGAGGAGTAATTTCACCAAATCATCGTGAAGATGTCTGAGTTCAATAAGCAGAACTGGGTTTAAGTGAATTCTGAAATGGTGCCAAAGACAGAGCAGTAGAAAGGTCTATGCTAATTCCAGATTACCATTTCTATTCCTTAGCAAGAGAAACTTCTCTTCATGAATAATCAATCCCATGCATTTCATTCATCTTTTTCTGAAAATGTGAAAAAAATGCAAATAGTTTTTAGTCTTCTTGGACAACACGAGAGAGGGTATCCTGTAGTGATAAACTGAGCAATCTCTTCATCATGAACAGATGGGCTCTGCTGGCACAAAGTTCATCATTCCTGACCATCCTTCAACACTGCACAGAATTGACAAAGGGGACTTCAGGGGAGCATCTATTTAGTTTGAGACTTCGACTCAGAGCTCGCTAATTTAACAATTACTCAGGGGAAGAAAGAAGCTGTTGAAACCCTAACTGGTTAAATAGATTTGAGTGGTAAAAGATTACAACATCCTTATCAGATACACCTATTAGACATCAAAGAATATGGTAAAGTTACCTATTAGACATCAAAGAATAGTTCCAATACATGGTAGAGAATGATATAAACCTCATAATCTGAACAAAATGAAGAAGGAAATTAATTTGGAAATTTCACAACTATCCAAGCAATTTTGGGATTAAAATTAAAACAGGCGTGAGGAATACATTGAATTTAGGAAAAGACACGAGCTGCAGACAAAAAAAGAGAGAAAGGAAAGCAGTGTTGTCAATGAGCATTTTAAAACGCACCACGTGGTGAGAGAAAGTCTTTTTTCCCGTTTCTTAAAGGAAGAGGATGATCTAGGATTGACTGTGCTCGTCTCTGCCCTCTGAATGAGCAGGGGTTGCAAATGGGATTATCTTCAGATGCAATAATTAGAAGATGCAGACACCCAAACACCTGATTATGCAATCCATTCTCTTCCACATAATTTACACAATTCAACAAATCTTACGTTAATAGTGTTCACAGCCAAATGTCAATATGAAGAGGAATTTGTACTCAAAAGGCTAATCAGCTCTTTGTTCTGCTTCTGTAGATATGCTTGCTGCATAGGCTGTACTCGAAATTAACTACTCATCTTCCCTTTTGCTTGGTTTCTCACGGGTCTGATTTTTGCAACATTTATGCAACAATTCTGGAGGACCCAGAGAGATTTCAACCACTCCAGCCCTTTGAGCCACCTGATTGGTGACTCGGCCAGGCTGGGGAGGAGGGGCTCTGAGACGAACAGGGAGGCGCACCACCTGATGGTATTCTGGGTTCTCTTTCTGACTGGCGCTCTGACTATCCAGATGGCCCAAGTCCCCAACCAGCCTCATAGGAGGGATGGACCAATTCACCAGAAACAGCCACAGGATAAGGCAAGGCCCCGGGGCTCAGCCCCCTAGTCAGGTCCTGTCTCCGGACAGAAGAGGAGCTTGATCACCTCCTAGTCTTCAGTTAGAAGACACAGGTCAGTGTCTTCCCAGGGAGGGAAGACATCAGGGTCTTCCCAGGGGTAGGGGGAAGACAAAAGTCAGACCTTCCAAAAAGGAGGAAGGCAATGTTTTAACCTGGTGTGTGAATGAGTGAGTGAATGAGCGGTTTGGTCATTTTGACTCGGTCAAATACAAATTTGTGGCTCCACAGCTGGGCATCTTTAAGGTCCCCTACAGGTTACGGAGTCCGAGTGGGATCATCTGCGATTCTGTGGTGTATGGTATGCGGTCCATGGTGGCATTGGACTAGTTTCCAATTGTAAGTCACAAAGTTGAGTCCGCTATAGCCAACTGTCACCTAAGTTCCTTCGGGATGCAACCAGACGAGCACCTGAGTGGTCTCCTCTCTGCAGGAAGCACCACACTTGTTTGTCTTTGCGTCACCAACACAGGGTGAGATACATGGGGTTGCAGGGGGCGGGGGGCAATTAACTGCTGATTTGACTTAAGATTTGTCTATCTCTAAACGGCCCTTTTGACATAGGGGCCCTCTATCAAATTATTTTCTTGAAATTTTAAGGTCTATTTTCCCTTCCATTAGGAAGCTCCCTAAGGAAATATGGGAGGAGCTTCCTCTAAGCCAACTGTCTTAAGTTGTATGTTGAAAAATTTTAAGGAGGGTTTCCCAGGGGATTTTGGGGTCAAGTTGACCCCAGGGAAACTTTGCACTCTTTGTCAACTTGAGTGGCCCGCCTATGGGGTAGGATAGCCTTCGGAAGGGACCCTGGACCTCCCCACTGTAAGACCTGTGTACCGGGTAGTGGACATCCCGAGCAGTTTCCATACATAGACTCATGGTTGCAAGTCGCTACTGTAGTACTCCCTTGTAGAGATCCAGATCTGAGCCGGACCTGTGGTCGAAGCATTAGCAAAGCCATGCTGGACTGTGTTGCAGATCCTGTGGCTGAAGCATTGGCAAAGCCATACTTGACTAATATAATCTGTCAAGGACAGAAAAGCAAAACAGTGAACAGACAGCTGCTTCTAGTTTAGCATAGATAACCAGGTACAGACAAGCTTTGGGAAATTATTGTTGCCAGCAAGTTTCAAGTCCTGAGAAGACTCCTACTCCCTCTTCAACCTTCAAAAGTATATAATAAACACGTCGAGCTTGCTTCGGTGTCACTGTATCTCCATCCAAATGCAGTGTCCCACCTGGCCCCAGCTTTTGTATATACCGTCTGTGTTTTTCTCAATCTTCCATTAACCCTCCTCAGGTTAACCTTCTAGTCATGCAGGTCATGGCACCCCCTTTGGCCCATTTCTGCGCAAATAGGCAGGGACAGAGTAAGGTACTTGTGGCCCAACCAACTCAAGTAAAGAATAAGGAAGAGCCAGCAAAAGTCATTCACCAAGAGGACCCTGAGGAGAAACTTTCTTCCCACCACAATACATCCCAGCAGCTCTGCCAGTCCCTGCACAGCTGCTCTACCCCTAGTTACCGGACAGCCCTCCACCATCGGTGCATTCGCCACCCCAACAGCCTGAGTGGCCGCCAAGCCTAAGTCTGTGGTGTCTTCGCTTGGCCACATAGCCAGCCCAGCATTCTGCGGCCCACTAGATGCCCTTCCAAGAGACGTGAGTTCCTTTTGAGATTAGCAAAGACATTCCATGCCCGTGGCTCCCCTCACAGACCGGACAACAACTCTCATTGGAGCAATGGGGGACCGCGCTTCCCGCTCATTCTGCAAAGCCCGCTCATGTCAGTTAGGGGGCCACCTAGTGACTCCTGAGTTCCCATACCTACCAGAGTGCCCCCCCTTATGGGTAGAGATTTATTAATGAAGCCCACCAGTCTCTCCCTGGGGAGTCAACCTGTTCTAATGATGACTGTGACTGTGCCCAGGAAAGATGAATGGCACCTCTATGCTCTGGAAAGGAAACAAACAAATCCAACCAGCCTGCTAGAAGAGTTCCCTGCTGTCTGGGCGCAAAAGGAATCCCAGCCAAAAAAATCACACACCTATCCATAGTGAACTGGAGACCAGGAACTACTCCTGTCACTCAAAGGCAATATTCAGTGCCACGGGAAGCATTCTTGGGGATTCTGGACCACATCCAGAGTTTGTGTGATACTGGAATTCTTGTTGAGTGTCAGTCACCTTGGAACACTCTGCTCTTTCCGATCAAGAAGCCTGGAGGGAATGACTACCACCCCATTCAGGATCTCCGCGCTGTCAACAATGTAGTGGTCCTGAATCTGTACACCCTCCCTAGTCTCTTACCTGCCCAAGCAAGCTGGTTCGCCTGCCTTGATCTCAAAGATGCCTTCTTCTACCTCTGGTTATCACCGGCCAGCCAGCCTTTGTTTGCCTTTGAGTGGAAGGACCCACACAGCAGGAGAAAGACACAACTGACGTGGACTCGACTGCCACAGGGCTGGTGGGCACAGCGGGCCGAACTATGGACACTCATCTAGGCACTGTGGCAGGCTGAAGGGAAACAGGCCAACATACTGACTCAAGGTATGCCTTCGCTACATTGCATGTACATGGAGCCATTTATAAAGAGAGGGGACTACTGACAGCAGGAGGAAAAGAAATCAAGAACAAAGAAGAAATCCTTCAACTGTTAGAGGCAGTCTGGAAGCCTTCTCAGGTAGCAGTTAATCACTGCAAGGGCCACCAGAGAGGAACCTACCCTGTCGGTAAAGGAAACCAACTGGAAGACCAAGCAGCTAGGGAGGCTGCCAACCAACCAAGTGCCACAACGGGTCCTGAGCCAGTCTCTAAGGTTCTCCTAGCTCCAGAATTGCCTCTGTCCCTGACATACACTAAGGAAAAAGAACAATGGGCCTTAAGTGAAGGAGAAACCAAGAAAAAGGAGGGAAAGGAGGTATGGTTCCAGATCAGGGACTCTATTCCTGCTGCGGTGACAGCTCAGCTGGTAACACGACACCATGAGTTGACTCACCAAGGGAAGACTACTTTAGAAAGCCTACTAGGTCACTCCTATTTCATACCTAAGCTCCCAACCCTGTGTGCCCAGATCAGTGCTAGATGTGTAACTGGCACACAAAACAACGCCGGCTAAAGGCCAAAATCCAATCCAGGGGTGCAAACAATTGAGACTAGGCCCTTTGAAGACCTAGAAGTGGACTTTACTGAGGTCAAGCCCTGCCAGGGCCAACAATGCTTGCTTGTGTTACTTTGCACCTACTCCAGATGGGCTGAAGCTTTCCCTACACGCACTGAATGGGCACAAGAAGTAGCTAGAGCCTTGTTGAGGGAAATTGTTCCAAAATACAGGCTGCCCATCTCTATAAGATCTGACAATGGACCTGCCTTTGTGTCTGAGATAGTCTAGACTCTGTCCAAAGCTCTAGGAATCAAATAGAAGCTCCATTTGGCCTACAGGCCACAAAGTTCAGGGAAAGGGAAAGTTGAGCACATGAACCGGACCCTCAAGACCACTCTAGCTAAGCTTAGTCAGGAAACCCAATTACTTTGGATTGACTTGCTGCCTTTGGCTCTACCGCGAGCATGGTGTCCCCAAGGCCTTCAGGCTACTCCCCTTTTGAAATCTTTTACAAGAGACCTCCCCCAGTGATAGGGAAGTTAAAAGTAAGTCCTTGATTGATAGCTGACCTAAAAATGCCCTGACGCCTTCAGGCCCTCAGAAAGATCCTCTGCCACATCGCCCAGGAAACCTTAGAAAGACCCTCTATCCCCTTAGGGAATGGGGTCCACCTCTATCAGCCAAGAGACAAAGTATGGGTTAAGGACTGGAAGAAGGAGCCACTCGAGCTGTTCTGGACAGGCCCTCACACTGTTATATTAGCAGCTCCCACTGCCGTTAAGGTTGCAGGTATCACCCTGTGGATCCACTGCACCCAGGTAAAGAGAGTGACACCTCCAGAAAACCAGGAGACCTGGGCTGCAGACCCTCTTCCTGATCAGACGCTCTGAGTCACATTCCAAAGGCAGCAGAAATTCACCTGAGATCTTCCGCCCTGCTCTGGCCACCCCAAAAGCTGACCAGTCTACGCACGGCAGAAGCTTGAGGATCAACCGTCCAGACTGTCCAGGTGTATTGTTATCATCCTGTAGCCCTAACCCTCTTTAGTATACTTGTCCTGCTTCTTGCTTTAGGTTTGGCCTCGGTAGCACCCTCCAGTTGGACTCTGAGTCAAAAAGTCACTTTAGCCCTGACCTATTTAGCCTACAATGGGATCCTCTTGATTCTTACATGTTCAAGCTAAACCTCTCAACTCTTATAATCATGAGGAAAATCCTTCCTTTGATAATTCTAGTAGGCTTTTATACTCAGGTAATCCAAGCACTAATGTCTCTTAGTTCACCCTACATGGGAATTATGGATACTGAGTACTTATATAGAACTCTTAATTTAGCATATTGTCTCAAACTCTTCCAACAGTGACTTGTCTAAAGATTGTTTGTTCTGCCTATCTCCATCTTCTGCCCACTACTCAGCTGTACCCATCCCCATCTGGTATTGGGAAACAAGTAACATGACCCTTCATCCCAAGTATCGGGGAGGCTGCCCATTTGAACTAATAAATATAGAAAATTTATTTGATTTCCAAATCACTGACATGACTAAAGTTACAGTGACAGGACAGGCAACTAATCTCTTAATGTCCTACAGAACCAACTTAACTCTTCTGAACCTCCAATTTGGGGACCAATATCAACTCATACAAATCTTAAGTTTCAGGCACCCCTTTGTATCAAGAGAAGTCAAGACCCGAGCCAGAGCCAATATTTAGACTCCCTTAAAGATTCTCGTTGCAATTATACTATAGAAATAAAACCCTCAAAAGACTGGTCTAACTTCCAAGTAGCACAGGCTGCTCCAGTTAAGAAATTTGTATGATTCTCATGGAAACCCAACATGAAGACTACAGGGTTACCAAACAAAAGTTCAGGTTACTGTCAGGGGAGGCCAAATGACTGCTTAAGCGTCTTTCCTTGGGAATCCTGCTCCAAATCCTCCCAAGAAGAATGCCTGCTCTTGCCATCGTATGAATACCTCACTGAATGGATCTTCATAGATACTAAGAAAAATTTTTTTACATTGGGAAAATAAAACTTCTGGAGCATCTCAGGATAATTCCTATGGACTCCTCCAAACCCTCACAATGGCAGTTCTAGCAGGAACATTTTCAGCCTGGGAATCTGAAAACAGCAAAAGGCCGAATGATCACCTTTTCACTATTGATATGAGTTTTTGCCTTAGAACCCCAGGTACAGTCTTTCTTTGTAGAACCAATTTCTATCTCTGTCTCATGGCTAACTGGACAGGGATATATACCCTGGTTTACTTAGCCCCTGAAATAAACATTGCTCCCAACATCCAGTCTATAACTATCCCTCTAACACACACAAGAACCAAACGAGCGATACAATTCATTCCCCTTCTTAGAGGCCTTGGAATCACCACAAGGGTAGACACTGGCACAGCTAGCCTAGCCTTCTCCCTGTCTTATTACCAGAGCTTATCTAAGGACCTATTTGACAGCTTAGAAGACATATCCGAAAGCATTGTCGCTTTACAAAGCCAATTATATTCCTTAGCAGGAGTAGGTTTACAAAACGATAGGGGCACTTGATCTTCTAAAGGCTGAAAAAGGAGGGGCATGCTTATTTTTAGAAGAAGAATGCTTTTTTTTATGTTAATCAAATTGGTATAGTTAGAGATGCAGCCAAGAGGCTTATAGATAGAGCCTCAAAAATCCACCAACAATTAAATGAGTCATGGGGGTCCTGGTCCAGAATATGGAGTTGGGAATCCTGGCTTCTTCCACTTGCTGTCCCCATCCCCATCTGGTATTCGGAAACAAGTAACATGACCCTTCATGACCCTCCATGTACCAGCCCCTAGGCCAGGAAGATCAAGAGGTTCATGCCCTATAAGAATTTAGAAGGGCATCAAAAGGGGGGTGGAAGAGGTGGGGGAGAATGAAGAGAAATTTACACTCAAAGGGCTAATCAGCTCTTTGTTCTGCTTTTGGCTGCATAGGCCATACTCGAAATTAACTAAAGACTCATCTTCCCTTTTGCTTGTTCTGTCTAAGCAACAAATGTAACTGCCTGTACCCCCTAGCAACTTGCATGCTTTGTAACTGTTTGTAACTGCCTGCAACTCATAGCAACTCTGTGCTTTGTAACCATCTGAGGACAAATAAACCAATCGGTCCATGCCAAATAGCCCTATTTAAGCAAAGTTGCAACTGCGCTCCCCGCCCAGATCTTCAGAGCACTAGCTCCTCCAGGACCACCTAGCGTAACAAACTTGAGTTCTCCAACTCTCCTAGTGCTGCTTGCTTTCTCGCTGGTCTGATTTTTGCAATATTTCTGCAAGAAGTTCTTCACTATTTGACATTCTGAGTTCAATCAGCTCAATACTCCCCTGGGTTTGGATACCATCCGCTTTCTCCAACAGCTTTTTTTCTCTGTATGGCTCTTTTTATCCTTGTTTCTTTTTTCCATTTCCATATTCCCGTTTGTAGGTATCCTTTTGTTTCTCTCCCCTCTACATTCTTCCTCTGGCCCCACTCTCTTGTTAAATGTTTTATTCCCTGCCATCTATTTGTGCCTCTCTCCCGGATCTGGGGTCCACCTCTGCACCTCCTAGATGGGAGAGGGGAGGGCTCATCCCTAAGCAGTTCTGCTGGGGGAGGGGAGTCTGGAAAGTTTTCGAGTAAAGGTCATGGCTGTCAGTTGGTGTCTGCGTGGACCGAAGGTAGAAAGGCTCGGGTGGGTTCCTGCCTCAGAACGATTTTAACTGCAAACTAATGGAGACTCCCGGCCCTGCATGGAGCAATAAGACTCAGGAAAGCTTACTGTGACCGCTGGAGAGGCAAAAGGACAAACTCACAGCTAGAGTAATGGGCGGGTTCAGGGATTGTAACTTAGGGCAGAGCCCGGAAACTCGAGTGTGGCGGAGGGGACCTGAGGATTGTGGAGCGCACGTTTTACTAGAAAACTGTGACACCTGGAAATGCCTGTTTGTTCCTCATTCGCTTCCAGGTCTGCAGGAAACTGTGCCTGCATGAAAACCGGGGTGGGGTGCGGGGGAGGGACCCCCCCGGCAGCCGCAGTTGGGGATTTGATTGACATGTGAGCGGAATCTGGGTCCGGGCTCTGTCCTTCTTCCCGCCCGTGTAAGACTCTTTGCTCTTCTGTCTTCCCATCCAACCATCTCTAGTTTCTGCATTTGGGTCCCTTGAATCTATGTGGTGTCCTTTGGAGGCAGGGTAGGTACAGATTTAGAGGTGCGTGGGCCATTTATATGGCAAAAAGTGGAGCTAGTTCCTCTTAACAAGGTGAAATGGTTTAAGTGAAAAGTTATTTCGTAGGCAGATAAGGGTGCTAGTCCTGGGAGTGAGGAAGGAGGAGCCCTGGGAGCTGGGTGTGCGGGAGGGGGTTGTTGTGGGAGGTGGTGGGATGTAGAACTTCTGAGACCACGACAGTCGGTTACAGCTTCTCATTTAATCAAGGAAGAGCTGGAGATTTACCTGTAGGTCCGGGGTACCCAACCCGAGGGCCATGGACCGGAACCGGTCTGTGGCCTGTTAGGAACTGTGCGGCACAGCAGGAGGTGAGCAGCAGGCCAGCGAGAGAAGCTCCGTCTGTATTTGCTGCTGCTCTCTAGCGGTAGCATCACCACTTCAGCTCCACCTCATATCATCAGGCATTAGATTCTCATAGGAGTACCTGTCCCTGGTGCCAAAAAGGTTGGGGACTGCTGCTGTAGGTGATGGAAACTAAAACATGAAATGCAAATTGAGTCTGTGGGGGACCTGCAAATTTATACTATGCACCAGAATATAATTTTTATGTTCCCTATTCACTTGGGAGGCAGAGGCGCCTCTGGGAGCTTGGTTCTGGGATCTCCTGCAGCCAGCCTCGAGCTGTGGAGATCTAGGGCCGAGACGCTACTTTAAAAAAAAAAAAAAAATTTCTTCTCACATGAGTATAAATTAATATTTCTTTCTTTAAATTTGTTATTCTAATCCACACTTCTCTAATACATTTGAGATGTACTAGATGGCATCCTGTATTTTGCTTAAGTCATTAATTACTAGATATAATTGTAATCTCAATTTTTGAATCGTCAGTCTTAGTAATGTGGAAGTTTTTAATTTGAAAATTAAGTAGCTAAATTAGATATTTGACCTATCTTTTCTGTTTTTTAATGTTTTGTGCCAAGGGATATAGTAGGAATACTTTGATTTTTGTTAGAACAAATTAATTTTTTATGGTAATATATGAAAGTAAATATAGGATTAGTTTCACCCACTTTGTGCTCTTCGTGACACTTGTTCTATTTTCTTATTCCAACTTCTGTATCAATTTTTGTAAATAACTATTTTACTCCTCTTTGGAAGTCATCAGTATCTTAGTTTTTAACCTAGAAATTAACTTTTAAAAATTAATGATAGTGCAAGTTTATATAATACTTTTAATGTTCTGACATCTATTTAGGCAACATAAACAGGTCCATCTCAGCGATGGAGAAAGGTTTTCATTCAATTTTTCCACCATAATGATATAGGCATGAGGGATGAGAACTACACAACTTGACTAAATATTAAACCAGGTTGTATCCAGAGCCTGCAATGTGCTGTTAGACATGAGAACTTGGCTGACCCACAAAGTACCAGACCTCGGGAAATCTACAGGAAGATTCCGCAGAGATTATTAACTACCTCCCCGTGCCTTTAACACTACATGCCCATACCCTGGAGGGAAAACTTAAATGTAAATACTGAATTCCTTGGACACTGAGGTCTTTTTCTTTGAGAGGAGACCATGACTCTTGTCTGTGGAGTGTTATTCCTTCTCTAATAAACTTTCCTTTTGTCTCTAACTCTTCAAGGTGCTTGAAGTCTTCCTTGCATGCAGTTAAGGATTTCTTCTCCTCCCTCTCTCCCTCTCTCTCTCTAGTGTAGGACTTGCCTTGTCCTGCATCAATACAATTTTAAATATTTCAAGATTTTCTCTTAAACGCTGCATTCTACAACAGACACAATACAAGTGTCCTTTGTCAGGCAGTTAAGGTTTTATTTGAGTGAAAGATTGCCTGGAAAATGTGACAAGTAGGTTTATCATCTCACATAATAGGATGTCTTTAGGTTGCACTTCAGAATGTGACAGGTGTGTATGAAGTAAAGACCCAGCCTCCTTCTCTCTACCTACTCTACCCCCATTATCTCACCGCTTCTATTGTCAATGTGGCAAGACCACTGCTGTAAGACAAAGAAGTAGCAAGCCTTAGGGGTAACCTCCTTTCCCTTATTAGGGTGGCCTTTTATGCTCCTCCACTCAGTCTGATGTGCCCACTTTTGTTAGCCTACTTCTACCACTGGTGAAGATACTCCATTCTCTATTTTGCTCCCCTTCATCTCTGGCGATCTCTTTTAGATTTCCTTTGTCTTTCTGCTTCTTTCACTCCTGTTTCTCCAAGGCTACCTGTTCTATTCTCTAGTTTGCTCTCATTTTCCTCCTCCCTCACAATCTTTTCAGTTCCACTTCAGTCTGTTTGTGTTTCGAACGCAGCCATTCACAGGTATGGAATGAAGATGTCACCTGTCTGGAAAAAGTTCCAGTGGGGAATTGGGAATGTAAACACACCAGACAGGTGCAGGTCACCTCCCCAGGGATGGGGTGGGGTGGGGGGATTTGAGGAGAGGGGTAAGGTCTGCTGAATTCCCGTGGCCATCTCTCTACTCCAGGGAGCGAGGATAGGGGCTGTGGATGGGTGGCAGTGCGCAAAAGAATCCACCTCCCGCATGAATACTACTACTGCGGTTCCGCGGAAGGGGCGGCAGTCACTTCCAGGTTTTGAGCAGGAAGACAGTGAGACTCAGCAGCTGGTGTCCACCTGGAACAAAGGCCGAAAGGGAGCGGGGATCGGTCTGAGATTTATTAAACCGAAAATAGATACGGGACCCCCTGGACTGTGTGGTTCAGCTGGATTCACTTCCAGGACTGCGCGGGCGCGGGCGGGCGAGCTAGCGGAGTGCAGGTTCGCTGCCCGCGGCTGCCGAATAGGAGAGCGCCTGGGACTGATCAGCAAGCAATGGGGAGGGGGTGTAAACGTGGGGGCAGAGGCTGGCCTCTCTTCCTTCCACCCCTGGAGGTTTCACGATGTGTTTGTCCTTCTGTACAATTAAACGTTTTTCTGTTTTTTGATTCCTTTAAATCTCTTAGGTTTACTGTGGATCAGAGCAACTTCCTGCCTGTAGATGGCAGGAACAGCAGGGCCACTCACCTTCTCCACCCCCGCCACCAGGTCGGCTCCCTCCCCTTCCTCCTCCTCTTTTCCCATTCAACCCTGAGTCTTCTCTCCTGCTTTCCTTAGCTCTACTGTTAGAGCTCAGGGGGCCTTGCCCCTCTCAGGATAGAAATCAAGAGAGTGGGCAAAACAGTATTGCAGAGAGAAAGGTTTATTAGACCTGAAGCTTGACGCACCAAAACAGCACACTCTGAAAGGGAATGGATGTGGCTCCCTGAGGTCAGTTTGTGCTGGCTGGAAAATTACTGTTTGGCTATCGCCCATGGGAACATAGGCTGTCACCCATGGAACATAACATTCTAACAATAAGCTTTCTGCTTCTGTACCCCTGCTTGCACACCCAACCTGTGGGTCGACAGAGAATAGAAGAAAAATAGACCTTTGTGTTCAGACAGAATGAAGAATGGGATTTGGGGCTTAAAAACCCTGCACCTCTACATTTGGGGGCTGCTCGACTTAGGGTCTGCATACCCCTGGCAGACCCAGCTGGCTGAATAAAGAGCGTGTTTCCTATAACTCACTGGGTTCTGGTGGTTCGTGTGTCTTTCGGGGGCTGGCGGCTACAACAGTTGACAAAGTGTTTTTGTGGATCCTCGGGTCTAGGAGTTGGGTTAACTTTAATTGAGGGGAGGAATATTCGTAAGTTTTCCTGGAATGGGGTGGTGGCAAGAGAGGAGAGGAGGCATCCGAAAAATGCAAAGGGGAGGGCTTGCAGAAATGACTGACTCAGCCAATTATAGATTAACCACATCCTATAGATCTCTAAATGGCCTTCTGGAAACTCTTGTCACACCTATAAGACAAAGGATCTGTAAATAGATAGGACCGGTGGTCTGGGAATTCCTTCCCTCTTGCTGCCCCCACCCGAAACTTCCCCTCCGCATCCTGAGTCATGAAGTACACGTAAAACCTTAGACAAAGGAATCACTCACCCCTTGCATGGACACTGCAAAGGTATATAAACTATAAGAAATCTAACCAGGGGGAGCTCGTGCTCTGGTGCTGTTAAGCCCCACGTGCTCCGTGGACTAATAAATTCTCCTTCCTCTAACAACGTTGTCTGAGCGTTCAATTTCCTCCATCAGGTGTCACTTCCTGCAACAGTGGTTTCAGAGAATTGGGTTTCCACCCCCTTTTCAGCCTTATATGGACTGCTTTGGATCTGTTCTGGCACTGGTAGGTGTATTATTTAGTACAGTATTGAGGACAGGTCAACCAGAGGACAGTTTTTCCTACTGGTGCCATCCGCAGTTTTGGGGACTTTGCCTAGATCTGATTACATCTCTTGCGGTTACTGTTCCAACCATTTTCTTTTTTTATTGGTAGGAGGGTATGGATCAAGGTTTCTTCCCTAGTGGCAGGTTTCAGCTAAGTGACTACCCACCACGCCACCACCTTTGCTTTCTCTCTCCTATTCTTAGCACTGCTCCTCTTTCTCTTCCTTTCTACTCTCCCACCTCCACACATTGTTTTCTCTTTCTCTCCTCTGCCTATTTCTTCACTTCCAGGTGTGAAGAGAGAGGATGGGAAATGTATTCCTGGGCTGCATCCTGGTGAGAACCTGGCCAACAAGGCAGGGAGAGAGTGTGTCACCCTAAAGTATGTGAAGCTTGTCAGATGGTATTGGAGGCAGGGCAAGCCTCACTGACAGGGTAGGTAGATAGGTAGATATGAGCCAGAGGAAAAGGGCCAATGAGGGGTTAACGTGGCCTCAAGACTGGTTTAGCAGTGAAATGTACGTAACAGGACATTGTAGTTGAACATATACCCAAAGCTAGACCAAAAACAAACAAACAAACAAACAAACAAAAAACAACCAAGATATCTGGTGGCATCTGGCGCCTCCCTCATTCTCCCATGGTCAGTTAACTAGAGATGACAACTATGTGACCTTACTCTGGGGGCACTCAACCTGTATGGGCAAAATTAATTAACTGAACATGCGCTTACCCTCAAATTCCCCATGGAGCAGGCACATGACTTTTAATCTCCAGGCATACGTAGTGTATGCCCAGGCCAGAAGTGGGAGGTCCAGAGGAAAGAGCTGGAAATTTGCCAATCAGAGGTGGAAGGGACGAAAGGAGAACAAAGAAACACTATTGCCCATATAAACTCCGACCCTCACTTCTCAAGGCACTTGATTTTCTATTGAGAGACCCACTTGGACTTCTCTCAAGAGTATTTTGCTCTAATAAAATCTCTTCTGCTTGCTACTCTCTGCTCTGTTTCTCTTCTCCAAGAAAAGGACCTTCATACAAATCTTTCGTGGGGGATCCGAGGACCTAGTCCCCGACTCACAAAACACAGACATCTGATTGCCAGGAACATCCTCTGAGATATCCCAGAATGGCACATTGTGTATTTTGAACTAAATCACCTGAGAAACCCCAGGAGTAGGAAGACCTCTCTGACTCCTCTGACCTCGTAAAAGCAGAAAATAAATCTCCACAATAGGTGCCCTCCCTGCCCCTGAAGGATTGAGAGACCTTATCACAAGAGTTATAAAAATCAGAGTTAAAAAGTGAGTATAAATAAACCTTGTTACTCCTTTACTAAACCAGGCCAAACCGTATAGATTTCTCAGTAATGAATACCCAAAACTTGCTTAGATTCTTTTCTAATAAGTATTTTCTCTGTCTCGTCAATTTCTTGCAAATTTATTGTTTCTTTGTCTAAAAAATTATAGAAAAGGGCCTGGTTTGATCATTTCTTTGAGCCTCATTTTATGGTCTTAGCATCATATTTTGAGTCTTCTGTGCTCATTTATCCAATTAGTTAACCTAATCTTGTGTCAATTTTATTATTGGTCCAGTGGTAGAAATAAAGGATAGAGGGAAAAGTTCTTCCCCTCTCCAACACAAACAAATATGAAAGAAGGAGGAGAGGGTGTATAAAGATACAAAAGTGTTGATGAGGACAAGGATGCTCTGAGCGGCTCTGGTCTCAGGGGAGGATCTGAGGAAACATTACTCTTAGGAATGTGTTGGACCTGCTGCTTGTGCCTAAACGTGATGAGGACCATGGAGCTGCTGGCCCAGAAAATGAGCCACCAAATAAAATACCACAGAATAATTGCAAAGCTGTTAGTTGAGATCTATATTTGGCCTTGTTTCTTATACCGTCCCATTTTACTTTAGTTAGATATTAAGATTTACTTAATCATATAATTTTGGTTTTAAAAGCTTCTCTTTATGTTTATTCTGTAAGCCAATACCAATTAAGAATAAGGCTTCAGTTTCTTGCAAAACAAATGCACTAAATGAGTCTTCCCCATAACCAAGTTGGACTTAATGAAGGCAAAACTGGCTCAATATTAGGATATCCACAGACTCACTCGTTTTTATGCCAGGATGAAAGTGCAATATAAACGTAACACACTAATTGAACAGTAATATTGCATAATTAAAGATTCTGTCCCATGCCTTAAGCTATGGATCATGAAACTTTAATATACGATAATGTGGTGTAGAAATAAAATTATTACTAATTTCTGATTACATACTTATTCATAACTGAGTTAAGTGGAAATGAGGTGAGATTTGTGAAAACGTGTTCATGGTACAAAATAAAGTCAGAGAAGTGTGTATTGAGCACGGAATTGATATTATGATATTTTTAAAGCAGAGAAAATATCAGAAGACACAGTTGAGCCTAATAGCTACTCTTTTAAACACACAAATTCAAAGTTACCTTTCTTTAAATGCTGTTTTCCTAACTTTAACAGGGAAAACAGACTTACCACGATCACTAAACAACGGATGTTTTCTGTGGAGACTGAATTAATGTCCCCGTAATTGTATCATAACCCAAGTTCTATTTCTATCCCAGTAGCTGCCATCCAGACAAACTTTTTCTATGAAAGGTTAGATGTTTCCTCTACTTTTATTTTTTTTAAATTGCAAACAAGGAGTTATTACAGGTGCACCTCTCATAAACCTAACATTTAATTTATAATTTCTGTAAGCTGTAGGGCAGGTTCTCAAATAAATTCCTTTTGTGTAACATCATTTCATTGTAACATTCATGAGATGCCTTACAACTCACACTATTTTTATGAATTAGCCTATGGTAAAATTGTTTTACTTACACATCATTTCACTGCACTTTAAAGAACATATTGATGATGTTAAATAACGGCTTACTGTACTAAAGACTGATTTAAGAACTATCATTCTTAGTTACCTTTACAATGATGTATAGGATCACTTGGGTTAAACACTGGCAAACACTGTCAGTAAAGATGACATTTAGTTCCATTAAGAACCATCGGGGATCAATGTAAGGACTAGTGCCCCCATGTCTCTTTAAGAGCTCAGCCCCAGGAATTTCCTTCATTCCTGTGCAGCATTGGTGCTGGAGCAGATTCCTCCCAGAAGGATCCCTTTTCTGACATGCTCACTTACTCAGATTCCTGTTCCCCTCTCCTTTCCTTACAGACTCTGGTCTGCAGCCTGAAATATAAAATACTCACCTGAATCCTTTCTGCTGTCAGGACGGGCTCAATGTGAAGCTGCAACAGCCACTGCTGTGTGGGAGGGAGGTAGCCAGAACTGAGATATAGGTTTGTGGTCCTGTGCCCTCACCACCCATCAGACATGCATTTACCATTTCTCCTATAGTGACAAAGACATGCAGGCTTGTGGACATGGGAATGTTTCTGGCAAAAAACAATTTCACAGTTGACAATTAAAAAAACAATTACGACTTTCTAGTGAGCATCTCCAAAGATTCCTTGGGAGTGTTTGGGAGAAGCTCTTTCTTTTTCATGATCCCTGGAGGCAAAAGGGAGGAAACAGGAAATTCTGAGGTCTGACGTGTGAGGAACTGGCAGGGAAGCAAGTGTGTTTCACTGAGTTCTCTGATTACCTGGGAAGGTTTTCTGCCTAAAAAGAATTTTTAATTAATTTGCAGAGCACTTAGCTGAATCACCTTTAAGTAATGAGCAGAAATATGGAATCTCAAAGTACCTTTTAGGATATTCAATGAAATAAGAATAAAAGGAAGAACGTGTAACCACTAAAGTACATTAGAAATTATTGGACACATTTGCACACTTGAGCCAATTAGTTTGAAAGGAAATATAAAATTTTAGTTGGAAAATTTAATTTAGCAATATTGACTCCAGTAATGATAAAAAGCCCAAATAGAATATTAGCCATAGAAGATGGAGATATTTATAAATAGCCAATGGAAGCACTGTCATCAGATGATTTAAAAGATTCTATCATTTTTAAATATCAGATAATTCACTTCTCCTTACTCAGTTCAAGGGCATTAAATAATTACCACACTCTCTACATTTATTTTTTGCTGATTTTCTTTAACGGGCACTCATAACTTTAGTAATTAATGAGTAAATATAAAATATGATTACAAACCAGTCATTGACATTTCCAAATACCCATTCCAAAATTGGTCCCAGTTTACTACTGTTGTAGCCGCCAGCCCCTGAAAGACACACGGACCACCAGAAATCAGTGAGTTATAGGAAACATACTCTTTATTCAGCCAGCTGGGTCTGCCAGGAGTACGCAGACCCCGAATCAAGCAGCCCCGAAATGTAGAGGTACAGGGTTTTTAAGCCCTAAATCCCATTCCTCATTCTGTCTTAAACAGAAAGATCTATTTTTCTCTTATTCACTACCTGTCAACCCACAGGTCGGTTGTGCAAGCGGGGGTACAGAAGCAGAAAGTTTATTGTTAGAATGTTATGTTCCATGGGTGATAGCCTATGTTCCCACGGGCGATAGCCAAGCAGTAATTTTCCAGCCAGCACATTCCCCACTGGCCTTAGCAGAAAATCAAATCCTTGATTCTTCATGTGGAATTTGCTCATAGCCTCTATTTTGTAATACTAAAAGTTTAATAGAATTAATTCTCTTCCTTATATATGCAAACAAGAAATCGAGGAAACATGGGACAAAAGTTAACAAGAAGAGGAGGAGGATTAAAGGTCCAGCTATAGCAGATAGAAGGGTTGTTAGCCATGGTGACCAATTGAACATCCTATGAAACCAGTTATCTGATTCTAGTCTTTGTTTTTCCCTGGTATCTAAATTTCTTTCTACTAGTCTTAAGCTCTCTCTAATTACTCCAGAGTTATTAGCATAGAAGCAACACGTTTCACCTAGAGCCATACATAATCCATTTTGTTCTAAGAAAAATAAATCTAAACCACTTCTATTTTGGAGGACTACTTCTGCTAGTGAATTGACTTGAAGTTCTAGTCTGCTGAGCTCAGTTAAGTTTAAGGGTGTTCCTACCCCGACATAGTAAGGGGGTTTTTGGGTTTAGGCACAACCAGCAATCTTGTCCTATGTCTGGGGTGCTTGTATTTAAGACCTTGTGTACTGTCGTTAGCAAAGTTATTAATGCTCCTTCTGATTTTGGTTGTGGCTGGTCGAATGCCTGGGCTAAAAAGATAAAAAGGAAGAAACAAAGGGTTATACTTATGTACGCTTGAGTCTTAGTCTTAAGAGTCCGTCTTCCTGAGCTGTCCACTCTTGTGCTGCCTTCACGTGGGAGTGATGAATCCACAATGGGATGCCATCTACTTTAACTGCAGTGGGCATCATCAGGTAGACAGTGAAGGATCCTTTCCATTTGGGTTCTAGTCCCTTGGAAGTGAACTTCCGGATCCACGCAGTCCCCAGGCTGAAACATGGGGAAGTCTGTCCCCTGGGGCTGAGTGGGCAGCATGAACTCCAGACCAAATCTCCTTATGTACACTTTGAAAGGCCTGTAAAGACTTAAGAAAGACAAGGTTACGTAGTTCTGCCTTTTTCTCATCTCTTATTCTAGGTACTAAAGGTGGGGGCTTTCCAAAGAAAATTTCAAATGAGGCGACTCCATTAATATATGGAGTACACCTAGCTTGGAGAAGAGCAAAGGCGAGAAGTTTTACCCAGGTCCCACCAGTTTCTAATCTTAACTTGACTAATGTCTTTTTGAGGGTCTGATTCATTCGCTCTACTTGGCCCGAACTTTTGGGGCTGGTAGGCGCAGTAGAGTTTCCATTGCAAATTTAGGTAGCTAGCCAATTGTTGTGATACTCTTGCTACGAAGGCTGGCCCGTCATCTGACCCTAAAGTTCCAGGGAGACCAAATTAAGAGAGAACTTCTTGTAGTAGTTTCTTAGTAACTACTAAGGCAGTTTCTTTCCTGGTGGGGAAGGCCTCTACCCATCCTGTGGGTCTATAAAAATAAGTAAATATTTGTAGCCTCCCACAGTCGGGGTTATTTCAGTGAAATCTACTTCCCAGTGGTCTCCCAGATAAGTTCCTCTTTCCCTATGCCTAGGTTCTTCTACCTTCCCCTTCTTTGGATTAATTTGAGCACAAGCCGGGCATCCTGAGGCAATCTCTGCTGCGTTCTTCTCCCTTTTAACAAGTGAAAGTAGGGGTCTAAAGCTTGGAGCATCTTAGTTCACCCTAGGTGTGTGGTCTGGTGTAGTTGGTGGAGGAGAGTCCTTCCAAGGGCCATGAGAGCCTGATTTTTCCATCTGGGCTGGTCCACCACCCCTGTTGGTTCCCAGTGGCTCCCTTATCTTGAAAATATATGTTCTCTTCCGCCGTATAAGTCAGAGACAGAGGCATTTCTGGGTAAGGGACAACAGTCAGTAGATGTGGTAGGGGCCCCACTGGCCTTGTGGCCACTGTTCTTTCTCTGCATTGGCTCTTCGGGTTCCCTCCGCATCAAGACTACTCCCTTTTTGATGCCCTTTACAAAGAACAATAGCAAGAGTCTTAGGCATCTATATGGCTTCAAGTAAGGCTAAGATCTCCCCCTTGTTCTTGATGCACTTCCCAGCTGAAGTCAGAAGCCCTCTTTCCTTGTAGATGGCTCTGTGTACATGTGTAATGGCAAAGGCGCATTGACTGTCAGTGTATACTGTGACTGCCTTTATCCTTTCCCCATCTTAGTGCCTCAGTGAGGGCAATGAGTTCTGCCTTTTGAGCAGAAGTCCTATGGAGAAGAGCCTGTGACCAGATGGTGCCAGATAGAGTTACGACCACTGCCTCAGCATAACTCCTTCCTTACTGCATGAAGCTGCTCCCGTCTGTGAACAGAACTTCATCGGCCTTAGGCAGAGGGGAGTCTTTGAGGTCTGGCCACGAGGAACACACAGCATCAGTGAAATCTATGCAGTCATGAATGGGGGTCTTGGGGTCTGGGTCTCGCAACAGATTGGCTAGGTTGATGATAGTAGCTTTGGATTTTAGCCATACGTTTGGAGTCATCCGGTGCCTCCCTGTTGTTGAACAACTTCTAGGCTATCTCAACAAGTTGGGACAGGTTCATACTTGCAAAACCTAATTTTTATGATTTACACTAGATATCAGGGGCTGCCTGAGTAGCAAAGGCTATATTAATTGCCTGCTGGGCCTCAGAATCAATGGGGATGTATACCCGGTACACCTCTTTCAAGAAATGCTCCACTGGATTCCTGAGGTCCCTGTGTAACTTCAGTTACCTTAGAAAGGTTAGTTGGCTGATGAGCAGCCATCTTAATTCTCCCAATTAGAAACTGGTGGTACCAATCTAATGTCATTCTCCCTGTCTGAGAATTGTGTCCCCAGTCTGAGTGGGTGGAGGGAAATTCCTCCTCAGTCTGTTCCCGCTTCCTCAACTCTCCTCCCTCCCGCATCTATCTTATGTGTTTCAGTCCGAACGCCTCTGCGTTCTTCCTCCATGAAGGGGGTAATTAAAAGCTGTTGGCAATCATCCCAGGTAAGGCAGTGAGTCCAAAAGACACTTTCTAAGAGTCCTATTAATGCCTGGGGTTTCTCAGAGAAAGGCGGATTCTGTGCCTTCCAGTTGTACAGGTCCCTAGTCTAGAGAGGCATGTAAACCATAAAGGGCCTGTCAGTGTGACGTCCCTGGGGTGGTGCTTCTCGCAAGGGGAGGATGGCTGGGGTGGTGGTATTGGCTGGTACTCCGCCCAGAGCAGAAGCAGAAGGCCCATAGGGGTTACTTACCTGCATCCGAGGAGGTGAGGCGGTGCTATTTGGCCTCTGTTGTCCTGGATTATAGGGCGAGGGAAGGTCACTGTCCTCTGGTGGAGATTGGAGGACTGAGAGACTGGGCTGTCTTGGAGCTTCAGTTGCTGCATGTTTCGGGGGGCCTACAACTAAGACTCACGCCCCTAGAGAAAGGGCACACCGGAGCCAAGGAGGGGGTGTCTGAACAAGGTTTAACCACTAATTGTTGTAGGGAAACTGATCGGGATATCACGGGTCTCCTGTGACAATCTTCCAAACATTCCTCACTAAACTCCTGTCAATAGAACTCTCTGGAGACTAGTTTACATCAAAAGACAGCCACTCAACTTTACACAATATATTTAGTCTGCCTGGAGAAAACTTTATGCCATAGTCAGCTCCTTCTACAAACCCTTCTTTGAAATGTCGCAGGAGACAACCCAAGGGTGTCTTCTGTGAACTCAGGCTTCCCCCTATCACTTGCGCAGAAAACACAAACCAGACACTCAGACAAGAACAATCAGACACTCAGACAAGAATAATCAGACACTCAGACAAGAACAATCAGACACTCAGACAAGAATAATCAGACACTCAGACAAGAATAATCAGACACTCAGACAAGAACAATCAGACACTCAGACAAGAACAATTACTGGGGTGTAGGTGGACCCAGAGAAGTCTGCCACCTACAACCTAGACAAGACCAGAGACAATAAACAGAACCCAACAACGGGGCTAAGGAGGCGGTGCCCCGGGCCTGGCCTTGGTCCAGGAGATATGACTGCGTCTAGTCTCTCCACAGACCCCAACGACCAGTCAACCTTTTAACCAGACGTCGAGGCCTCGGAGATTCCTGGCGGGATCAGGAACAAAGCGTGCGTCTTAGAGGTTGCGTCCTTGATGATTGTGTTGACCCCGTCACGGCATTAAGGGCTCTGGAATATCTCAGGGTGGCTACCCCTTTGAGACTGTAATAGGGACAGCAACCGCTTTGGAGGTCAATCCAGTCTTAGATCTCAGGGACTCCAAATGTTGTAGCCGCTAGCCACTGATAGACACACGGACCACCAGTAATCAGTAAGTTATAGGAAACACACTGTTTATTCATCCGGCTGGGTTCCCAGGGGTAGGCAGACCCCAAATCAAGCAGCCCCAAAATGTAGAGGTACAGGGTTTTTAAGCCCTAAACTCCCATTCTTCATCCTGTTTGAACACACAAGTCTATTTTTCTTCTTTTTACTAACTGTCAACCCACAGGTCGGTTGTGCAAGCGGGGGTACAGAAGCAGAAAGCTTATTGTTAGAGTGTTAGACTCCCATGGGCGATAGCCAAGCAGTAATTTTCCAGCCAGCAGAGATGTTGAGGGAAGGGAGGTCTATTTTTCTATATCTCCTTCCTGCTAAGGAGGGTCGTAGTGATATGGGCCATCATTTGTAAAACTCTTGTTAATTTTTTTAGTTCACCTAGTTAAGTCCTTTCTTACCTCCTTTCTTTGGAGAAAAACCTTCTCCCTCAGACTTACATAATTACCTTGAAACTGGTGACTCAGGTCCTCTGGCTATTGATAAGGATCATTAAAACTCAGCATTCTCCTTGGCCCATTATAAGGCAGGAATGGCCATAGGCCAAAACAAGACCCTTAGAGTCTGAGAAGGGAGTGGACCTTTAACCAAAGTTTTTTCTTTCTTTTACAAAATATATTAACCAAGCCTGTTTTCCTTTACCCGCTTGATGGGAAAATTAATGATAGAAACATAACTAGATATACGATTCAAGTAACAAGTTTGTATCTTTTTCCTTGTCTAGGGACTGAGACAGCGTTTCAGCAGGAAACCCAAGACTCTGTCCTGATTGAGGCAGAGAGAGAAAGAGTTCCATGAAACCCCAATAGGCAGAGATTATGACCCTCCTCAGCAGGAAGCAGATACAGAAAAAACGTCCTCCCATCCCTCAACATCCATACTAATAAGGGGTTCATAGCTCTTAGAAAAAAAGAGAGGCAAGAAAGTCAGATAAGGGGTTTCGGTCCCCCTGCAAAGCCACTGAGATCATCCTGTTCTACAAAGAATCTGCCCTAGTCCACCCACAATTAAGCAAGCCAGAGGGCATTTTAAACTCATTCCAGGAAACAAGCAAGCAGATAATTGGGTACTAGTTTCAGCCATTCACTCACACTTGTGCAATGAAGCCTCAATGACCTTCAACTCACCTGAGCCTTCTTATACCATCATTATAATATGATGCATATGCCCAGAAGTTCATTAATATCATTATATCAGACCGAATTCTAGGAAGGAGAATGCACAGAAAACAAACGATGAGTCACTGAGTTTTGTCACTCTTAGTTGTCAATCAAGAAAACCCACTCCTCTATGAAAAGTAACCATGCACAGCAAATAGGGAAAAAAGAAACCCAAAGGTTTTGTTGCTGTGCCCTTGAGTCAGTCTTCTCTTGCTCAGACCCGCGTCCACATCTGGAAGTGTACTATCAATTCTAATAAAGGTATTCTTTTCTGCTGTATTCAGTGTCTTGCTCAGTTCTTTGTTTGAGACATCAAGGCCCTGTACAACACGTCAAGAGAGGAACCCCACTCTCCAGTAACAGTAGTCCCTGCTGTGCTGGCTGGAAAATTACTGCTTGGCTATCACCCATGGGAACATAGGCTATCGCCCATGGGAACATAGGCTATCACCCATGGGAACATAACATTCTAACAATAAGCTTTCTGCTTCTGTACCCCCGCTTGCACACCTGACCTGTGGGTTGACAGGTAGTAAATAGGAGAAAAATAGACCTTTCTGTTTAAGACAGAATGAGGAATGAGATTTAGGGCTTAAAAACCCTGTACTTCTACATTTTGGGGCTGCTTAATTTGGGGTCTGCGTACCCCTGGCAGACCCAGCTGGCTGAATAAAGAGCATGTTTTCTATAACTCACTGATTTTTGGTGGTCCATGTGTCTTTCGGGGGCTGGCGGCTACAACATTTGGAGGCCCCAGCGAGATCTCAGGGAGTGGCCCTGGGATCTAAGACCTGACCGGCCTCCGAAGCGGTTGCTGTCCCTGTTACGGATTCAAAAGGGTGGCCAACCTGAGACGTTCCAGGGCCCTTGAATGCTGTGACGGATCAGTACAATCATCAAGGACGCAACCTTTAGAACACGCTCTTTGTTCCTGGTTCCAACGGGAATCTGGAATCTCCGAGGCCTCAGTGTCTGGATAAAAGGTACCTTCCTGTTTCTGTTGACCGGTCAGTGGGGGTCCGTAGAGAGACTGGACGCAGTCATATCTCCTGGACCATGGCCAGGCCACGGGACACCGCCTCCTGTGCCCTGTTGTTGGGTTCTGTTTATTGTCTCTGGTCTAGTCTAGGTTGTGGGTGGCAGACCTCTCCAGGTCCAACGACACCCCAGCCAGTAATTGTTCTCGTCTGAGTGTCTGTCTTGTGTTTTCTGTGCAAGCGGTGGGGGGAGGCCCGAGTTCACAGAAGACACCCTTGGGTGTATTCTGCAACATTTCAAAGAAGGGTTTGCAGAGGGAGCTGACTATGGCATAAAGTTTTCTCCAGGCAGACTAAGAATATTATGTGAAGTTGAGTGGCCATCTTTTGGTGTAAACTGGCCTCCGGAGGGTTCTTTTGACACGGGTTTAGTAAGGAATGTTTGGAAGATTGTCACAGGAGACCCAGGATATCCCGATCAGTTTCCCTACATCAATCAATGGTTAAACCTTGTTCAGAACCCCAGTCTTTGGCTTCGCCAGGGTGCCCTTTCTCTAGAGGTGCAAGTCTTAGTTGTGGGCACCCCGAAACATACAACAACTGAATCTCCAAGACAGCCCAGTCCTTCAGTCCTCCAATCTCCACCGGAGGACAGTGACCTTCCCTCGCCCTATAATCCAGGACAACAGAGGCCAAATAGCACCGCCTCACCTCCTCGGACATGGGTAGGTAACCCATATGGGCCTCCTGCTCCTGCTCTGGGTGGGGCACCAGCCAATACCATGACCCTGGCCATCCTCCCCTTGCGAGAAGCACCACCCCAGGGACATCACACTGACAGGCCCTTTATGGTTTACGTGCCTTTCTTGACTAGGGACCTGTACAACTGGAAGGCACAGAATCCGCCTTTCTCTGAGAAACCCCAGGCATTAATGGGACTCTTAGAAAGTGTCTTTCAGACTCACCACCGCACCTGGGATGATTGTCAACAGCTTTTAGTTACCCTCTTCACCGCAGAAGAATGCAGACGCATTCGGACAAAGCACAAAAGATAGATGCGGGAGGGAGGAGGGTTGAGGAAGCACGGGAACAGATACAGGAGGAATTTCCCTCCACCAGCCCAGACTGGGGACACAATTCTCATGCAGGGAGAACGGCATTAGATCAGTACCACCAAATTCTAATTGGGGAAATTAGGGTGGCTGCTCATCAGCCAACTAACCTTTCTAAGGTAACTGAAGTTATACAGGGACCTCAGGAATCCCCCAGAGCGTTTCTTGAATGACTGCAGGAGGCGTACCGGGTATACACCCCCATTGATCTTGAGGCCCCTGAGAACCAGCGGACAATTAATGTAGCCTTTGCTACTCAGGCAGCCCCTGATATCTGGTGTAAATTGCAAAAAATTAGAAGGTTTTGCAGGGATGAATCTGTTCCAACTTGTAGAGATATCCCAGAAGGTGTTCAACAACAGGGAGGCACTGGATGACCCCAAACGTATGGCTAAAATAATGGTAGCTGCCATGCAGGAAGAGAGACCAGGGAAGACTAGGGCACGGCAAAGGAAATCAGAAAAAGGCCCACATAAGGGTCACACACTCCTAGGAAAAAGTCAATGTACCTACTGCAAGAAAGAAGGCCATTGGAAGAATGAATGTCCTGAGAAAAATGCAAAAGTCCAGGGAAACTGCAAGACTAAAATCCTCGTCACTGAACAAGAGGACTGACAGGGCCAGGGCTCCTACACACTAAGCCCCTGGGAGCCCAGGGTAGCCTTAAAAATTGCGGGCAAAACTGTTTACTTCCTGGTGGACACAGGGGCTACCCACTCAGTGTTACTCAACCCAGGAGGACCAATCTCCAAACGAAAGACCACCATCCTAGGGGCCATGGGCAAAACACAAGAATACCCATGCAACACTGAAAGAACTGTAGATCTGAGGCAAGAGATAGTGACCCATTCTTTCCTCATAATTCTAGAATGTCCAGCCCCACTTCTTGGTAGAGACCTACTCCAAAATCTACAGGCTACTATCACATTTGGAGATAGTACCCCTCAGATGTCCATGTCTGCCCCGTCAACTATCTTAGTTACCTGTCCTCTATCTGAAGAGTACCTCCTCTACAAGAAGGAAGAAAATGTAGACCTGTCCACAGGGCCTTTACTAAACAGACTCCTGACAGAATATCCAGGGGAGTGGGCTGAAAGCAATGCCCCAGGGTTGGCTAGGTGCCAAGCCCCAGTAGTGGTGAGCTTAAGCGCTACCATGACCCCTGTCTGGGATAAGCAATACCCGATTGCCCAAGATGCCAAAATAGGTATAAGGAAGCAAATCCATCAGCTGTGAGAAACGGGATTCTCATGCCATGCCAATCACCATGGAACACTCCCCTGCTCCCAGTCCAGAAGCCTGGTACTCAGGATTACCGGCCAGTACAAGACTTAAGAGAAGTTAACAAGAGGGTTAACCCAACTGTACCGAACCTGTACACTTTCTTAAGCTTGCTACCCACCGAGAATATTGTTTATACTGTATTAGATTTAAAAGATGCTTTCTTTAACATTCCCCTAACTCCCAGCAGTCAGCCCATCTTTGCCTTTAAGTGGACAGATCTCGAGGAGGGATTCTTGGGCCAACTAACCTGGACACGTTTACCGCAAGGATTAAAAAATTCTCCTACCTTATTCGATGAGGCCCTATGTGCAGATCTCCGTCCCTTCCATAAACGTAATCTTGACTGCACATTACTCCAGTATGTTGATGATTTACTATTAGCAGCTGAAACTGAGGAGATCTGTCTCGTGGCAACAAAGGACTTCCTCGGCACCCTAGAGGCATACAGGTACTGAGTCTCCACTAAGAAAGCCCAGCTGTGCACCCAGTCGGTGGCCTACCTCGGGTATACCTCAAAGGAGGAAAACGGAATCTCTCTCAGCAGAGGACTGAAGCCATTCTCCAGATTCTGGTACCCACCGCCAAGAGACAGGTAAGAGAATTCCTTGGGGTGGCGGGCTATTGCAGACTTTGGATTCCTGGGTTCACAGAGATCGCAAAGCCCCTGTACTTGGCTACAGGAGGAAATCAGCCCCTCAATTGGACCAAGACAAAAGGTCTTTGACCTCCTCAAGCAGGCACTCATATCAGCCCTAGCCCTTAGTCTTCCAGACATCACCAAGGGATTTCATCTTTTTGTGAGTGAGACCAAGGGAATCACCAAAGGGGTCTTAACCCAAACGCTAGGCCCATGGCGCCGACCAGTAGCCTATTTATCAAAGAGACTAGACTCGGTGTCCTCCGGATGCCCACCCTGCCTACAAGCCATAGCGGCAACAGTTATCCTAGTCAAAGAAGCTGATAGACTCACCCTCGGGCAGAATCTAGACATTACTGCCCATCACGCGGTAGAGGCCCTTCTCCACAGTAGCTCAGAACGATGGATGACTAACTCCAGAATCACTCTATACCAGGCTCTCCTCCCCAACCAGCCAAGGATCAGCGTCTCCAAAGCTACTATCATCAACCCAGCCAATCTGTTGCCAGACCCAGACCACGAGAACCCTGTTCATGACTGCATAGATTTCACTGATGCTGTGTGTTCCTCACAGCCAGACCTCAAAGGCTACCCTCTGCCTGAGGCCGATGAAGTTCTGTTCATGGTCAGGAGCAGCTTTATGCAGGAAGGAAGAAGGTATGCTTGGGGCAGCGGTTGTAACTCTGACTGGCACCATCTGGTCACAGGCTCTTCCCCATGGGACTTCTGCCCCAAAGGCCGAACTCATCGCCCTCACTGAGGCACTAAGATGGAGAAAGGATAAAGGCAGTCACAGTATACACTGACAGCCAAAACTCCTTTGCCACTGCACATGTACACAGAGCCATCTACAAGGAAAGAGGACTTCTGACTTCAGCTGGGAAGGACATCAAGAACAAGGAGGAGATCTTAGCCTTACTTGAAGCCATATGGATGCCTATTGTTCTTTGTAAAGGGCATCAAAAAGGGAATAGTCCCGAGGCTGAGGGAAACCGATGAGCCAATGCAGAGGCATGAACAGCAGCCACAAGACCTGTGGGGCCGCTACCACATTTATTGACTGTTGTCCCTTACCCAGAAATGCCTCCGTCTCAGACCTATATGGTGGAAGAGGACATATATTTTCAAGATAAGGGAGCCACTAGGAACCAACAGGGTGGTGGATGACCCAGATGGAAAAATCAGGCTCTCATAGCCCTTGGAAGGCCTCTCCTCCACCAACTACACCAGACCACACACCTAGGGCAAACTAAGATGCTCCAAGCTTTAGACCCCTACTTTCACTTGTTAAAAGGGAGAAGAACCGCAGAGGAGATGGCCTCACGATGCCCAGCTTGTGCCCAAGTTAATCCAAAGAAGGGGAAGATAGAGGAACCTAGGCATAGGGAAAGAAGAACTTATCCAGCGGACCACTGGGAAGGCGATTTCACTGAGGTAACCCTGACTGTGGGGGGTTACAAATATTTACTTGCTTTTATAGACACCTTTTCAGGATGAGTAGAGGCCTTCCCCACCAGGAAAGAAACTGCCTTAGTAGTTACTAAGAATCTACTACAAGAAATCCTCCCTCGATTTGGTCTCCCCAGAACTTTAGGGTCAGATAACAGGCCAGCCTTTGTGGCAAAGGTGTCACAGCACTTGGCTAGCTACCTAAATTTGCAATGGAAACTCCACTGCACCTACTGGCCCCAAAGTTCGGGCCAAGTAGAGTGAATGAATAGGACCTTAAAAAAGACATTAGTCAAGTTAGGATTAGAAACTGGTGGGACCTGGGCAGAACTTCTCCCCTTTGCTCTTCTCCAAGCCAGGTATACTCCATATATTAATGGATTCACCCCATTTGAAATTTTCTTTGGAAAGCCCCCATCTTTAGTACCTAGAATAAGAGATGAGAAAAAGGCAGAACTACGTAACCTTGTCTTACTTAAGTCTTTACAGGCCCTTCAAAGTGTACATAAGGAGATTTGGTTTTGGGTTCATGCTGCCCACTCAGCTCTGGGGGACGGACTACCCCATCAGTTTCAGCCTGGGGACTCTGTGTGGATCCGGAAGTTGACTTCCAAAGGGCTAGAACCCAAATGGAAAGGACCCTTCACTGTCTACCTGATGACGCCCACTGCATTTAAAGTAGACGGCATCCCATCATGGATTCATCACTCCCACATGAAGGCTGCATGAGAGTGGACAGCTCAGGAAGATAGGCCCTTAAGACTAAGACTCAAGCATATATAAGTCTAACCCTCTGTTTCTTCCTTTTTTCCTCCTTAGCCCAGGCATACAGAAACATATACCAGCCTAGAGTATGAGAACTCATAGTAACTGAGACCGGTGAAATTGTTGCCCAGAACATCACCAGCCATGGTACTCCACAGATCCAAGTAGACTTGTGCCGGCTTGCCAGAGATCCCCTCGCCATTGCAACGGATGGACACTACCTTGGATCAGGATCTTACATAAGTAGAGGAGCATACTTAGGCTACAAGGGGGGACCCAGCTGTGGCATATTATCAGCTGAGAAAAGCCTTTTAAGGATAGGACTCTATATTTGTCCTCAAGGACGTTACCCAGGGATATCTGGCTGCATGGGTAATGTGGGACTTGGATGTGAGGGCCAAGGCCAATTTTCTTGTGCTAACTGGGGTTGCGAGACTATCTCCACTATAGATAATTATAAAAAAACACAATGATAATCATATTAGATTAATAAGAGGACCAAGCCCCTCCACATGCTCTCTTGGGTCTTGCAATCCTATCTTAATCACCATCAAAATTGATAGCCCTGGGGGACAACGCTATTAGCTCACAGGAAAGACATGGGGCATCAGATTACATAAAACCAGGTATGATTCAGGATTATATTTTACTATACAGGTTAAGTACCCTCCCAGGAAAGCTAACCCTATAGGACCCAACAAACCACCTCTAGTTCTAGGACTACCCCAAAGTCTTACACCTAAGAAAACTTCTGTTTCCAGAGCAACTCCAACTCCAGCTCTAGCCCCTCCAAGTAGTAGCCTAACAGCTATTAAACCCCAGGCATTTGACCAGCCACAACCAGAACCAGAAGGAGCATTAATAACTATGCTAACGACAATACACAAGGTCTTAAATAAGACCACCCCAGACATAAGACAAGATTGCTGGTTGTGCCTAAACCCAAAACCCCTTTACTATGTCGGGGTAGGAACTCCCCTAAACCTAACTGAGCTCAGCAGCGCACCAGGCTGTGAATGGGAGACTCCCTGTCTCACCTTAGGAGACATAGAAGAAGAAGGAACCTACCTAATTTCAAAGAACTATTCCAAGCTGTTGGCACAGTCACCTTACTTCGATAACTGTAATTGTACTATCGAAGTACCTATCTTAGGGGGTAAATACTATGAGGCTCCAGATAATACTTGGTTAGCATGTGATAGCAGGCTCACTCACTGTGCTGCATCCGATCTTTTCAACTCAGCTGAGACTAATATTTGCATCCTAGTCTTTGTATTCTCCTGAGTGTCCCTTTACAATGGGCCGGAAGGTAGACTCCACTTCTTCCACCAGGACAGGTTACAGAAATGGGCCATACCAGTCTTAATATCCCTTCTTTTAGGACTCGGAATAGCAGGCTCTGCAGCTGTAAGTACTACTGCTCTCATCAAGGGAGAAAATGAATTACATGGAATTGGAATATAGATAGATAAGAATATCATGACCTTAAAAGACACTATCAGCAGGCAAGAACTTCAAGTTGATTCACTACCAGAAGTAGTCCTCCAAAATAGAAGTGGTTTAGATTTATTATTCTTAGAACAAGATGGATTATGTATGGCTCTAGGTGAAACCTGTTGCTTCTATGCCAATAACTCTGGAATAATTAGAGAAAGCTTACGACTAGTACAGAGAAATTTAGATGCCAGGAAAAAACAAAGACCAGAATCAGATAACTGGTTTTATAGGATGTTCAATTTGTCCCCATGGCTAACAACCCTCCTATCTGCTGTAGCTAGATTTTTAATCCTCCTCCTCCTCTTGTTAACTTTTGGCCCATGTTTCCTCAATTTCTTGTTTGCATATATAAGGAAGAGAATTAATTCTATTAAACTTTTAGCAATACAAGATAGGAGCTTTGAGCAAATTCCACATGAAGAATCAAGGATTTGATTTTCTGCTAAGGCCAGTGGGGAATGTGCTGGCTGGAAAATCACTGCTTGGCTATTGCCCATGGGAATCTAACACTCTAACAATAAGCTTTCTGCTTCTGTACCCCTGCTTGCACAACCAACCTGTGGGTTGACAGTTAGTAAAAAGAAGAAAAATAGACTTGTGTGTTCAAACAGGATGAAGAATGGAGGTTTAGAGCTTAAAAACCCTGTACCTCTACATTTCGGGGCTGCTTGATTTGGGGTCTGCGTACTCCTGGCAGACCCAGCTGGATGAATAAAGAGTGTGTTTCCTATAACTCACTGATTTCTGAGGTCCGTGTGTCTATCGGGGGCTGGCGGCTACAACACATCCATACTAATGAGAAGGTTTTCATAGCTCTTAGGAAAAATGTAAGCAGGAAAGATAGATAGGGGGTTTCGGGTCCGCCTGCAAAATGCTGAGGTCATTCAGTTCTAGAAAGGCCTGTGCCAGTCTGCCCACAATTAAGCAAGCCGGAAGGCATTTTGGGGCTAAAAAGTTACTTCCACAAATAAAGAGGTAGGCAGAGAATTAGAAATCAGTTTAAGCCGGTCACTCACACCTGCGTATTGGAGACCATAATAATCTCCAACTCACTGGACCCTCATTATGCCTTCATTATAATATGCAGATGCCTGGAATTTCACTAATATCACAACTAACTGAATTCTGGGAGCAAACAGAAAGTAAATGATGAGTCCCGTCCATCTTAGTTATCCATTAAGAAAGCTCACTCTAAGAAAAGTAACCACCCACAGTAAGCAGGGATAAAAACCCCAAAGGCTTTGTTGCTGTGCCCTTGAGTCACCTTTCTCAAGCCACCCTTCTCTTGCTCAGCAGCTTGGAAGTGTACTGTCACTTTACTCTCCCAATAAAGCTATTCGGTTGCTGCTGTATTTCCGTGTCTTGCTCAATTCTTTGTTTGAGACATCGAGAGCCTGGACAACGTGTCAAAAAGAGAATGGAACCCTACTCTCTGTTAACATCTTCTGTGGTGAGCCAGCAGCCAGGAAGTAAGCCCTTTTTTAGGGGTTCTTTTCATCATGACCATTCTATTTTTATGACATTACATCTCTGTGCCATTTTGATTTCACTTCGGCTCTTTCCACCATCTGGCTACCTTCCTTTGGTAACCTGAGCCTGAGCTCCTCCTTAAACTGTTTTTTCGCTGTAATTCACCCTGTACCATCTGCTTAACTTCCCTCCTTGAGGGTAGTTCCCCTAGAATAGGAACTGCTGGTAACCCTCTCGTCTGGACCATTTATTTCTGACATTTGGGGTTTTTTTGCCTACTTCAGTAGCCCTTAGAGACTCCTTCCCTCTATTTAAAGGCATCATATGATCTAGGAAATCTTAGACTTCTTTTTAGGGTCAAAAGCAAGTTATATCCAAAACTGCGTTCCACATCTTCCATAACCACCCTCGCCTCACGAGCTCTTGTTAAGATTATCGTATTCCAGGTTACAGTAATAGAAAAATGGTTTTCTAATTGGCGAGATGCCAAAAGCCTGGGTATCCACCCTGGGGTACCCAGAGTCATCATAGGCCACAATTTATGGAAAAATCAAAAGCCTAAGTCTAAGTCTGAGCCTAAGAAAAAGCCCCGGTGCTCATCCAAGGCCAGAGACGTCGGGACTTTACAGGGGAACTCCTGGAAGACCCACCTCCAGACCTGGCTACCTCTAGAGGGACACCTCATTGTGGGGAGGGGAGCAATGTGTCGTTCCAAGTAAAAATTTCCTTAAACTCTCCCTTCTCTTTACATACCACCATGGGAAATAAGCCATCGGACTCACCCATCATCTGTATCCTTTACCATTGAGACAAATTCGATCACAGTAACTTAAAGAAACACCTTGTCTTTTATTGTAATGTAGCTTGGCCACCATATAAACTAGGAGATCAGCAATGGTGACCCCTAAATGGGAGTCTTAATTATAATACCATCCTTCAGTTAGACTTATTTTGTAAGAGGGAAGGCAAATGATAGGAAATTCTGTACTTCAAGGTCTTCATGGCCCTCTACTAAGATCCATCTTTATGCTCAGACTATCAGAAGCTTCGTGGAAAGGAAAAATACAAACCAGAGCCAGATATATTTGATGACCCATCACTTAATACCCTACCTGCCCCTCAGAGGGACTTTCAGCCACCCCCATGTAATTCTCCTTCCCCAAAGGCTCTATCACAGGAGCCAGAGGCTCCTTAGTCCTCCTCATACGTGAAGTGGGACTCCATATCCTGCATTTCCTTCTACCCTCCTGTCTCTCAGAGAGGTGGCTGGGGTGGAAGGCACCATCAGGGTGCAAGTACCTTTTTCCATCTCTGATACTCAATGATATAAGGAAAAATTAGGAAGATACCTTGAAGATCCAAGTAAGTTTACAGACAGGTTTAAACCCTGACCCTGGCCTTTCATCTTCCATGGAAAGATATTCAATTTATCTTCATTTAGCCACCTGTTGTAAGCCATTAAAAAGGACCTCATAGGGGAATGAGGCCTTTGTTAGGAACCCCCGGGGCAATGCTCTCAGGTCAGAGTAGTACCTGTAGCTGATCCTGAGTGGAATTATAATATCCTGGAGGGAATGGCCAGATAAGCCAGATTTTTAGAAGACTTCATTGGCGGTTTGAGAAAAGGAATGCAAAAGCCAGTGAACTATGAGAAGCTTAGGACCGTTACTCAAGGAAAAGATGAAAACTCTGCCAGCTTTTACAGCTGGCTAGAAGAAGCTTTCAAGAAATATATTAATGTAGATCCCACTTCCTATGTGGGGTTAGCTTTGTTGGGCCAACATTATATTAGCCAATCAGCCGCTGATACTAGGCACAAGCTTTAAAAGCTGCAAATGGAGCCACAAACTAACCAAAATCAATTACTAAGATACAGCCTTCATGGTCTATAACAATCTAGATCTTGAAGAGGGAAAAAGAGAACAGAGTAAGGAAAAATGACAAGCCATGATTACAGCTGCTGCAATTGGCCAAGCCGTTGGTACCTGACGAGCATCCCCTAAGAGATCGGGGAACAAGGAGAAAATGAGCTCTTGCTTTAAATGCAAGAAAATAGGACATTGGGCAAAAGATTGTACTGAAAATCCCCTGAGCTCATGTAAGGAAACCCGTTCTGATCTCTGGCATTGAAGAGTTGACTGTCTACACTTCCATAGAGGAGGGTGGCCAGCTGACATCCAACAACCCTAGGACTGAGAACTGACTGAAGGAGCTGGGGGCCATCCTCGCCACCCCTGTCCAGGAATGTCATCATCACTTCCGAAGAACCCTAGGTAACTGTACATAAGCAGTAAGCAAATTCAATTTCTTTTAGATACAGGGGCAACCTATTCTGTTCTCTCTGCATTTGCAGGAAAACTCTCCTCACGAACTACAATCACTATAGGAATAGAAGGAAAAGGCTGAAATTCTCGCCCTTACCTGAGCATTAAATCTTGGGAAAGGTAAGAGGCTAAATATCTATATTGATTCTAAATATGCCTTCCTTGTGCTTTATGCACATGCTGCCATTTGGAAAGAAAAAGGGGACTATAAACAATGAAACAATCACCAATAAAACACCGACCTGAAATTCTCCAATTACTAAAGGCTGTTAATTCACCTAAAGAAGTGGCAGTCGTCCACTGCGAGGAACATCAGAGAGAATTCTCCTGTAGCAGAGGGAAACAGAAAGGCTGACAAAGAGGCAAAATCGGCTGCCTTAAAATCCCTACCATCAGCCTCCCTCACCCTTTTCCCATTTCAAGGAGAATCACTAAACACTAAATATTTCCCTGAGGAAGCAGAGGCCAAGCATCAGGGAGGACAAAAGTAAAAGTCTTGATGGCTTATAGAAAAGATTCATTTATTCCTGCAGTCCATACAGTAGAAGGCTATGAAAGCCCTGCATGATGCCTTTCCCGTAGGGAGGGGTGTCACTAGGGCCTGGGTCTTCACAGGACAGGGGCTAACTCAGACTGTTAAACAAGCTGTAAAGCTTGCCCCCTGTGCACCTATAACAACTGCAGACCAAAAATGCCTCTGCTGATAGAGCCTGTTAAGCAGAGAGGAACTTATCTGGGAGAGGATTGGCAAATATATTTTACTCATATGCCCACATGTAAGGGTTTTAAATATTTATTTGTATTAATAGACATATTTCTGGTTGGGTAGAAGCATTCCCAACAAGAACTGAAAAGGCTCCAGAAGTAATCTCTCAATGAAATTACCCCTAGGTTTGGGCTACTACGTAGCCTCCAGAGTGACAACAAGCCTGCTTTCACCTCCCATATCACCCAAGGGGTGTCCAAGGCACCAGGGATAAAATATATCCATTCTGACCCCAGGCATCAGTCAGTCATGATGGAAGGTCGAAAGAGCTAATCAAACCTTAAAGTGGACTTTAGTTAAATTATGACAAGAAACCTCAGGAACTTGGATATCTATGTTGCCACTGCCTTCATGAGCATAAGAAATACCCCTAAGGCAAAATTAAACCTATGTCCTTATGAAATGTTATATGGCAGGCCATTTCTTCTTTGGAATATAATTACAGACTTCGAGACAGCCAATTTTATAAAATATTTTACTAACTTAAGTTAATATCAAGTAGCATTGCAGGAATATGGACATCATATACTTCCTGTGCCCAGTTCAAATGATTGTTCATTAAAGGTAAAACTGGGAGACCAGGTTCTTATTAAAACCTGGAGAGAGAGATCTCCTAGTGATCAATTACAACCTAAGTGTTGGGGGGGGGGGCATTTTCAGTAATTTTAGCCACCCCTTTAGCCATCAAAGTAAAGGAAATAGACAGCAGGGTTCATCTCTCTAGGGTAAAATTAGCACCCTCGGCTCTGCAGGATGACTTGCTACTTTCTGGAGAAGCCACTTACACATGTGAACCAGTAGAAGATCTGAAGTTCCTTTTTAAGAAACAAGACCGACCAGTTGTCTGCCAGAACCTGTTCAGCCTCTTCGGATAAGTTCCTTTTTGTTATAAGTTATAAAATGAAAATTAGTACTAACAGAGGACCTCAAGCCCTTGGCTTTTTAACCTTCCTTTTAGGAGGGCTTTCAGAGGGACCGATATCTTTGCAAAGGGATGAAAATGTTGGAGTTTATCTAGCTAAGCAGGTGATGAATGTTTCTGACTTTTGTCTTTCAGGAAGGACTTCTGTAGAACAGACTTTTATCTCCTGCCTAGTAGGAGTATGTACTCCCCAAGAGCTCATTAGAAACCATACCATGTTCCAATTTATTAACAAACCCATCTCCTATTCTGACATTTATTGAGAGAAGAGAGGAAGCATCTGAAAGTAAAAATAGATGCAAAGGAAAGGGCCTGCAGAAATAACTGACTCAGCTGGTTAAAACTGCTCTCTCTTCCCCGCATTCTACCCTATGCTCTTCAGTTAACATGTTTTCCACAGCTGCATCCTCCACCTCAACGATTCTCCAGCCCCTTCCCTGTCTCTGTAGCAGTATAGAAATGTCAAGACTGTGGAACTGTTTGCTGTGTTACAGCGAGAGCTCAGCCTTTGGATAAGGAACTCCCTGAGCGAATGCAGACATCAATGAATGCTGCTGCCTGTCTGTAAGCCTAGAAGTGCCATTGCTTTGTTCAAGAATCCGATAAAGGTGCTGATAACACCAAGGGTCTGGAAATTCCTCCCATGCAGCCCCCCACCCGAAGCTGCCTCTCCTCACTTTGAGTAAAGAGGGACATGTAAAACCTCAGACAAAGGAATCACGTGCCCCTTGCATGGACACTGCAAGGGTATATAAGCTGTAAGAAATCTAACCAAGGGAAGATAATGCTTTGGGTCTGTTGAATGCCCCCTGGCATTAAATTCTCCTTCCTCTAACAAAGTTGTCTGAGCGTCTGAATTCCTCCATCGGGTGTGGCTTCCCACAACATTATAACTGGGGTCCTGTGGTACCCAGGAAGGGTAAGGCTATGTTTCCTCTAAAAGTTTCTGCTATAACTCCAGCGGGAAAATGTGTAACATTTACTGGTTGTAATAACCATTGTTTTAATATTTCAGATAATATAACCTTGAACTGCAGCTCCATGACTTCTGTAAGCTATGCAAATGCACATGTTAAATTACTTTCTGGATGGTTTCTTATTTGTGGAAAAACTGTTTATTCTTATGTGCCTGCTAATAGTACTGGGGGAACTTGCTCCCTGGGAAGACTGTTTTTATGCCTCAAAAATTTTCAACTAAGCACCACAGGGAACTCACTCTTGACCCCTGCTGTAATAGTGACATATATCTATTTAGTCCAGCTAAGTATTCTGCTTTATCTTTGTTTATTGTACCAGCTATGATGATTGCTCTGAATATAGAAGGTAACAGAATAGCTTGCTCCATGGTAGAAGCCCTAAATGCAACCTCTCAGGCCATCCATGCCTTGGGAGAAGAATTAGGACAGGTCAGAGAAATTATTCTTGAAAACAGAGCCAATATGGATTACCTATTACTAAGATGTAACCATGGATGTGAAGAATGTAAAGGACTATGTTGCTTTAACCTCTCTGACAACTCACAGTTGAAGAAAAGTTTGAACAAATTCATGACATCGCGTCCAATATTAAACAAAGGACAGGATTCTTTGGTCTTGATCTCTCCCCCCTCACTTCCTGGCTTCCCAGCTTTGCTGGGTTAAGAGAAGCGTTTCCTATTTTCATTTTATTTATTTTTGTAGGAGTTATTTCTTGTTATATCCAATGTGCTTCCGCCTGTTGGTCAGTTGCCAGTTGGGTACCTAAGGCCAAACTAAGACCAAGGGGAGGGATTTTCTTACAACAACAAAGTGATCAATTCCATCTTAAGTCAGTCTCATAGAGGGGGGAAATGATACAGGCCATTATTTACAAAGTGTGCTCACAGAACTTTGAATCATGCTTTTCAAAGTTTTCTGTTTTTTTTTTTTTTACATTACTAAGTTTTGCTAAGGTTTTTACTTTTCAGGGGGGAGGGGGAGGGAGCCCCTCTCCCTCTAATTAAGAGAATTACCGTGAAATTGGGACTCAGGTCCTCTGATTATTGTTGCAGGATCACTGAAGCTTAGTATTCCTATGGGTCCATTGTCAGCAGAAATTGCCTTAGGCCAAGCAGGGCCATTGTAGTCACGGGGAGGAGGGAACTCTTAACCCAGGACTTTCTTTCTTTAAGTAATGTATTCAAGAAAATCAATACTAAGAAAGTGAATAAATATATGATTCAAAGGGACAAGGAGGCATTTTGGCGAGATACATCCTCTTGAGGACAACCCAAAACCACATTCTGAATGAAACGGGCAAAGAGCTCCATGAAACCCCAATAGGCAGGGACTATGACCCTCTTCAGCAGGAAGTAGGTACAGAAGAAGAGACCTCCCGTTCCTCAACATCAACTAATAAAAAGAGGGTTCGTGGCTCTTAGAAAACGGTTAGGCAGAAAAGTTAGATGGGGGTTCCAGTCCACCTGCAAAGACACTTAGGTCATCCTACTCTAGAAAGGGTCCGCCCACATCTGCCCACAATTAAGCAAGCCAGAGGGCATTTTAGGCTAAAAGTAACTTAAAGGAAATAAGCAAGCAGATAATTGGGTACTAGTTTCAGCCAGTCACTTGCTCCTGCGCAATGAAGCCCCAACGACCTTCAACTCACCTGAGCCTTGTTAATACCATCATAATATTCTTATGCCTGGAAGTTAGAACCTGCGCAGAAAGTAAACGAGTCACTGAGTCCCGTCCATCTTAGTTATCCATGAAGAAAGCCCACTCTAAGAAAAGTAACCACCCACAGTAAGCAGGGATAAAAACCCCAAAGGCTTTGTTGCTGTGCCCTTGAGTCACCTTTCTCAAGCCACCCTTCTCTTGCTCAGCAGCTTGGAAGTGTACTGTCACTTTACTCTCCCAATAAAGCTATTCTGTTGCTGCTATATTTCCATGTCTTGCTCAATTCTTTGTTTGAGACATCAAGAGCCTGGACAACGTGTTGAGAGGGGAAAGGAACCCCACTCTCCAGTAACATACATGAATCAATATTGGCGGGGAGATATGAACAAGGCTGCAAAAAGTGCCTACTTTGTGTCTCGCCTGTCCAAAGTACAACTCAGGAAAGCCTGTTCACACTGCTCCTGGACATTTTAAATTGCCTGATGCACAAGTTGAGGTTTCACAAATAGATTTTCTACAGTTTCCCCGTCTCATGGATACAAATATGTTTTGGTCATGATTTGTTTTCTCACTGGACTGAAGCTCTTTGTCTTGCAAACAAGCTAATGCCTCTGCAGTGGCTAACGTCCTGTTTGAGGAGGTTATTCCTACTTGGAGAACTCCCCTCAAACCCCACAGTGATGGAGGTGGTATGGCGCAAACAATTCTAAGACCCATTGAGCCAATTGAGATTAATTATGAGCCTTTATTAGCCGGCCGGCGACTGACTCTCTACCATTCAGGGTTAGAGGAAATCAGCCCCGAGCTTCCAGAGGAGGCAGTTTATAAAGCCTCCTAGTACATCCTTGAATAAGCAGATTACAAGAAGCAGAAGTTAGCCATTAAGGTTTTGTACAAAGATAAATGTATCTGGGGAACTCTCAGATCAAACAGGGCCTAATAGACAGTTTTATCATCTTCACCTTGGAATGTTGTGCTTCTCCTGGGGCTGGCGCCTGGTGATATCACCTCCCTGTAACTGAGTTACTGTTCTCCCTGGGGGCTGGCGCCTGGAGATACTACCTCCCTGAAACTGGAGAATTTCCACTTTTACATTCCCCACTGGTTTTCGAAGGAATTCAAATCATTGAATCTTCAACCTGGAGTGGCCAGTAATGAGTTCTGAGAACCATGAGTTTTACCGCCTATATCCGCTTTTTGACATAGGCAGTTATCCAATTAATTACACAGGGCCCGAACAAAAGGCCCAGGAAGACTAGAATAAGGGGGCCTGTAATGGCTGTCAGGAGAGTTGTTAACCAAGGGGTGTTATTAAAAAGTCCTTCATACCAAGATTCTCCACGCCTAAGTCGTTTTTCTCTGTCTTTAACCCTCTGTCTTATTAGCACTAAGCTATCTCGTATAATTCCAGAATGGTTAGCATAAAAACAGCAAGTTTTACCTAGTGCTATGCAAAGACCTCCTTATTTTAGGAAGAGAAGGTCTAGTCCTCTTCTGTTCTGCAGGACTTCTTCAGCCAAGGAGTTAAGAGAGGTCTTAAGGTGATTGATAGATTCTTCAAGAGTCGATAGGTCTTCATTTATTTGTTGGCTTAAGGCCTTATAGTTGGAATTTCCAGTAACAAGGGCTACCGTTCCTACTGCAGTAGATCCTGCTACCTCTATTCCTACTAAATGGGGAACTAAAATAGGAGCTCTTTTTACTCTGGCCTCTAGATATTGGAAGTGTCTCGCCCCCCCGCCCCCACCAGAGTAAAAGTAGACCTGAGGAATGACATGAACTAGGACGCAAAATCCAGCATTTTCTCTCTAGTACTTAAGGTTGATACAAGGGGTTAATCCAGTATTACAAGCAGCTAAGTAGTTGTTAGATGTTGAATTCACCTGTATAGTTGTATTACAATTTTCTCTATAAGTAGAATTATTAATATGATAAGAAGAGGTGTGTATACAAGTTCCTTGTCCCTGGAGATCTCCAAGAGTCAGCTTTGGGTCATTTCTCCAGGGGCATACAGTATTATTAGGAGCAGACAGATTTCTTATAGTATTTTCATTACTTCCCAAAACAGCAACAGGTCCCAGTCCTACATAATATGGGGGTGCCGGATTAAGGCAAAACCAAAAATCATCTGTGATTTTTGGATTACTAGTATTAGCAAACTTGTAATTGCAAACTTATTAACAGCTGTTAACATTTTCAATATAGAATCTTGTGGAGTATTAGGAGTTGCTCTTATCCTAGGGGCCTGATGGGTAGACCCTTGGCTTGGAGCAGGGGTCGTAACCTTATGCTTAGATCTTGGCCTGTATGGGCTTGGATTCAGAAATGAGTTCAGCCTAATCGATGTATGGGGGTCTTAACTGGTTTCTTCTGAATTGTTATGAGTAACCCTGGATCCGTTCCAGAAACATAAAACCTTAGACCCCATGTTTTCCCTGTAAGCCAGGACAGATTTGTCCATTGTTTCACAGTGAGAATGACAGGATTACATTTTCCTGAGGTGGTACAAGAGGATTGAATAGGACGGGTGAGAGTCAGGAAAGGGTCAGTATTTTTCCAGGGGGCTATAGTCTCACAATCCCAATTGGCACAATAATATTGATTAGGCTTATTGCAAGTGCTCTGATCCTCTCTGGGGCACGTATATAATTGTACTTGTTGGACACCCCTTTCCCATTCTGGATATCCACAACCATACCAGGGGCCGGTCGAAAAACTAGCTCCTGGACCCCTAGGTAAATCCTTGGGTATGGTATTAAATCCTTTTCCTAGTATGTCACATAGATCTACATGGAATGTAGGTTGATACATAGTCTGATTAACTGATATGGGAGCCCCTGTTTCTGATCTAATTAACTCCCATTTGGCCTGCAAAGGTTGATGAGGATTCCCTCTTACGTTATTAATAGCAATTAATCCAATTATAATTAAACCTGTGAGTCTTATCTTGAGAGGGTCTCCTGTTGAGTGAACACGCCATCTCTCAGTCTCTGGCGATGGTTGAGCAGCCTTGATGCGGGTGTGATGAATCCAATGGCATCTCCCAGCAACTTTGACAGCAGTGGGAGTGGTAGGGAAGACAGGAAAGAGTCCATCCCAGCGGGGCTCAAAGGCTGCTGGCTGTATCTTCTTTACCCAAATCCAGTCACCAGGAGAGTGGCTATGAGGTTTAAATGACTGTCCAGGGCTCTCCCGGGTGGTGGAGACTAAGTGTTGAATCTCTTTTCTTGCCAAGTGTAGTGCCTGTAAGGACTTAAGTAGTGAGAAGTTGTGAATTTCAGTCGCCTTTCTTACCCCTATCTTTGGGTAGGAGAGGTGGTGGTCTCCCAAACGTGATTTCATATGAGGTGAGGCCTTGGAGGTAAGGGATACATCTCACCCTAAGAAGGGCAAAGGGGAGGAGGCTCACCCACTTCTCGCCAGTTTCAAGTTTAAACTTGGTTAAAGTTTCTTTTAATGTCCTGTTCATTCTTTCTACCTGGCCTGAACTCTGAGGTCTATATATACAGTGCAGTTTCCAATTAATACCTAACATTTTGGCTAAGGTTTGACTTGTTTGGGTGATGAACACCGGGCCATTGTCGGACCCCAGTGTTCATGGCAAGCCGAATCAGGGTACTATTTCTGATACTAATTTCTTAGCTACTACCTGAGCAGTTTCTCTCTTACTTGTGAAGGCTTCAGTCCATCCTGAGCAGGTGTCGATGAACAAAAGACACGAGTAGATACCTAAATCCAAAAGATCCCGGGCTTACTTCTGTAAAGTCTAATTCCCAATGTTCTCCCGGGGCTTGGCCCCTGAGTCTTGATCCAATTTGTACTTCAACAGGAGGCCCAGGGTTAACTTGGGTGCAAATATGACATCCTGTTGTTACCTCTTTGGCAGTTTTGTGTAGCCCTGGGATATAATAGTCTCTTTTCAAAAGTTCAATTAACTTTGTCCCTCCTAGGTGAGTGCTCTGATGTACTAGTGAGACTAGTTCCTGACCTAGGGCACCGGGTACTAGGGTGCATCCATCCGGGAGGTGGATCCACCCAGTGGGTCCTTCTACCCCCTTTAGCTTACTGCATAATTCAAGTTCCCCCGGGGTGTAGACGGGTGAGTCTGAGAGCGTTCTGGGGGGCAGAACTGGAAGAATGTCAATAGGCCCCACTGGTTTTCGGGCGGCTTCCTTTGCGATTCGGTAGGCAAAGGCATTGCCCCGGGCTACCTCAGACTCAGTTCTCTGGTGACCTGGACAGTGTATGACAGCTACTTTCTTAGGCAGCCAGATGGCTTCCAGGAGAGCTAGGATCTCTTCTCTGTTCCTGATTTCCTTCCCCCCTGAGGTGAGTAATCCTCTCTCTTTATAGAGTGCCCCATGAATATGTGCAGTAGCAAAGGCATACCTGCTGTCTGTATAGATGTTAACTGTCTTCTCCTTACCCCGTCGGAGCGCTTGGGTCACAGCGATGAGTTCGGCTTGCTGGGCTGATGTTCCCTGGCTCAGGGCCTGAGCCCAGATGACAGTCCCTCCGGCAACTACTGCCGCCCCAGCATACCTGACTCCTTCTGCGATGAAGCTGCTTCCATCAGTGTACAGTGTGGCATCCGGCTGTGGCCACGGGACGTCAGTCAGGTCTGGCCTGAGGCAGGCGATGTTATCCAAAAGCTCAAGACAATGATGTAATGGCTGTTGAGGGTCATCATCAGGCAAAAGGGTGGCTGGGTTAAGAACAGAAGTTTTCAAAAATTGTACTTGTGGGGGATTAAGGAGAAGAACCTGGTTTTGAGTGATCTGTGCATTTGAAATCCAACGATCAGGGAGGCTGCGGAGCATGGTTTCCACCGCATGGGGGGCTATAATCCGGATAGTCTGCCCTAAAGTCAACTTCAGTGCTTCTTTGGTGAGATGGCCGTGGCCGCAATGGCCCACAAGCAATTAGGCCACCCGGCTGCAACACAGTCCAGTCTTTTGGAGAGGTATGCAATGGATCTCTTCCATGGCCCTAGAGTCTGGGTGAGGACCCCCTTTGCTATGCCTCTAGTCTCAGTCACAAAGAGTTAGAACGGCTTGTCTAAAGTAGGCAGAGCCAAAGCAGAGGCTGTGGTCAAGGCTGTTTTTAGGGCTTCAAAAGCCTCTTTTTCTTCTTTTCCCCAGCTCAAGTCCTCAGATTTTCCCCCAGTGCTGGTATACAGGGGCGTGGCTAACTCTGCAAATCCTGAGATCCAAAGCCTGCAGTAGCCTACGACTCCAAGAAACTCTCGGACCTGCCACTTAGTGGTGGGTTGGAGTATTTTTAAAATGGCCTCAATTCTGCTTGATGACAGAGTCCGGTGGCCTCCTTGCAGCATATACCCTAAATACGTTGCCTGGGAGGTGCAGAGTTGAGCTTTCTTAGCAGACACCTGGTATCCCTTAGCCTCTAATTCTTGTAATAAATCATCAGTGGCCCGCATACATTCTACATCTGTTGTAGCAGCTAAGAGTAAATCATCCACATATTGTAGAAGAACAGTCTCTGGATGTCTCTGACAAATTTCAACGAGGTCCAGGCTCAGGGCCTAGTCAAACAATGTGGGTGAGTTCTTAAATCCCTGTGGCAGTCTAGTCCAAGTCAATTGTCCCTAATACAGTCTATCAGGGTCCTCCCATTCAAATACAAATATTGGTTAACTTGCCTTTGCTAGGGGGAGAGTGAAGAAAGCGTCCTTTAAATCAAGGATGGTGTACACCTGGTGGCTAGGCGGCAGTTGGCTGAGGAGGGTGTACGGGTTAGGAACAGTGGGATGTATGGTCTCAACCTGCTTATTTACTTCTCTGAGGTCCTGTACTGGCCTGTAGTCTTGGATACCCGGTTTCTGAACTGGAAGCAGTGGGGTATTCCAAGGCAAATGACAGGGGACTAAGATCCCTTCGTTCAGGAGCCTCCGAATATGCACTGCTATACCAGACTTAGCCTTCTGACTGATGGGGTACAGCCTTACGCTGATGGGCTTGGCAGAACTCAGTAAGGTCACAACAACAGGAGACTGATGGGCTGCCAATCCGGGTGGGTTAGTCTCAGCCCACACCTGAGGGATCCTGCACTGCAGTTCTTTTAACAGTGATGCATTAGGGGAAGGATCGAAAACAGACTCCTCCAATAAAAGGTATTCTTCAGAGAGGGGGCAAGTGAGCATTATTGCAGTTGGAGTGGCCCCCAGAGTTAGTTCAGTGTGTCCTTCCTTAAAAGAGATGGTGGCCTGTAATTTTTTTAGTAAGTCTCTCCCCAGCAAGGAGTACAGGCATTCAGGCATAACCAGGAACGAATGAGTGATGGTCCCTTTTCCTAGGTTGGTAATTCTGGCCTGGGTCCAAGGGTAAGATTTCCCTGGTCCTGCGGCTCTTTGTATTAAAGTCTTTTCTTTAGATAGGGGCCTTGGGTATTCTGCAAAACTGAGTAAGTACCCCCATATCCACTAAAAAGTTTACAGGTTGGCCCCCGACTTGCAATGTTACTCTGGGCTCCTGGGGGCTCATAATGCAGGAGCCCTGACCTCCTCATTCTGCATCCTCCAACATACTGAGTGGGGCCTTTTTCCCTGGGCCCTGGCCCTTTTCAGGGCACACGTTCTTCCAATGTCCTTTCTTCTAACAGTATGCACATTGGTCCTTCTCTAAGTTACTCTGACCCCGGTCTGCCTTACCCTCGGGGCGTCGGCTTGGCCCTAAGCCTGGTCCCGGCCTGGCGGGCCCCGTTACTTATCCTGTCCAACAAACATAACCTTCTGGACATCATCCCTGTTGTTAAACACCTTCTGGGCAATCTCAAGAAGCTTAGATAAATTCTCTCCCTCAAACCCTTCTAGTTTTTGTAATTTCTTTCTGATATCTGGGGCCAACTGACTAACAAAGGCTAGATTAATGGCTCACCGATTATTTGGGTCTTCCGGGTCAATGGGAGTATACAGTCTATAAGATTCTAGTAACCTCTCTAAAAATGCGCAGGTGACTCATCTTTAGTCTGAATAACCTCACTTACCTTGGATAAATTGACTGGTCAGCGAGCCGCTGCCCGGAGGCCTTGGAGTAACAACTGGCGATACCTCAGGAGAGCCTCCTTACCTTGATCGGTGTTGGAATTCCAGTCGGGTCAGGTGCTGTGAAATACAAGTTGTACCCGTGCGGGGTCAGTGGTGGGCTGCCCAGTGGGGTCCGAGACCCCTCTTGCAGCTTCCCTTAGAATGTGTTCCTTCTCCTCTGTAGTGAACAAAACCTGTAAAAGCTGCTGGCAATCATCTCACATGGGTTAGTGGGTGAAAAAGATGGATTCTAAAAGGGAGGTCAAGCCTTGGGGTATTTTGCCTTTTGAGATAATTACAGGACACCTCATGTATTCGGCTTCTGCTTCTTTTGATCCACGGTTGGTAAAAGAAAACATTTCAATACAGTAAAGGCTTCGTTGCTTCTACTAAAGATAATCATTTTTTGGTAGAACATAGTGCACACCAGGGAAATGAAAAACAAAATCCATACTCTACGAGCTGGTGCTGTAGCCGCCAGCCCACAAAAGACAAACGGACCACCAAAAATCAGTGAGTTATAGGAAAAACACTCTTTATTCAGCCAGATGGGTCTGCCGGGGGCCCGTAGACCTCAAATCAAGCAGCAGCAAAATGTAGAGGTACAGGGTTTTTAAGTCCTAAATCCCATTCCTCATTTTGTCTTAACACAAAGGTCTATTTTCTCTTATTCATTACCTGTCAACCCACAGATCGGGTGTGCAAGCAGGGGTACAGAAGCAGAAAGCTTGTTATTAGAATGTTTATGTTCCCATAATTAATAGCCTATGTTCTCATGGCGGTAGCCAAACAGTAATCTCCAGCAAGTAATAAATTTTAAGCAGTAATCTTCCTAAGCAAGTAATAAATTTTAAGCAGTAACCTTCTAGCCAACACATTCCCCACTGGCTTTAGCAGAAAATCAAATCTTAGATTCTTCATGTGGAATTTGCTCATAGCCTCTATTTTGTAATACTAAAAGTCTAATGGAATTAATTCTTTTCCTTATATATGCAAACGAGAAATTGAGGAAACATGGGCCAAAAGTTAACAAGAGGAGGAGGATGATTAAAGTCTAGCTACAGCAGATAGAAGGGTTGTTAGCTACGGTGACCAATTGAACATCCTATGAAACCAGTTATTCAATTCTAGTCTCTGTTTTTCACTGGCATCTAAATTTCTCTGTACTAGTCGTAAGCTTTCTCTAGTTACTCCAGAGTTTTTGGCACAGAAGCAACAGGTTTCACTTAGAGCTATACATAATCCATCTTGTTCTAAGAGTGATAAATTTAAACCTCTTCTATTTTGGAGGACTACTTCTGCTAGTGAATCAACTTAAAGTTCTAGCCTGCTGATGGTGTCTTTTAAGGTCTTGATATCCTTATCTATCTGTATTCCAATTTCATGTAATTCATTTTCTCCCTTGATGAGAGCAGTAGTACCTACAGCTGCCAGCCTGCTATTCTGAGTCCTATGTCTGGGGTGGTCTTATTTAAGACCTTGTGTATTGTTGTTAACAGAGTTATTAATGCTCCTTCTGGTTCTGGTTGTGGCTGGTCGAATGCCTGGGGTTTAATAGCTGTTAGGCTACTACCTAGAGAGGCTAGAGCTGGAGCTGGAGTTGCTCCGGAAACAGGAGTTCTCTTAGATGTAAGACTTTGGGGTAGCCCTGGAACTAGAAGTGGTTTGTTGGGTCCTATAGGGTGAACATTCCTGGGAGGGTACTTAACCTGTATAGTAAAATATAATCCTGAATCATACCCGGTTTTATACAATCTGATACACCACGTCTGTCCTGTGAGCCAATAGTGTTGTCCCCCAGGGCTACCAATTTTGATGGTGATTACGATAGGATTGCAAGACCCAAGAGAGCATGTGGAGGGGCTTGGTCCTCTTATTAATCTAATATGATTATCATTGTGTTTTTTATAATTATCTATAGTGGAGATAGTCTCGCAACCCCAGTTAGCACAAGAAAATTGGCTTTGGCCCTATCATCCGAGTCCCATATTTCCTATGTGGCCTGATATCCCTGGGTAACGTCCTTGAGGACAAATATAGAGTCCTATCCCTAAGAGGCTTTTCTCAGCCAATAATATGCCACAGCCAGGCCCCGCCTTGTAGCCTAAGTATGCTCCTCTACCTATGTAAGATCCTGATCCAAGGTGGTATCCGGCCATTGCAATGGTGAGGGGATCTCTAGCAAGCTGGCACAAGTCTACTTGGATCTGTGGAGTACCACGGCTGGTGATGTTCTGGGCAACAATTTCACCGGTCTCGGTTACTATGAGTTCTCATACTCTAGGCTGGTGTATGTCTCTGGATGCATGGGCGAAAGAGGAAAAAAGGAAGAAACAGAGGGTTAGACTTATATACGCTTGAGTCTTAGTCTTAAGGGCCTGGCTTCCTGAGCTGTCCACTCTCATGCTGCCTTCTTGAGGGAGTGATGAATCCATGATGGGATGCCTTCTACTTTAACTGCAGTGGGCGTCATCAGGTAGACAGTGAAGGGTCCTTTCCATTTGGGTTCTAGCCCTTTGGAAGTGAACTTCTGGATCCACACAGAGTCCTCAGGCTGAAAATGATGCAGAAGTCCGTCCTCAAGAGCTGAGTGGGCAGCATGAACCCAGGACCAAATCTCCTTCTGTACACTTCAAAGGGCCTGTAAGGACTCAATGAAATCGACTTCCCAGTGTTCCCCCGGATAAGTTCCTCTTTCCCTATGCGTAGGTTCTTCTATCTTCCCCTTCTTTGGATTAAATTGGGCATAAGCTGGGCATCGTGAGGCCATCTCCTCTGCGGTTCTTCTCCCTTCTAACAAGTGAAAGTAGGGGACTAAAGCTTGGAGCATCTTAGTTCACCCTAGGTGTGTGGTCTGGTGTAGTTGGTGGAGGAGAGTCCTTCCAAGGGCCCGTGAGAGCCTGATTTTTCCATCTGGGTTGTCCACCACCCCTGTTGGTTCCTAGTGGCTCCCTTATCTTGAAAATATATGTTTTCTTCCGCTGTATAGGTTGGAGACGGAGGCAGTTCTGGGTAAGGGACAATGGTCAGTAGATGTGGTGGGGGCCCCACTGGCCTTGTGGCTGGTGTTCTTGTCTCTGCATTGGCTTGTCAGTTTCCCTCAGCCTCAGGACTATTCCCTTTTTGATGCCCTTTACAATGAACAATAGCCAGAGCCTTAGGCATCCATATGGCTTCGAGTAAGGCTAAAATCTTCTCCTTGTTCTTGATGTCCTTCCCAGCTGAAGTCAGAAGTCCTCTTTCTTTGTAGATAGCTCCATGTACAGGTGCAGTGGCAAAGGCATATCTGCTGTCTGTGTATATTGTGACTGCCTTATCCTTTCCCCATCTTAGTGCCTCGGTGAGGGCGATGAGTTCAGCCTTTTGAGCAGAAGCCCCATGGGGAAGAGCCTGTGACTAGACAGTGCCAGTTAGAGTAACGACCGCTGCCCCAGCGTACCTCCTTCCTTCTCGCATGAAACTGTTCCCGTCCGTGAACAGAACTTCATCGGCTTCAGGGGAGTCCTTGAGGTCTGGCCGCGAGGAACACACAGTATCAGTGAAGTCTATGCAGTCATGAATGGGGGTCTGGGAGTCTGGGTCTGGCAACAGGTTGGCTGGGTTGTTGACAGTAGCTTTGGAGAAGCTGATCCTTGGCTGGTCGAGGAGGAGAGCCTGGTATAGAGTGATTCTGGAATTAGTCATCCATCGTTCAGGGCTACTGCGGAGAAGGGCCTATACCACATGAGGGGCAGTAATGTTTAGACTCTGCCCAAGGGTGAGTTTGTCAGCTTCTTTGACCAGGAGAGCCGTTGCTGCTATGGCTCGTAGGCAGGGTGGCCATCTGGAGGCCACAGTGTCTAGTCTCTTTGATAGATAGGCTACTGGTCAGTGCCATGGGTCTCGCGTTTGGGTTAAGACCCCTTTGGTGATTCCCTTGGTCTCACTCACAAAAAGATGAAATCCCTTAGTGATGTCTAGAAGAGCAAGGGCTGGGGCTGATGTGAATGCCTGCTTGAGAAGGTCAAAGGCCTTCTGTTCTGTCTCTGTCCAATTGAGGGGCTGATTTCCTCCTGTAGCCAAGTACATGGGCTTTGCAATCTCTGTGAACCCAGGAATCCAAAGTCTGCAATAGCCCACCACCCTGAGGAATTCTCTTACCTGTCTCTTGGTGGTGGGTACCGGAATCTGAAGAATGGCTTCAATCCTCTGCCAGGAGAAAGTCCGTTTTCCTCCTTCGAGGGTATACCCGAGGTAGGCCACCGAATGGGTGCACAGCTGAGCTTTCTTAGCCGAGACCTGGTACCCATATGCCTCTAGGGTGCAGAGTAAGCCCCTGTTTGCCGCAAGACAGATCTCAGTTTCAGCAGCTAATAGTAAATCATCAACATACTGGAGTAACGTACAGTCAAGATTACATTGACGGAAGGGACAGAGATCCACACGTAGGGCCTCATCGAATAGGGTAGGAGAATTTTGAATCCCTGCGGTAAATGTGTCCAGGTTAGTTGGCCCAAGGATACCTCCTCGGGGTCTGTCCACTCAAAGGCAAAGATAGGCTGGCTGCTGGGAGCTAAGGGAATGCTGAAGAAAGCATCTTTTAAATCTAATACGGTATAAACAGTTCTCTCAGGAAGTAGCAAGCTTAAAAGATGGGTTGGGTACAGTTGGGTGGATGGTTTCAACCCTCTTGTTCACTTCTCTTAAGTCTTGTACTGACCGGTAATCCTGGGTACCAGGCTTCTGGACTGGGAGCAGGGGAGTGTTCCATGGCGATTGGCACGGCACGAGAATCCCCGCTTCCCGCAGCTGCTGGATATGCTTCCTTATACCGATTTTGGCATCTTGGGCAATCGGGTATTGCTTAACCCGGACAGGGGTCGCGGTAGCAGTTAAACTCACTACTACCGGGGCTTGGTGTGTAGCCAACCCTGGGACATTGTTTTCAGCCCATACCCCTGGATATTCTATCAGGAGTCTGTCTAGTAAAGGGATAGTAGCCCTTAGCTTTTGGAGTAGGTCTCTACCAAGAAGTGGGTCTGGACATTCTGGAATTACGAGGAAAGAATGGGTCACTATCCTTCGCCCCAGATCTACAGTCCTTTCAGTGATCCATTGGTATTCTCGTACTTTATCCGTGGCTTCTTGGACAGTGGTCTTTCATTTGGAGATTGGTCCCCCCTCGGTCGAGTAAAACTGAGTGGGCAGCCCCTTGTCCACCAGGAAGTTAACAGTTTTTAAGGCTACCCTGGGCTCCTGGGAGCTTAGTATGTAGGAGCCCTGGCCCCATCAGTCCTTTTCCTCAGTGATGAGGATTTTAGTCTTATGGTTTCCCTGGTCTTTTGCGTTTTTCTCAGGACATTCATTCTTCCAATGGCCTTCTTTCTTGCAGTAGACACACTGATTTTTTCCTAGGGGTGTGCAACCCTTACGTGGGCCTCTTTCTGATCTCCCTTGTCATGCCCTAGTCTTTTCTGGTCTCTCTTCCTGCATGGCAGCTACCATTATTTTAGCCATACATTTGGGGTCATCTGGTGCCTCCCTGTTGTTGAACACCTCCTGGGCTATCTCATCAAGTTGGGACAGGTTCATCCATGCAAAACCCTCTAATTTCTAAAATTTATGCCAGATATCAGGGGCTGCCTGAGTAGCAAGGCTACATTAATTGCCCGCTGTTCTCAGGGGCCTCAGGATCATGGGGGTGTATACCCGGTATGCCTCCTGCAGTCATTCAAGAAACGCTCTGGGGGATTCCTGAGGTCCCTGTATAACTTCAGTTACCTTAGAAAGGTTAGTTGGCTGATGAGCAGCCACCCTAATTCCCCCAATTAGAATTTGGTGGTACTGATCTAATGTCTTTCTCCCCACCTGAGAATTGTGTCCCCAGTCTGGGTGGGTGGAAAGAAATTCCTCCTGTATCTGTTCCCGTGCTTCCTCAACTCTCCTCCCTCCTGCAGCTATCTTTTGTGCTTCCGCCGAATGCGTCCACGTTCTTCCGCGGTGAAGAGGGTAACTAAAAGCTGTTGACAATTGTCCCAAGTGGGACAGTGAGTCTGAAAGACATTCTCTAAGAGTTCTATTAATGCCTGGGGTTTCTCAGAGAAAGGCAGATTCTGTGCCTTCCAGTTGTACAGGTCACTAGTCAAGAAAGGCACGTAAGCCATAAAGGGCCTGTCAGTGTGATGCCTCTGGGGTGGTGCTTCTCATAAGGGGAGAATGGCCAGGGTGGTGGTATCGGCTGATGCCCCGCCCGGAGTGGGAGCAGGAGGCCCATAAGGGTTACCTGCCCACATCCGAGGAGGTGAGGCGGTGCTACTGGGCCTCTGCTGTCCTGAATTATAGAGTGGGGGAAGGTAACTGTTCTCTGGTGGAGATTGGAGGACTGAGGGACTGGGCTGTCTTGGAGATTCAGTTGCTACATGTTTAGGGGTACCCACAAATAAAACTCGCACCCCTAGAGAGAGGGCACACTGGTGGAGTCAAGGAGGGGGTTCTGAACAAGATTTAACCATTGATTGATGTAGGGAAACTGATCAGGATGTCCTGGGTCTCCCTGACAATTTTCCAAACATTTCTCACCAAACCGTTGTCAAAGGACCCTCCAGAGGCCAGTTTACACCAAAAGAGGGCCACTCAACTTCACACAATTTCCTTAGTCTGCCTGGAGAAAACTTTATGCCATAGTCAGCTCCCTCTACAAATCCTTCTTTGAAATGTCGCAGGAGACGCACCAAGAGTGTCTTTGGTGAACTCTGGTTTCCCCCCATCGCTTGCACAGAGAACACAAAACAGACACTCAGACAAGAAAATTACTGGAGTGTAGGTGGACCCAGAGAATCTGCCACCTACAACCTAGACAAGACCAAAGACAATAAACAGAACCTGACAACAGGGCACAGGAGGCGGCGTCCCGTGGCCTGGCCATGGTCCGGGATATATGACTGCGTCCAGTCTCTCCACAGACCTCCAGCGGCCAGTCAACAGAAACAGGAACAGAAAGGTACATTTTATCCAGACGTCGAGGCCTCGGAGATTCCTGTAGGGACCAGGAACAAAGAGTGTGTCCTAAAGATTGCGTCCTTGATGATTGTACTGACCCTGTCACATCATTCAAGGGCCCTAGAACGTCTCAGGTTGGCCACCCCTTTGAATCCACAGCAGGGACAGCAACCGCTTCAGAGTCCAGTCCGGTCTTAGATCCCAGGGCCGCTCCCTGAGATCTCTCTGGGGCCTCCAAATGTTGTAGCCACCAGCCCCCGAAAGACACACGGACCAGCAAATATCAGTGAGTTATAGGAAACACACTCTTTATTCAGCCAGGTGGGTCTGCCAGGGGCACACAGACCCCAAATTAAGCAGCAGCGAAATGTAGAAGTACAGGGTTTTTAAGCCCTAAATCCTGTTCCTCATTCTGCCTTAACACAAAGGTCTATTTTCTCTTATTCATTACCTGTCAATCCACAGGTTGGGTGTGCAAGCGAGGGTACAGAAGCAGAAAGCTTGTTATTAGAATGTTTATGTTCCCATAATTAATAGCCTATGTTCTCATGGCGATAGCCAAACAGTAATCTCCAGCAAGTAATAAATTTTAAGCAGTAATCTTCCTAAGCAAGTAATAAATTTTAAGCAGTAATCTTTCAGCCAACACACTGGAGATTTTGTTTACTGGAAAAGATACCTCAAAAAAAGATTCCCTCCAGCCCTGCTGGAAGGGCCCTTATTAGGTACTACCGACTAACCCCTGTACTGCTAAACTCCAGAGAGACTCTTGGATACATGTGTCACACCTACAGAAGGCACCAAACCTTGACTGGAACTGCACAGTCTGATGACCTGAAGCTAGAACTGTCAAAAATTAAATCAGGTGACCTCTGAAGGAAATGAATTGCCAAAACAACTGAATCAGGCCTGTACAACTCTTTTCTTACTATCGATTCTTACTTTATTTTTCCATTTTTCTTGAAAGGGACACACCCTTGTTTACATTTCCTAAGCTATTGTGGAAAGGGGGGAACTTTTCTAGCCATTGAATCTATCAAAATCTTTGATCTATCCAAGATAATGGTCTTTGTTTATTTACAGGTTTGAGCTCCTGGTTTCAATTCATCATATAGGCTAGGTTGTTTTGTGTGCTAATTCTGTTTTGAATTCTTGTCATGAAGCTCTGCACCTGTTGCCTCTTATACCTGGACATGAGCTGCTCCCGATCCATGTACTTTCCCTCTGATGTGAGATACAACACCCAGAAGAGGTCCTTCCTGACATCAAGGGACAAAAGGCTCAAGTTTGAAGATCTGACTGTTGATCAGCGATGCTTTCAGAGAAATATCTTGATCAAAAGGGTGGGAATGATAAAGATGAACTAGAACTTTAAGCTAACAATCAGTCAGGAGGGTCTCTGGGTGGAGCTAGGGCTTATGGAAGTTCTTGCCCTCTGCTTAAGTGCCAGAACCCAACAGGGGATAACCCTACAGGAAGAACTCTATGTTTATAATAGAGCTCTATGGTTTTAACTTCCCTTAACTTTCTTTTCCATCCTATAAATACCCCTCTAGCATGCAGGCCAGAGAGTGCACGTGGATTGCCATGTCTGCGTGTATTGGGTTGCAGCACTTTCGTTTTCTCGAATGAATCCTTTATGGTGATTAAACACCTGGTTGGTATTTTCAGTTGACAATGTATAGTCTCGTTTTGTGATACAGAGTTCATTTAACTAGGTCAAACTAGTTCCTGTGTTTTTCAAATTTTCGAAGTCTTTAATAGTTTTAAAGTTTTTAATCTTTAACATTATACATCTATTCTATAATGATATCACAGGGAGACATTTAAAAAACCTTCCTGTGATTTAGAAAATATTCCCAAATCTGTCCCTGACACTGTATTTTTAGAAAATACACGAAGATATTAAATGTTTAGGAAACAAATAGAATTGGATTAGTTTTCAGTTACATTTGGATGAACTACAGAGATTTAAAAATGAGGATATTTATTATAAATGCAGTTAATAATTGTCAAAGTGATTTTTTAGTTTCACTTCTCGAAGGAATCCTTCCTAGTGAAGAAACCAACATTTGCAATAAAGATGGGAAAATGTGATTCATTCTTCACTGATAAAATATCACACATTTTAGAAAAACACTTTACAAATGTAATGAATTTGGAAGGACTTTAGACAGAATGAATCTTCACTAATCGAAAATTTATTCTGGGGAAGAACTTAAAATTGAATGGGGCAATGTATTCAACAAAGAGTCAGACATTACCTATCCTACGCCATTTAGGATTAGAGAAATTTAAAAAGTATGATGTATGTGGCATAGTTATTATCCAAAATTCAATCTTTGAGGCACCATTAGAATACTAATTTTGGAACAAAATTGTACAGCTTTTATGAGTACGGATGTTCTAACCTTACTAAAAGATCATTCAAATGTAATGAACATCAAAAAGTTATAACTAATGTTTAAATCTTATGTGACATCATAATGGTATATAGCAGTGAAAACTAAAGTTAATATATATAAAAGATTTTTTATCCAAAATGACCTTACCTCAATAAATTTTTACTGGAGAGAAGTCTTCCATATGGAGGAATATGACAGAAACACAGATTTTATGGTGGATATTAATTAACTCATGAATATTGTCTTAAAATATTACTGAAGATATAAAGGAAACTTTTGGAAATTTGATAATCTAGCTTTACTCTCTTTAGGATTGCTAGAGAAGAGAATAGAAATCCTGATCAAATGGCCCTAGAAATACTGCAGAAGTATTCTTTAGATAAAGGCAAATTCGGTTATCATCAAAAAAGTATATACTTTACAGGGTTTATAATCCACACCTGACAACATCAGAAATAGAAAAACTAGTTGAAATACAAAAATGATCTTTTTACTTTTGGATAAACGTAAAGTGATTTTGAAAGTATATTTAGAAATTGACAAATTATGTCACAAAACTTTATCTCGAAGGTTCTTATCATTAACCACACTTGTGGAATAAAAAGTATGAAGAACAACGCAATTTATATATACCTTTTAAAAGTTATTCCTTTTTATAATGGAACGGTTGGTGACCTTTATCGCACGTCTCAGGTAATTTTCAGTTTCACGTTCAAGTTTGCATCCCCAACACAGACAACTGCACTCCTTACTTAAAATGCTTAAATTAAATTCTAATTGCAGTAGAAGTTTCTGAATCCAACCATCACCCCACTTTGACTCCCAACCGAAATCCCCATTGCCAGACCGCTACTTTCTCTCCGAAGACTCACGTATCGACCTGTTCGCAAAAAGTTTTGACTAAAATAGTTTTCAATATGTTAATATTTATACATTTCCGTTTTTAACATAACTTGCCGACTCCTTAAACTGTTTGAAACATCAATTTAAAGTAGGCAGGGAATAGCCCTGCTCTATGAGGACAGGAAAGAAAATCAATAGGTTACAAACTCAGAAAATAACCTCAACCTAAAGAGATAAGCGGAGGTGAGCCCAGGCCCCGCCCCTTTACTGGCCCCGCACTCCCCATCCACCTTCAGGGCCTCGCCCCTCCTAACTTCCAGCCCCGCCCATCTTAAACTCCGCCCCGCCCCAGCCTCTCGTGGTCTCCGCCTAGGTCCAGCCGCTGTTCAATCCGCACTCACGGCGGGAAATGCTCCGCCCAGACCCCTACCCGCCCCGTCGTTTCCGGCAGTGCGCACGCGCAGTTTCTTACAGACCCGGAAACGCCTATCACGGAATGGCAGGTACGATGCCGTCTGTGCCTTTGGATCTTTCTGGTTAAAACATGAGTGTCTCAGTCCACAGTGCTACACACATGAAGCCTGCGGTATATGGATGTTGTCTCCAACCCTTAAATCCACACACCCGCGCCTCGAACCGGTGAGTCACCTCCTCTTGGAGAGAGGTCCGAACCTTGACCGCATGGTCTCCGTCGGGAAACGGGTCCGCGTTTTTTTCCGGGTAAAATCTTTCTGAGGCTGTCTGGTGTGTGGTCTTTCCGCTTTCGTGCCATTAAACAACGGCTGCCGCGTTTTCCTGCTTAAAACCCTTCATAGGCCAGCCCTCCCAACCCACGCCATTTAAAACTCTCGAAGATGGGTTCAAACCCTTTGTGCCCCTTCCCCTAGCCCCTCCACTCTCAGCTCATGGAGGCCCTGACTCCTCCTTGGTCTGGGATGCTGCAGACCTACCCCAACCCCATTTTCCTAAGACTCCCCTCATCCCCCCATTCAAGAAGGCTCAAAGCCCAGGAAGAGCACACTTTTCGGGCGGGCGGGGTTTAGGAAGGAAGACCACGGGGTACCACAATTACAGGTACTACCCCCACGCGGGGAGTGGCTTTGTGGAAGCGGTGACTATGAAGGGAAGGCCAGAAAAGGAGCAGAACGAAGGTGTGAGGGCGATCACGTGGAAGAGACAGAGAATGAGAGAGACAAGTGAGAGGAAGAAAAGGTCAATCTGGAGTCCATAAAGAGACCGTAAAATAGAATATGTGGGAGGGACTTGTAAAGAGAGAGTGAAAGAGAGTAACTCTGGAAAGTAGTAAGAGGAGAAAGAAAATAGGGAAATATAGAAGAAAAGGAGGAGCTCCACAGAGATGAAGGGGAGCAAAAAGGGAGGGGCGCTTGGTTAGCAGGAGAGGGGGCAAGAAAGGACAAGGCACTTCAGACGGAGAGCCTGGTTAGGAGAAAGTTGGGGAAGCCAAGCGCAGCAACAGAAAGTGGGGGTAGGGATGCCAGAGCCCAGGGAGAAAGCACTAAGCTTTGGCAGAAGGGCTGCAACAGGAAAGAATGTAACGGGGAGCAGAGAGGACACAGAGAAGGGGGAAGAGAGACGCAGAAATATATGATGATGGGAAGTAATCAGAAAGATTAGGAAGAAATTGCAACTGAAGGTGAAATAGCTTTCAAGAGTGTCACCGGAATAGGTGTAGGGAAAGAATAGAGAAAAGGGGAGAAAGACCAGGGGAGGAAAGAGGGGAAACAGGAAAGGAACACAATGGAGAGAAACAGAAGAAAGAGAGACATAAACAGACTGATAGACAGAAATACATAATAGTGGGGGAAGAAGGGGAACCCAGATCTGGATGAGTGGTGACTTGATGAGATGTGGATGATTAAATTGTGATAAATGGACTTGTGGCTTTAAAATCTGTTTAATTTAAAATTTGCTGAATTGTTTCAGTTATACAGATGAGAATGACAATTGCAAAACTCCAGTTTATAAGGCTTGCGCATTTTATAATTGTTTGCATCACCAAATGGCTTCCATTTGCAACCCTTATTCAGCCAGAGGGGAGAGACTTGTCTCAGTCAGTCATGGGTCCCTTCTCATTTCCTGGGATGGCAAGAGGGAGGTGAACTGGGACAAGAAATGACTGAGTCTGTCACTATATGATGTTTTTCCAAGAAATACTAAAAGAGTTGTCCCTTTTTGGCGGGGAGGGGATTTACTTTTTTCTTTGTGCCTCTTCCATTTCTTTTTTTAAAAAAGTTTATTGAGATATCTCTTAGTCTGTTGAATTTCTGTTATTTTGTAATGATTAACTTCTGAAATAAGCTTTGATGACATCTCATAACCAGTTCTATCATTCTTTTCTAAATATAAGGTAGTCTTTTTAATTTTTTAACTTTGAAACATCCGTTGGCACTTAGTAAATAACGTGAGGCCATGTCAATGTGCGATTGGGCAGGACATCTGGGATCTTAACATTCAGGACCTAGTTTAGTGAGTCAGTCTAGTATTCAGCAGCTTTGTTCTCCCCTCTGTGATTTCTTGAATTAGCTGACTAATTCAGAGGGGAGAACAAAGCTCAAGTCTCTCTTGTCCATTCTCTGAAAATATTGAAGGATGGACTGGATCAAGGTGAAACTTTGTTCCCACAGAGCCCATCTATTCATGGTGAAGTAATTTGATCAGCATATCTCCATAGTTGACCCTTTTTCAAAGTTTCACCAGAGGCTGTATTTATCATTTTATCCTTTCCTGGAAAAGAGAAAAGAGGAAGGAAATACTGGTGTCTCTTCACTTGACCTGGCGACAGACAGCTCTGCGGTAGAAGGACTATTAGCATCTTTATACAGTTAAGGACACTGAGACAGAAGAGTGAAAGGCACAGATGCTGGAACCGAAAGGCTCTGTCAGTCATGAGCTGTGTGGCTTTTCGGAAATTATTGACTTCTCTGTGCCTTGGTTTCAGCCTCAGAAATGGGGTAATAATGGTGCCAGCTTCTCAATCGAGTGATTTGTAGAAAACTTCAGCAGAAGGCCTGTGTCACTGAGGCATTATAAGTACAAATGCAAAGTCCAGGGTCCTCAGTTTGGTGAAGGACTCACCATGACAAGTCAGGGCTCCACGAGCCACAGGGGTGGCACGTCCTGGGGACTGGAGGTGAGGCAACTGCAGCCCCACAGAGTTGGCCACTGGGGTCTCTGTTCACCCTCCTCAGCCCTTCCCACCCCACTGTCCATCCTACTGGCTCCCCAACTCCCCAGGGTAGGACGTCTTCCTCCTTGTCTTTCATCAGGCAGCCGGAGGAGCAGCAGGGTGGTCTGAGTGGCCGTCAGGGTTGTGGTCCCCAAGGCCCCTGGATTCCTTGGGCACAGCAGGGTGGAGGATTCTGGGGGAGTGAGGAGTGTGCGGACTACGGAGAAGAGCCGGGCCAGGGAAGGAAAGAAAGGCCTGCCGGGTGCTGTCTGTGTGGCCTTGGATGGGCTGCTGGCCTCTCCTCCTCGCTGGCTCAGCTGCAGGCACAGGGGCCACCTCACTGTCCTCAGCCGTGCTGACAGAAAGGTCCTGCCTCAGGGCTTTTGTGCCGCTGTTCCCTTGTTCCCAGCTTTCAGTGACTTTCCAGCCCTCCAGCTCCGAATACATTCCGTCACCCTGTTTCAGTTTTGCCTGCATAGGGCTTTATACACTTAGATTTCTTCTCTTTAAATTTGTTTACATGTTAATGTCTCTCCTGATTAGCGTGTTGACCCCACCTATGCAGATTTGGTCTTGTCGGTAATGCGTCTCCAGTGCCAGGCTTCAGGAAATGGTTAATAAATTTTGGTTGCGTGAATGAATGGTTATAAATGTAAATAGAGACGACACACAAAACTAAATATAAATTACAAAATGATTGGAAATGAGGGAAGAAATTGAGAAAAATGTACTTATAGTGAGAGCTTTTTAAAATATTCCTCTTGGACCTTGTCAGATCTAGTAGATAAGTATGACAAGGACCAAAAGACTGAATAACACCACAATAAGGTTCAACTCTGATCCTACCAAAAAAATTGTGATTTTCCTAAAACCATGTTCAGTTACAAAGCTAATTATATACTTGGCCATAGAAAACCTTGATAAACTGACAAGGTCAAGTTTTCACAGAACATAGTCTCTCGTATTCCAGTAAAATCATTTCGTGTTCATACATTACTGCTGGCCTGTCCACTCGCCCCATGTGACTGTAGAACTTGTGAACTTGCGGGTCTGAATTGAGATGCACTGTCAGGGGAAAGGATGTGGGAATACCTTACTAAATAATTTTTAAAATATTGACTCTGTTGAAATGGTGCCATTTTAGGTTAAAATATATTGGGTTAAATGAAGGATATTGAGTAAAACTCAGATTGTGGTTTAAATGATTAATTATTTAAAAGGATAAAATAAAAATTAAATTCAGTTACATTGTTATGTAGAACAGATTAGTGGTTATCAGGGGTTAGAGATGGGAGTTGTTAGGATGGGATCAAGTCAAGTGTCTTGCTTGTGGTTGTGCTTACACAAAGCTACGCGTGTGATGAAATTGCATACACGTGCTCTCACACACATTTTTAATGGGTTAAATTGTGTCCCTCAAAAGACATATGTTGAGGTCCTCACCAGTGCCTTAGAATGCGACTTTATGTGGAATAGCATCTTTAAAGAGGCAGTCACGTTAAAATTAGGTCTTTAAGGTGGGCCCCACTGCAGAATAACTGGAGTCCTTATCAGGACGGGAAGTCTGGGTGCACAGATACGCACAGCAGGAAAGTGTACTAATTTTTCCCCAGAACACTGGTTATGTCGACCAGAACAGTGTTGTTGTTTTTTTTCAATTTTGTTTCTATTAGAGTTGACATTCAATATTATATGTTTCAGTGAGCAGCATAGTGGTTAGACATTTCGACAACTTACGGAATGGTCCCCCGTAAGTCTGGTAACCATCGATGTCATAAATAGTTATTACGGTATTATTGACTATTTTCCCTATGCTGTACGTCACATCCCTAGGACTATTTTGTAACTGCCATTTTGTCCTCAATCCCTTCACCTTTTCTGGGTGAAAAAGGCCAGAATAATGTTATTGAGAAATAATGACTTGGGTCTGTTGATCCGTTTATCCGCACCTAAAAGGATAAATTTCACCGCGAAGACCCATGGCTCCTGTAAGGTTTTATTGTAGTGAATCTGCGGTGTTCCAGTATTTGTTTTTCAGTTCCTTTCATAATAATTATGTTTGTTAGACGCTATCACATTTTGGGGCTCATCTGTATTAATTTGATCATATTTCCTCCCTTTAAATTTCATAATGAGTGTTACATTTATAGATTTTTAAGCTTATGGGTCATAATAAGTAAGTTTAATGTGTAAACCTTGTATAAATCCAGTTTCAGACACTCAACAGTATAGTCACACTCACAGGAACAGAGATTAGAATGGTGCTGCCAGAGGCCGGGGATGGGAGATGGGAGTTGCTATTCAGAAGGTACAAACTTTGATTCTACGAGAGGAATGAGCTGTAGAGACCTGCCGGGCAGCATTGTGCCTGCGGTTAACACTGTTGTATCGTGCACTTAAAAGTCCAGTGGAAGGGTAGACTTCATGTTACCTCCTTACCCCACTAAAACAGTGGTGAGAACTGCAATAAAAATACATTCGTGGGTCATTTGGAGAATGTGGATATGAATGGGCCATTAAGTGATATTAAGTATTTGCAAATAATTTTGCATAAGAGTATAGAAGTTTTTGGTGACTTTAAATCTAGGATTATTTATGAGTGAATTTTTAAGGCATACCAATAATATATGATTAATGAACAACCTCATATTTTGACAAGCTTCTAGAATATACATTAAAGTGTTTTGCTCTGTCCCCTGCCCTACCCAAAGGGGGAATCTTGAAACAGATGATATAAGACTGGGAAAATGTTGACAACTTTTGAAGTTGTTTTAAGGGGACTTAGAAATGCATTTTACTTAATTTTTTAAATGCCAAAAAATTTTCATTTTAAAATACTTAGAGGAAAGAAGGCAATCATGCATTACTGGGAAAGTATGTTTACCATAAATTAATTTAACTTGGTTACATATTGATTAAAATTTAAAATCTGGCTCTTATTTTTATAGATAAATGTACTTGTCAATTGTCCTTCGGTGAAAAAGAGGTGTACCAGATCCCAGGCAGCGTCATCTGTTTTGTCAGGGGAGGAGCCACTGAGTAAAGGGCGCCCTTGGTTAATGGTTCTCATCTGGAGAGATGAAATATACACTTATTCTTTTAAATTTTAATTTCTCTTTGGCTTTATGAAATTATCTGAAGGAAGCTGTCGGGTTTTTTTTACTTATTTTTTTGAGCATTTTATTTTTAAATTAGACTGGGGTTTAAAATATTTTTTTCTCATTTTAATAGAGATGATGTTGACATATAACATGGAGTAAGATTAAGGTATATAACAATGATTTGACATCTGTATATTGTGAAATGATTGCCACCTTAAATTTAGTTAACATCTATTGCCTCACATAGTTACAGTATCTTTCCTTGTAATGAGAGCTTTTAAAATCTAGTCTCTTAGCACCTTTGAAATAGACAATACGGTAGTCCTCCCTTATCAGCAGGGAATTTGTTCCAGGACCCCCAGTGGATGCCTGAAACTGCAGATAGTAATCAAGCCTATATATACTATTCTTTCCCTATACTTACATATCTGCAATAAAATTTAATTTCTAAATTAGGTTCAGTAAGAGAGTAACAATAACTGCTAATAGAATAGAGCAGTTCTAATAATATAGTGTAATTAAAGTTGTGTGAATGTAGTCTCTCTCTTAAAATATCTTTTAAATTGTTTCTCAGCTATTTCATTTAACATTTTCAGACCTCGGTTTCAGGGCGTGTAACGAAAGCCATGGAAAGCCAAGGCTAAGGGGGGAATAAAGCACAGTATTGATAAGTAGTCGTCATGTAGTAGATTACAATGCTGGCACCTATTTATCTCACAACTGGAAGTTTGTACCTTTTGACCCCTGTCACCCAATTGACTCCTGCACCTCCCCACCATCGCCCACCCCCATCAAGGTACCACAAGTCAGATATTTGTTTCTGAGTTGGTTGTTTTAGATTCCACATATGTCATATAGTATGTCTTTTTCCGTGTGACTTATTTCATGTAGCATAATGCCCTCAAGGTCCATTTTTATTGCAAACAGAAGCCTTTCCTTTTATTGCTGAATAGTATTCCAGTGTGTGTTGGTGTGTGTGTACACACTCACACATATGCATATATCCCATTTCTTTATTCACCAGGTGAGAGACACTTAGGTCATATCGACGTCTCGGCTGTTGTCAGTAATGCTGCAGTGAACGTGACGGTGCACGTCTCTCCCGGGATAGTGATTTTATTTCTGAAAGAAGTGATTTCATAAAAGTGTACTTCATTTCACTGTGACTAGTCAGTGTAACCTTTGTGGTTCAACCCTTTTGGGAGCTCGCACTTGTCATTTCGTGGCAGAGGAAGAAGCAGAACCTTGGGCATATTGGTGGAAACTGAGAATCTACGGGGCAAGAGGCCACCTGAAGCAGACCCTGACTTCCGAGTGGTGGGAAGTAACATAGTCCCAGAACTTACCAGGACAGAGAATGTGCGACTCTGTCTGGTGGGACAGAGATGGACCGTACTGGAGAGAGTTCTTATGGGTCGGTCATCCACCCTGTCTGAGTTGCCCACCTGGCAGGGCAAACTGGCAGTGGCTTTTCTGTCTCAAAATCTCTGCCTCTCATTTGCGTGTAATTTCTCTGACTCATTGTGTGCCTGTCGCCTGCTCTGTAATATACATAGGGACACTCCCTAGCCTATTCAGGTATAGGCACAGGTAGGTCCTCGCCGATACTGGAGAGGGTAGAGGAGCCAGGGAGTTCATCACTCTCCTACTTTGCCTCAGGTGGCATCTAAATCAGGGCTGTGTCTTTGTTCAGATGATGCCTTGGTTGCTGGGATCCAGGAATACCCCTCCCCATTGTCCCTCTAGTTAATTAGTGTATGTAAAAATTCTGTTAAAAAGATTCTGCTGTACTGTATTTTGGAAAGATTTACTTTGGGAGATATTTGCTCTGGAAAGATTTTCTTTCAATTTTGCTGTGAACCTATAATTACTTTTAAAACAGGCTTAAAAATTCAAATTACAGTCATGTGTGGAGCGTCAAAGATGTTAAATGATTCAAACCATTCAAAGATTATTTAAAAAATAAATAAGCATTCAAAAAGTGTACCTTAAAGATGTAAGAAAATACAGGTACCTAAAGTGGAGGCAGGGGACATCCATCTTGTGTCACCACAGTTCATAAAATTCCACACACACACTCATACACACACACACAAGCAACAAAGAAAAAAATCTTGATTGTTAATTCAGTTTTAATCTGCTTTAATACTAACGCATCATGATTTCCTTTATGTATTATCAAATACGCATGCATGGCATCATTTTCAAAGGCTTCTGTCTGGTTTCCATCACAACTTGTGATCTCTCTTCCACTGCTCCTTTGGTTCATTTCATCAAAGCTATGATTAAATACCTTGCTGTTGCTGCTGGTCTCCTGGGAATGGAAACTCCACTCACCTGGGTGCAGAAGATCAAACGGTGGATTGTCCTGTTATTCTGTGTGGCCCATGGGAAGGGAAGGGGGCGAGGACTCCAGGACTCAGGGTAGTTTGGGAAGAATTCTGAGGGCAGGTGCCTCACAGAGCGCTGGTGCCTCCACGTCATCCTCCTACACTCCCCCTCCCCACCTGAGCCCTATGTAACACCAGCCACGCCCCTTGAAATCCCCGCAGGGAGCCTGGTCTTTTAGAAGTGCCTTTCCCAGTCCCTCAGTGGTCTCAGGTGTCCTGAGTCTGTCATCTTAGCCCGGCTCTACTGAAAACAGCCTGAGGGACTAACATCTGCACCACCGGGAATTAGTTAAAGATGCCATTTCATGGGCCCCACTGCAGAACTGCGGAATCGTAACTTAGAGTGGGGCCCTGATCCCCAAGGGATCTGTATACACTTTAAAGCTTCAGAGGAGACTCTTAGCTAAACGTTCCTGTCTGGTTTCCTGTTAGATCACAAGAGGAGTTTTAAGAATTAACATCACCTACACCCTCCCCCACAGAGTTGATCATCTGGTCTGGGTGGAGCGTTATTGTTTTAACCTGTGTTTCAGGTGATTCTGAGGTGAGACCAGGGTGTGGCGGGGCTGGAGGACACGTTGAGGGCAGACTGTGTGTATTATTATTATTATTGGCGTGTGTGGGGTGGCGAGTTGTAGCTGGGTGCTCTGTTGGGGTTGTGAGGGGTAGGAGAGCAGCCCACATTCTTGTTGCTGTGGCGGAATTTGTGCATGTGGTGGCGGGGAGCAGGGAGCATGGAGACAGGAAAAAACTCACATTTCGGTCTTCATGTAGGAGTTCATTATTCCTGAATCTTTCCTGTGACACAGGACTGGAGAGGGTGGCCTTTTCAGCAGTTCAAGGTCCTTCTGCCTGTGAGTGTGGTGGAAGCAGACACAGCCTGAGAAAACAGCCCAGAGCTGGAGGACGCAGACACAATGGCTGCTTCACAGGTAACCGTTCTGTCCCGGGTCAGAGGTTGGAAACCTTTAATTCTGGATTTCTGATGTTCCTCTTTAGCGAGGTTGTTTTTAAGTGCTTGTTTTTTATTCCTTTTCTTCTTATGATTGTCAGGGTCAGCTCTGTAGAGTAATCTCTCCTTCGTCCCAGAGCCCTCTCTCCATTCTTTCCATCCAGGCCCCCTGCAGCACACAAAGAATTCTCGCTATGAATTTTTGACCTTTTGGAGGGAGAAAGAAACTTTCCTCTACCTTCAAGGTTCTTTCAGCTAATCTAATGATCAGATAGACTTGAGAGAGATTAGTAAGAAAAAACATCCAAATTTATCACACTCATATGTATGGGAACCCCACATGCAGGAGAAGTTCATTGACAGAAAGGGAAGGAACATGGGTAGATGAGACTTTCTGAGCCTGGGATGAGGTAATGCACCCGTGGCTTCAGTAGGTCGTTGCAGGGAGGGCCTGTGCTCAGTAATCATTATTTTGTCCGCCCATGTAGATGGGTAGACAGCCATTTCTGCTTTTAACTGAGCATGGGCCAGGCTCCTGATTTAAATGCTTCTAGACTGTAGAGGGGGCGAGGGGAACGGAAGTTTCTCTTGAGCCCACAGGGTCTGGGTTGCCTTTAGCTCAAAATAATCCACATACCATTGAGTCACATCTTAGGATATCTCTTTCTGAACCCCTACACCTTCAACTATTGAAACATTTCTTTGTGACAGATCAACGTGGGAAGGCATTGATACCCAAGATTCCTGTTGGATGAGGTCAGACGCTAGGATATCGGTGAAGAAGGGAAATATAGGTTTTAGATTCATCTGGATGCAACATCAGCTCTGTAGAACAGGGCTGAGAAAATGCGTTTAAGCAGGATGACATTAATCAGAATAGCTCAGAAAGTTCCAAAAGAGAAGAATATTAGAAGAGACTCGCTCACTACATTGGCAAGAAAGAACTATTACACTGTCAGATTTACAGAATATGGAAAGTATATGTGGATTGAAATATGTGTAAAACTGATGTTAGCAGAGATGATGCTTCAGTCAGCTAATGTCACTTCTATTACACCTGATTTTCCCTTGGTTCAGGTGCTCTCTTCACTATTAAGTTTATATTTTTTTCTCACTAATAAGGGTCTTGGATATGTTGAGAGAAAAGCATAAACCATCACATTTCGTCCGGAAACTTCCTTTCCTTCTTAGTTTTTCTTTGTAGTTACTTTGCAAAATGAAGGCTCTCACTTTTGTTTTACTGTGGACATGGGCCTTTGGAAATTGGCACTTTAATCAGGCGTTGGACCTGTAAGTTTTCATTATATTCCCCAGCCATGTCACAGACATACTCTTCTTTACCGCTTCTTTGTATTTGCAGAAAATTTACAAGAATTATTATTAATGGATGTTCAACTGTGTTAAATTGCTAAAATAATGCTCAGCACAAAGGATAAGGAAAAAATTTCAAAGTTATAAAAGACTAAGAAACAGTAGCTTAAACTTATATCATCGTATGTGTTCATCTCCCTTATGAGTTTATCTACAAAGAGATTTTTGAGACTAACACACTTGAAAATAATGTTGATATTACTTGTAAAATTTTCGGTATGACATTTATTTAATTAATTTATTATTTTATTATTTATTATTATTTATGCCTACAGCACCTGGTCTTCCCAGGTAGTCTCCCATCCAAGTACTAACCAGGCCCGACCCTGCTTAGCTTCTGAGATCAGACATCGGGCTTGTTCAGGGTGGCATGGTAGACTATGGATTGTGGCTCGCACTGGGGCACGAACCCAGGACCTTCTGCGTGTAAAGCAGACGTGCTAACCGCTACACTATGGAACCGTGTCCTCTGTATGACATTTAATATGTACATAGTTCCCATTTTTGACTGTGCATAAATGTTAACATTGAGTCTTTTTTTTCTTCTTGTTTCTATTCTTAGTTACAGAAACTGCTATGAACATTCATGAAGGTTGTCTCTGTTTTAGTCTGTGTTGTTTTGAAAAATTGTAAAAAGTTTGGAGTAAAATCAGGCTGTACCGTATACTGGATGTTTCACAGAAGAAAACAGAATAATATTATTCTCATCACCTATGTGTATTATGAATTAACATATAAGAACTATTAGAACAATATCTAGCATATTTTTAATTTCTTTTTTAAAATAATTTTTTATTTTTAAATTACAGGTGACATATAATATTTTACTTATTTTAGGTGTACAACATAGTGAATAGAGATTTATATAACTTACGAAGTGATCATCCTGATGAGTTGAGTACTCACCTTACACCGTACAGTTATTACAATATTAAGTATATTCCCTATACTATACTTTATATTTCCGTGACTATTTGTAGCTACCAATTTGTACTTCTTAATCCCTTCACCTTTTTCATTCATCAGCTCAACCACCATCCGGCAATCACTGGTTTGTTCTCTGTGTCCTGTACATTTGTTTCTGTTTTTGTTCACATATTTTGTTTTTTTAGATTCCACATATAAGTGAGATCATATGGTATTTGTTTTTCTCTGTCCTAATCATTTTACTTAGCATAATGTCCTTTAGGTCCATCCATGCTGTTTCAAATGATAAGATTTCAGTCTTTTTTAGGGCTGAGTATATTTCGTTGTAGATATGTACCATGTCTTTTTTACCTGTCATCTACTGATGGACAATTAGATTGCTTCTATATCTTGGCTTTTGTAAATAATGCTGCAGTGAACATAGGGTTGCATATGTCTCTTCAAATGAGTGTTTTTGGTTTCTTCGGATAAGAAACAGCATGGATGGACCTAAAGGAATTGCTGGGTTCTGCTTTGTCTCTTGTTGCAGCCTTTGTTTTAAAATTTATTTTGTCTGATATAAATATTGCTTCCTCAGCTTTTTCTTTGTTTACATTTGCATGAAATATCTTTTTTCCATTACTTTTCTTTCAGCCTGTTTGTGTCTTTCGATAGGAAGTCAATTTCTTGTAGGCAGCATAAGTAAGGGTAGTGTTTTCTTTATCCATTCAGTCACCCTATGTTTTTTGATTAGAGCATTTAATTAATTTACATTTATAGTATTACTTATAGATATGTAATTATTGCCCTTTTTTTATATTCTTTTTTCTTCTTTTTCCTTCTTCCTCTTTCTTTCTCCTTGTCCTTTTAACATTTCTTGTAATACTGACTTGGCGGTGATGGACTCCTTTAGTTTTTTCTTGTCTGGGAAGCTCTTTATCTGTCCTTCAACTCTAAATGATAGCCTTGTTGGGTAGAGTGATCTTGGTTTCAGGTCCTTTTCATCATGTTTAATATTTCTTGCCAATCCTTTCTGGCCTGCAAAGTTTCTGTTGAGTAATCAGCTGACAATTTTATGGGAGCTTACTTGTAGGTAACTAATTGCTTATCTCTTGCTGCTTTTAAGAGTCTCTCTTTGTTTTTAACCTTTGGCCTTTTAATTATGATGTGTCTCGGTGTGGGCCTCTTTGGGTTCATCTTGTTTGGGACTCTGCACTTTCTAGACTTGTATGTCTATTTCCTCTGCCAGTTTAGGGCAGTTTTCTGCCATTATTTCTTCAAATAGGTTTTCAGTTCCTTGTTCTCTTTTATTTCTGGCAACTTAATGATGCGAATGTTGGTACACTTGATGTTGTCCCACTGGTCCCTTAAACCAGGCATCCATAACCCCTGGGCCATGGACCAGTACCATTCTGTGGCCTATTTGGAAGTGAGCCATACAACAGGAGGTGATTGGTGGACGAGTGAATGAAGCTTCATCTGTATTCACAGCTGCTCCCTCCCCAGCGCTATCACCACCTCAGCTCTACCTCAGGTCATCAAGCGTTAGATTCTCATAGGAGCCCTGGTCCCTGGTGCCAAAAAGGTTGGGGACCGCAGCCTTAAACTCTCCTCATAATTTTGGATTGTTTTTTCTTTTTGCTGATCCAGTTGGGTGTTTTCCACTACCTGTTTTCCAAGTCATGGATTCGATCATCTGCCTCATCTAATCTATTGTTGATTCCTTCTAATGTATTCTTCATTTTAGTTATTGTAGTCTTCATTTCTGACTGGCTTACTTTAAATATTTTCATCGCCATTTTTATGTTTTCTGTCTCTTTGTTAAAGTTCTCACTGCATTCATCTACTCCTCTCCTAAGGTAACTGAGTGTTCTTATAACCATTGTTCTGAGCTCTGCATCTAGTAGATTGCTTGTCTCTATTTTGTTCAGGTTTTTTCTGGAGTTTTCTGTTATTTCATTTGGGACATGTTCTTTGTTTCTTCATTTTGGGCGACTTGCTGTATTCGTTTCTGTGTATTTGGTAGACCTGGTATACCTCCCAGTTGTGGTAGAGTGGCCTTTTGTAGTAGGTGTCCTTTGGAGCACACTGGCGTAGTCTCCCTGGTCACTTGACTCTGGTGCTCCAGGCATGTCCCTTGTGTGGGTTGCGTGTGCCTTCCTGTTGTAGTTCAGCTTTGATTGCTGTTGGCATATCAGTGCAAGGGATGGACCCTCATGTTGATTGGCTGTGAGGGTTGGCCATCACTACACTAGATGAGCTGTTGTTGTACAAGGGCTGACCTCACGGAATAGTATTCACTTTAGCAGGATTCTGGTGCTTACTGAATCTATCTTTTAGGTGTGTTGTTTGTGGAGGTGGTTGGGTGGTGCTTGGATGTTTTCTGAAGCTGGTCATGATGTGTTGGTTCTGGGGCTTTTTGAGTGTGGAGCTGACACATGCTGGTTCTATGCAAAAGCTGCTGGCAGTGACTTGGGTGGACCAACAAGTTGAGTGTGGCAGGGTTTCAGGGAATCACCAGGGCAGGAAATACTGCATTAGCCAGGTTGATGGTAACTCAGACTTTTCGCCTGCCCAGCCCTTCAGGCTTTGTGGATTGTGGCGGGGGGCGCTCCATAGAGGAACTGTGGTGGACTCAGCATAGGATTAATGGTGACCACTTGCCTGCTCTTTGGGGGAAGGACTCAACAAAGGGACAGTGGCGCCTGTCAGCTGCCCTGTTAGCTTCACTTGAAGCCAGGCAATTCAACTCCTCTCTGTATGTCTGTGGTGCTTTTCAAGCTCTTGCCCCAGCACTGATGCTCAGAGCTAGTGAGTCCCTCACTCATTCCAAGCACTGACCTTTTGAGGGGAACACCTGAGACTCCAGCAGCCCTCCATCTCATCTAGCTGCAGTCCCTGCTGGTTTTCCCAGCCTGGTACTGGAAGCGTGGGCTGGGGTGTCTGGTGTGGGGCTGGGGCCTCTCGCTCCTCAGAGTGGACCTCTTTTCCAAGATATACCTCTTGATTCTTACCGCCACTCATGGGTGTTAGACCAGACCGTTTTGCGTCTGTTCTACTACCAGTCTCGAGGTGGCTTGTTCTTTATATCTTTAGTTGTGGAACTTCTGTTCAGATAGTCTTCAAGAAGTTTTCAATGATGATTGTTCTGTAGATTCTTTGTAATTTCGATGTGGTCATTGGTGAAGTACAGTGCTTTCCTACTCAGCCATCTTGACCGCAATACGTTTTTAAAAAAGATTGTGGTTCCTATGCTTACTATTCCTTGCGACCTGTAAATTCCGTTAAACTCTTTCAGTTCAAAGGCCTGTATGAATCTTCTGTTTTCTTCCTCTGTGATATTCAAAATTGTGGTACATGTGCCAGAGTAATTGGCCTCAGTATTTAAAAGTGAGATTGTTAAAAATGTGGAAAATCACACCCCACCTCACCACTCCTGAATCAGAATCTGCATTTTTCCAAAATCTCCAGTTTATTGCTGCACACATTAAAATTTGAGAAATATTTTACCCATCTAACTCACCATGACTTTTCCATCTAAGATATATACAACCATTTTTCTATGTGATACAGATACAACACTCAAAACTATATACCTATAATGCTAATGTCTTAATTTTTAAAATGTATCTTTCAGAAAAGTGAAGTCTCTACAGTCATTTTATAGATCATATGTCGTCCTGTTTTCTCAGAGTTGGAAAATATACTAGGGAGTATTACTGTGTCAGTAATGATCTTACTGGATAATTCAGGATACTCTCCTGGGTCAAACTGGTTCTCTTAACTCCATTTTCATATTGGGTCACTTTATGAACTCTGCCTATGGCCACTTGGTAAATCTGTCTTTTATTTCAGAGACTATTGACATTCACAGATGTGGCCATAGAATTCTCTCAGGAGGAGTGGGAATGCCTGGACTCAGCTCAGCAGGAATTGTACATGGATGTGATGTTGAAGAACTATAAGAACCTGGTCTTCCTGGGTGAGGTTGACTTCGTTACAGAATTTCTACTTCACCAACAGAGTTTTGTTTCCTTCATTAGTACAGTGTCTCCAGGGAGCTTCAGCTTTGTATGACAGTTTCAGGTCCCTGCTCTCAAGGAACAAATTGGAGTTTGCTGGTTTAGAAAAAAAGGCTTGATGATATACTTGGAAGTGAAACTCAGAATGTGAAAACTTTAAATGTTGTCTAGTATAATAAAGGTGCTGTCAGAAACAGTATTTTGAGAAATCATTTCTAGAATATTCTAATATTCTGCATAGTTCTCTCTTTTCACTTGAGCACAATATTGGATTAGATATTGGAGAATCTCTGTCAAGACTCATGTTTCTTTTCCTAATAAACAGGTCTTGCTGTTTTTAAACCAGACCTTGTCACCTATTTAAAGCAAATGAAGGAGCCCTGGGATTTGAAGAGAAAAAAGACAATATCCGTCCACCCAGGTAGGTGGGAATGAAGGGCGCAGGTGACACAGAGGAGAGGGCCAAGGTCACTGAGGAAGCCAGACCTTGATGTATGGTGGAGGAGGCTCTGCTTCAGTGGAAATGAGTTTCGAGAGGATGAGGTTTGCTTCCGATGCTGCCACAGACGGACGGCTCCTCTCTGGCACTGACCGTGCACTTCTGGTGTCTAAAGCAATGGTCCCCAACCTTTTTGGCACCAGGGACCAGTGCTCCTAAGAGAATCTAACACCTGATGATCTGAGGTGGAGCTGAGGTGGTGATGCTAGCACTGGGGAGCGGCTGTAAATACAGACGAAGCTTTGCTCGCTTGCCCGCAGCTCACCTGCTGCTGTGCGGCCTGGTTTCTAACAGGCCATGGACGTGGTTCGTGGTCCAGGGATAGAGGACCCCTGCTCTAAGGACTCTCCTGCCCCAGTAATCTTCCATCACATGTGCAGTGAGAACCAAAGTCCTGCCCTTGGACTGTGAGGGCCGGCGTGGTCTGGCTACTCTTCGTTGCTCTGGGGGCCTGGGAAAGTTTGTGCACGTTGCTGAGGAATTCTATTAACAATCTTTGAAGTTCTGTTTTTGCCTCATGTAAGTCGTGTGCGAAGGGTGTCGTTGAGATAGCGGAGTTTGGTTCAGAAATCGCAGGAACACTGGCTACAGATGTCTTATGTTCTGCTATATGAATTCTCATCCCGTGGAGGCTTCAAGCTTGACCCTACAAGGTAGACTCAGAAATGTCATCAGAGCACAGTGCACCTCCCTTAAATGTGGAATCTACTTCTGTTTCACTTCACAATGTCCTTTTGCTTTCTATGAAGTGACATCAGTAATTTTAAGTCTCAGTGTTAGAACAGTTAACGTATCCAGTTACCTTATGGAATTCTTAAATATGCTAATGCCATAGAGGAGCACAGACCAATGTCCACCGTGACGTAAAGGCGCCTTTGTTGCCTTATTTCCTGATGGTTTCATTTTATAATTCTGTCCTATTTAGTGCAAAGCTTCCCGGGGTTGTATCTTATGTTTTTACTTTTTGATTAGATTTGTGTTGACTTTGTGCTTTTAAATTCAAAAATGGTGACACAACATGCTTGAATGTAATTCTTTAGTAAGAGATGAGTTATAGAATTATTAGCCACTGTATATTTGGGAAAATGTTTGGTTCCTCCATTTAAGCCTACTTCAGGCAAAAAGTCATCTTTAGATTTTTCATCTGCTTTCTTCAGTATATCTCTTAATCTTGGTATGCTTTAATCGCAACTGTATATAGATTATGGATTCTCGTGATCTCTGCATATTTTACAACTTTCTCATTGTTCCTGTTTAGAAAGGAAGGATTTTTTCACTGTAGGGTGGTTTACAGCCTACACATTTTGTGTAAGAATAGCAGAAATATATTGATAACATAATAAATTTCTCTAGTTTTACTAAAAAGCTTATTTCTTTAAATTCTTAGTGTCGTTTATGAACGATTCTAATGCATTTTCTGTGACATTTTCCTGCCATACAACACATGGCAATGATTCAAAATGCTTACTCTTCATGGGTACACCTTCACAGTTCAAAATTATATTTATACTAGATGATTTTTTTTAAAACTTTTTACTTTTCAATTAGAGTTGACATTCAACATTATTTTATATTCGTTTCAGGTGTACAGCATGGTCGTTAGACATTTATATAATTTACAATATGATTTCCTCAATTATTCTGGTACCCACCTAGCACTATACATAGTTATTACAATATTATTGACTGTATTCCCTGTGCCGTACTTGACATCCCCATGACTATTTTGTAACAGCCAATTTGTACTTCTTAATCCCTTCACCATTTTTACCCAGCCCCACCCCCGACCCTTACTCCATCTGGCCATCACCAGTTTGTTCTCTGTATCTATAAACCTGTTTTCATTTTGCTTTTTCATTCTGTTCCTTAGATTTCATATATAAGTAGAATCACGTGGTATCTGTCTTTCTCTGTGTGACTTATTTCACTTAGTACAGTACCCTTTTCGTCCATCTTTGTCATTGCAAATAGTAAGAATTTTTTTATGGCTGCGTAATATTCCATTGTGTTTGTGTTTCATAATTTCTGTATCCATTAGTCTCTTGATAAGCACTCAGGTTGCTTCCATATCTTAGTTATTGAAAATAGAGCTGCACTGAACATAGGAGTGCATATATCCTTTTGAATTAATATTTTGGTTTTCTTTCGATAAATACCCAGAAGTGGGATTGTTGGTTCATAAGGTCATTTTATTTTTAATTTTTTGATGAACCTTTAAACTTTTCCTTAGTGGCTGTACCAGTTGGCAATCCCTCCAATTGTACATGAGGATCTTTTTCACTACACCCTTGTCAACCTTATTGTTTTTTGATTTATTGATAGCCGTTCTGACCAGTGTGAAGTGCTACCACGTTATGGTTTTAATTTGCATTCTCTGATGATTAGTGAAGTTAAGCATCTTTTCATATGTCTATTGACTATCTGTGTGTCCTTTTTGGATAAAAAGGTCCTCTGCCCATTTTTTAATTGTATTGTGGGTTTTTTTTTTTTTTTTTTGGTTTT
>NW_024349982.1:0-308 GCF_902729225.1 Pteropus medius | reverse complement strand
GTGTGCTCATGTTACACCGGTGGTGTCTTTCTTTGCTTTTAGGCCCTTTCTGAGGACAAAGCTAGGAAATAGATACACGGAAATATACATACATACATACAAAAATACACACATATATATGCATATGTGCATATGTGCATATATGTGTGTATTTTTATTAACATATATTAACATGCATAAATGTATATAAACACATAACATGTGCATTTTTTAGATACCATGAGTTCACACTAACATCTCCCATTTCATTCTATCCCTACGTGGTTCTTGCTTTCTTCATTCCATTTTTACATGTCCCTTCTTCCAAA
>NW_024349981.1:0-453 GCF_902729225.1 Pteropus medius | reverse complement strand
GGACGGAAGCAGACACCTCCCTCTCCCTCACCTTTCTGCCTGGGATGGTCGTAATGTTCCCCGTGGACGCATTCAAAATGAAGAAATGAAAGGCTCAAAGAGCTGATCGCAAAGCTCCTGAGGCACGGAGGCCGAATTCAGACCCACAGCTGTCTGCAGTGTCTGCCAACTGAACTCTTTCCAGCGGGTGACGGCCGCCATGGACGCAGGGGCCAAAGCATCCCTATGTACGCTGTCTGTAGGTGGCCCTGAACCATGCAAGAGCATACAGAGATGAATGGGACGTAGTTTGTACCTCTAGGAGCTCAAAGTGTCAGTGAGTGCTCCTCCAACTTCGATACCCCAGTCCCCGCAGATGACCGAGCGTCGCCCACAGAGCCCCAAGGCCCCGGGAGGGCGGTGCATTTGCCGCAAGTGAGCCTTTTCTCGGAAGTCTGCGATTCTGGCTCAAAA
>NW_024349980.1:0-616 GCF_902729225.1 Pteropus medius | reverse complement strand
GTAGTTTGGAAACAATAACTGAAAATTATCAAAAGAATCTAGATGACTTTTAAACCAAAAAATGAAAGAATTTCAGACACCTTATTTTAAATAAAATATGTAGTACATATGACACATGTGCTTATCAGTTTTTCATATCATTACTTCATCTACATTTTAACACATATTTGGTTAAAAATCCTAACAGTGCATATCACCACTTTATAGTAATTTGTTGACAAATCAAAATGTGTATTAAATACATAATTTAAGTAATAACAGTATTTATCATTTTTAATATGAAAAATTCAAAATTTGTCTAAATCATGGCTGTCCATATGTAGCTATTTAAAATAAAGTTAAGTAAATTAAAATTAAATCTAAAAATTAAAATTTTCAGTTGTACTAGCCACATATCAAATGTGAGATATGTGGGAAGCCCGTAAGTGGTAGTTTTATAAAACTCCCCAAGTTCAATATGGTGGTCACACAGCTACATGTCTAGGAGGCTACCATATTGGTTCATACAGAATGGAACGTTTTTATTATTCCCATCATTACAGAAAATTCTATGGGATATCATTGGTTTTAATATTATGAAAAGTAGTAATAAGATGGTCTTAAATATTATGTGTGC
>NW_024349979.1:0-410 GCF_902729225.1 Pteropus medius | reverse complement strand
CAACAAAACAACACTAACGAAGCACCAATCGATAAATGTTATTTGAAAAAATACCTTGGCCGGTGTCCCTCCCCCCGTCCCTCTCTCGGTTACTGTCTCTCCCTGTCCTCTCGCTCTCTGCCTCTGAGAGACCACACTGTCTGTGGAGTGTTATCTCTTTTCTAATAATAAAAAAGAAAATACCTCGGTCTATGACTCAGATCATAAATAACGTCAAAAGCCAAAGTGGGCAGATGAAAGTCTTAAGATGTTAAATAAACAATTTTCCTCTCTGGTGGAAAAAAAGATTAGATACGGATTTTCTTTCTATGGGATACCGAGAAACTCATATTTAACATTAGTGAAGAAAAAAGCTAGTGAGGAATGTCGATGGCATAAAAGCAGATGAAAAGACCTGTCATTTTTAAGGA
>NW_024349978.1:0-532 GCF_902729225.1 Pteropus medius | reverse complement strand
ATGATACATGAAAGTGCTTGATGAAACTTGAATAGGGATATGCATTTAGGGTCCCAGAGGCCAGTGGCATGATGCTAGAAGGTATCACCCTGGGCCTCAATAGTATACATAGAATATCCTGAAAATGACTCTATAAATATACTGAGTTCTCAAGCTGATTGTTCATCAGCAATGACTTCTTCTTGTTCTCTTGTCTTTATTTTCTTCCTAGTGACCCCACAATTCTGGTAATTTATACATCTTCTTATAATTAAAACATTTAAAAAGTATTCACAACTTTAAAAAGATATTCCAGCTTCATTTGTAATAATATAAAATTAGAAACCAAAAAAATGTCCATTAATGACTGTCAATCAGAGAATATCAGCACAGTGATATACTTGGTGGTTATCTCAATAAGATGACTTTAGATGTATAAACCTAAAAAGTATACATGATATATTACACTTAAAAGAAACTAAAAAATCAATGTGTATAGAATGTCCTTCCCTTCTTTAAACACATATTCTTATATGTGTGTGTTTGTTTAAGC
>NW_024349977.1:0-538 GCF_902729225.1 Pteropus medius | reverse complement strand
TTATCCCCAGGTGCCGAGCTGCCCGGTTTATCCCCAGGTGCCGAGCTGCCCGGTTTATCCCCAGGTGCCGAGCTGCCCGGTTTATCCCCAGCAGCAAAATGGCTGCTTTCACCGTCTCCCGTATTCTGCTCCGGGGAGAAGGAGCTTGAGCTCTTGGGAGACACACGAGGTCCTTGTCCCTCTCTGCGTCACTTCTCGGAGCCAAAGCGTCACTGCTAACTGCTGTGTGACATCTGGCCTTACGGACACAGCCGGTGGGCCCAAGGACAGGCCCCAGTCTCGACGCCGCCTGCAAGCGCGAGCTTCCCGGCCTCCTCGGCCCTACTGTGCGCAGGCATCCTTTATCCCTCCCGACGGTCTGTTTTGGGAATAGTAAAACCAGCTTCTGGTTCAGAAAGTCGCTAGTGGGTGTCGGGTCCGTCTGACTCCACGGTGACACTGCGTGCTCCCGGCCGTGAGCAGCGGAGCAGGCCCCGTACTGCGGCGGTGGCGCGCGGGAAAGGGTGAAGCGGGCAGGGAGGGAGGGGCGTTTCACTTT
>NW_024349976.1:0-4922 GCF_902729225.1 Pteropus medius | reverse complement strand
GAGTCAGTCCGGCACCAACACATGAGAGCCGTGGATCCGTAAGCAGAACGCAAGGTGCTGACGGGACAATTCCCGTTCCCATTTTCTAGTACGAGGCACGCGGTGTAGGAAAATAGTTCTCTCTGGCTAATGAGCTGGCAGTGACCATCACCACGCCACGGCACCCGAGTGGAGGCCACACGGCTCAGAGCGGCCTGGCACCCTGCCAGCCCCTCACCCCTCCTCCTGCAGACCGGCCCGCCTCGTCACCAGACACTGTGACGATGAACGGCTCTGTGGGTGGACGGGACTGTGGAAACGACGCGGCACAATGAGCTGGTGACCCTTGCTGGGCGCGGGGGACACTCGGATCCCCCCGACAATGTGCTTCTGTTACCAGCCAAGACAGACAGCCCAGGGACACGGCTCCTCGGAAGCCCACAGAGGGGCCCGCAAGCCCGCCCCGGCACGTGGCTGGGGACATGCGCGGTTCCAGTTCTCCGGGTGAGTTCCACATGGCCCAGCGGATGGTGACGAAGTGGTCCGGGGACGGGTGTCGTCGGGGGGCCACGGGTGACGCACTGGGACTGAGATGCAGGTGACCTGCCCATGGGAAGCCTGGGGTCCAGGGGCTGCGGCCCCGCCGCGCTCACGTGACTGCTGCTCAGACAAGCCCTCCCCACTCACGGGACAGGGGCCACGGCCTGTGGGCTCTTCCAGGGACTCACACAAGTTCTGGGACAGACCGAGGACACAGTCGGCGGGGCGTGAGCCCTCACGGCTGCTCCGATCCCCTTGGCCGCCCTCTGTTTCTGTCACTGTGGACGTTTTAGTGCACGTGGGGGGCCCAGGACACTCAGCAAGTGTGTGTGTGTCCCAGAAACTAAGAGATCGAAATAAAATCATGAAGACGGCTGAAATTCAAACAACGGTATCTCTTCACAGGGGGAAAAAAAAGAAGGCATTTCACGTTTGACAGTAAAATGCATTGTAGAACTTTTGTGAAAAAACCAGAAGGTAGAAAGCAATTGATTTGGTGGGTAGGAAGGAAGGGGCAGTAAAAGAATTTTATTACATTTATTGATTTCTGGGGGCTTAACGTCTTCCTCCTCATCACACTGGCAACCGGGGCTCGATCAAAATCGTAAATCACGTGGGACAATTATGAGTTTATACTTTTTCAAACTAAACGGTAGCACGAAATGAAAAGCAAGTCCCTGGCGACTTCTTCCCGGGTACCGGGGGCTGCCGGGTGAGGGCCCCCCGTCCTGCGCTGTCCAGACCTCGCGGCCCAGCTCACAGAGGCGGCTCAAAAGTCAACTGCGCATCATATTCACACACGATCCGAAAGTCACAGAATGTGAAAGGCTCGCGAATGCGAATGTAGGAGCCATTAGAAACGCTACAAATAGACGTAGAAATGACGAGATGAACTAATTCAGGTACGGCTTTTATTATTCATTAAAACGCTGTCTCTCATGGGCCTAGGAAGTTCTGTGATGTTATAACGTGACGTGTCACCACAAGTATTTACAGGGGAGTTGAGCTTGATCCGACTTTCCCAGTTACATTAAGTTCCCAGGCGATTGGAAAATGAGGCAATGTGGTAATTTACAGACTATACAAAAAAAAAAAAGGGTCACCGTTTTTCCAAAACTAGAATAAAATGAATTTAGCACTAACGGTCTAATTGAGCTGACGCGACCTGGTCTGCTGTTCCTGTGAGCAACTCCTACACCTCTGTGCAACTGCTTGGTGCCGATCTCCGTGAGGCGTTTTCATGCTCACGTGGAATGGGGTTCTCTTGCTCACCTGCAGGTGACCCGGATGTTATTACCAACGTGGAAACTGAGGCTCAGCTGGAAGACACAGCTCGCTCGCGCTCCCGGATGTCAGAGCTGGAATCACAGCCCGAGTTCTCCCTTAGCGCCACAGATGGTGCTTTTCCGACAGCTTGCCGCCACCGTGACTCAAGTTCATGACAAATGGGAATTGATTCTAATGTATATTTCTGACGCGGTACTCTGTCCTCTCTTTTACTTGGAAGGGTTAGAAAGCCAATCCCACGTTCCCTAAAGTCCTCTGCAGCTGTCGCCAGGGATGCAAATGAGGATCAGCCAGAAGAACTCGGGACGGGCTTCGGGAGGAGGTGGGTGGCAGGTGCCGGCATGGGCAGCCCCCGGATCCCGCTGCGGGCGTGAAGGACCTTGAGGACTGTGGCGGGGACTTGCTGCTTCTGCCAGGGCTCCAGCAGTGGCTGCAGGAGTGGTCACTCCCTCAGGACACCGGCTCCGCCTGGCTCTGTGTCCCCTCCCCGGGGGCGGGGGGGGGCGCCCTTCCAAAGGTTTCGGAAGCACTCGAAGCATCGAATAAATACTCTGTTGAAAATGACTCCGGAGCTGTTTCTAGCGCGGAAGCTCATGATGCGGGCGGTCTTCGCCCCTCTAATGTGTGCGAATGGCTTACGGGGTTCGGGTGAGATGTCCCTGGTTTGAAAGCTAGGAAAACAGAGGCAGAATCTGCTGAAGCACTGCCCAGTATCTCCCCAAGAGCACTCATCGACGCCTGGCAAACGTCCCCTTGTCTCGCTGGCTACTGGCACGTTACCTGTGTGACTGCTAAATCTTACGCACGGATCACCCAATGCCTATTGTATAGAGAAAATAAACAAGAGACTAGTTTGTTCAAATAATAAATACCACAGACATTAGACACCGGCCAACACTGTGGCGAGACTACATAATGTAGGCAACATAAAGAAGGGGGTGAATTTAATTGGAAGAATCTCGTTCCACTGGGGTTACGTAGACAACCACAAGCACCTCTGTGCCAGAGCCCTCACCAGGCCAACCGCGTCCTCATACGCGGTCAGAGAGGTCTGTGGACATCACCTGCAGGGGTTGGAAGAGCCTCGGTGACACGGGCCATGCTCGCCGCTGCATTGTGCGGTCAGTCATCGGCAGGCACTTTTTAGAAGACCTGACACGCCACCAGGAACCAGAGAGAACAAGGCAGGACATGGGAGCAGGAGGCTCGGCTGGCCCGCGGGCATGCAGAAGACAGTGTCCGGACCTCCACGGCGCCGCGCAGAAGCCTGAAGAATGGAGGGAGCTCCTGGTACCGGGGGCAGGGGTAGGGCAGACAGTGACAACCTCTAACCGTGAACTGACGTTCTCAGGCAAGGAGACACGGCTGCATTTGGGCAGGTTCCATGTCTCCAGCACCTGCGACGGTGGTGGTGAACGCGTTTTTTCTATTGGAAATAATCCATAAAAACGTCACTAAATAAATCCACCATAGATGTTTAATGAATAAATATAAAAGAAGAGTAAATGAGATAACGGTTGCATAAATGAATGCGCTTGGACAAAGAGCTGACACATTAAACGGTGCCCCGTGGAACTTCAAGTATTGATCTGTCCTCCTAGTCGCAACCCCTGGGGAGTGACGTTGGTGCTGGAGGAAACAGGTCTCACGGTCCATTTTCCGTTTCATAAAGACCTGGCACCGTACGTGGACTTCGAGAAGAATCCCACCGTGATTTTCCCTCTGCGTTTTGGGGACTGGCATTGTCTTCTGCGTCTGTAAGTGGTCAAAGCAACGACAGAGTGACTCTGGAAACTGGCCAGGTCAGTCCTGGCCCCGTTTGAACTGACGCCCAGTAAATGGTGACGGATCTCCGGAGAGCCATGTGTGACGAATGAATTATCCCTTTGAGAAAAGGACCAGCACAGCGATGGCTTCTGCAGCGTGACCTCTCTGGCCTCAGGCGGAGCTGCTCTGGGCAACTAAACATCTCCCTTCAACGTGCGGCCCTTGCGGAAAGCCTGCTCCGCTCCAGGGGAACTAGCGGGAAGCCGAGCGCGTGTCACTGCCGCTGTGTGAAAGGCAGCGGATCAGGCCGCTCGCGTCACTGACTTCTGTGTTTTTGGTTTTTTGTTTGTTTGTTTTTTGCCAGAATTCTTCATTTATTGATGATCCAAACGCTCAGCACATTTCGGTTCTCTGACTTCCTTTACTCGACACGTATTTGTTGCGTCCTGCCATGGGCCGGGGACCCTTCTGGGTGCTGAGGGCACCCCAGCCAACGAAACGGACAGAGATCCCCAGCGCCAGGGCCTTGGGCGTCAGTGGACCAAGGAGACCAAGATCGCTCGACACTGGCAGGTAAATTGTGTAACGCGGGAGGAGGTGCGAAGGGCCACGAGGGCGTGTGCGCCGCTCTGTTCCATCGTTCGCCGAGGGTCCCAGGGGAAGGAACTATTCTGAGTCAAGGCGTGAAGCTGCGGGGGGTGAAGTCACGCAGACGCCTCGGGCGGCCCGCCCCGGGCGGAGAGATGGGGTGCCCCGCTCCCCGTGGGAAGCGCCTCCGACGTTTTGATGAGGAATAAGAATTCGGTTGCTTTTAGGTCAAAGCAACAGGGGGGACAGCGCCCGGGCAGGGCTACATCAGCAGCCCCCATGTCGCCTGCCGCACAGCCCAGGGCCACTGCCAGCATCCACTGCATCCCCTTGCAGGCGGCCCGTGCAGCGTCCTGAGAAGGAACCGGGCAGAGCATCTGGGGCCTAACAGCGTCACTGCGAAGACACCGGGACTTTCCCCGGCTGAAGGGAGGAGCCGCTGGCTGAGCGGGGGTGATGGCGTCTAGCCCAGCACTGCAGAGAACCTTCCTCTGGCCGCCCTGTCAGGAGCAGCCTGAGGAGGAGCCAGGAGGGAACCAGGAGCCCGCCGTCAGGGTGCTGTGACAGTCTGGGCGAGCGAGGACGCTGGCTCGGACCTGGCTGGGGACAACGAGCTGGAGACAAGTGGCTGTATTCTGGATGTATCGTGACGGTGGAGCCACCACCTTTGATGACAGATCAAATACCAAGTACGAGAGCTAAAGGGACAGCGAGCCGGGGAGGTTTCCGAATCACACAGGTTGGGGGAGAGGCAGGGCATG
>NW_024349975.1:0-2841 GCF_902729225.1 Pteropus medius | reverse complement strand
GATGGCGGGGGGAGGGAGTCCGTTCCGGAGGCGTCCGAGGGCGCGCGCGCGCACGGATCTCTCCGCGCCGATAGGCCCCCTCCCCCTCCCCCTGCCCCGGCCGGGCCGGCCGGGCCGTCCGGGCCGTCCGGGCCGTCCGGGGCGCCCACCGCCCCGGGCCGCGGAGAGCGCACGCCGCTGCTCGCGCGCCAGCTAGGCGGCGGCCCAGCTCCTCGGCGGCCTCGGGACGGTCGATCACAGGTCGCGACTGAAGCTGGCTGGCCGACCAGTTGGCTGGGGTCTGTTTATGGGCGGGGCGGGCGGGGCGGGGGTTGAGTGGATGCTAGATTTAGATTGATAGAAAGAGGATATTTGTTATTCTCCCTCATATCACATTGGGGTTCCCAAGTCTCTCTGTTCTTTTTTTCTAAAAAAAAAAATTTTTTTTGTCCTTCTCTCCTTCTCCTTTCCTTCCCGTCTTTCTTCTTCCTGTCCTCTCCTCTTCTCCTCTTCCATTGCTCTCTCCATGATGACTTATTTATAAGTTTGTTTGAAATTGTCTGTTTGTTTGTTTGTTTTGTTTTGAGCCTCATGCTTTTTTTATGTGAACTTTACAGTGCCTGGTCTTCCAGGTTCTCCTCTATCCACGGAAGATGAATAGGCTCGATTCTGCTGAGCCTGAAGCCTGACGGATCATGAGTTGGTGAGTGTTCAGATCTGTTAGGTTAGGGTTTCAAGTTCTATAATGGGTTAGACGCTTATCTAGTTGAACGACGGACAAACGGTCAAGGTCACCGCCACCGCCACCGCCACCGCCACCGCCAACCACCGACCTCCACCGCCGCCCCTCTGACCGTCCCCAACTTCGTCCTCTGTCTTCGTGTGCCTGCCCGTTTTTGCTAACGTCTGTTCTTTTCGTTCCTTAGATGCCCTCACGTCGGTGATATCCTATGGTATTTCTCTTCCTCCGTCTGACGGATTTTCCCCTCGGCCTAATGTCCTCTGTCTGGGTCCAGCCCTGGCGTGGCCCGACCCCGCCCGTTGCCGGGCCGGTCGCCGCACAGGTGTGGTTTCGGCTCTCCGGCCGGGAGCCGCCACCCCACCCACGTTCTGCCTCTTCACTCCCTTGCGAGGCTGGGGAAGCTTCCTGTGGACGACGATGGGCGGGGCCCGTCGACGACGTGGGACGCCCCCTCGACTTCTAGACGATCCTCCCCGGGCTGCCCCACGCCGTGCTCCACGAGCCGGCTCCAAAGCCTCTCCGGGTCTCTCGCCCCGTCCTCTCCGCCAAATGCGGGCGGCGGGGCCGGCCTACTCGCGAGTGACTCTCACCGTCCATGAGTGCCGCCGGCCTTGTCTTCGTCTCTTCTCCGCGGAGACGGTTTGTTTTGTTTGGGCAGAAGGGCTTTTAAACTCATTAGGAGAAAGATAGGGGAAGGAAAAGGAAATGAAGATGAAAGCAGTCGAATAAAAGTGAAGTTTCACTCCTGGCCAGCGTCGTGAACTAAGTAGCTACTCTGCCTCGGCTTTCCCTGGTCTGCTCTCCTCCCGCCGGCTGGCTGATGCGTGATCGAATTGATTTGGTGGGGGGGGGGGGGGGGGGGGGGGGCGGCAGGTAGTCCTCTCCCCAATCACCAGCATGCTACAGGCGCATGGCAAGGCAAGGCGCGCGGCAAGGCAACCAACCAACCCAACCACCCAACCTCCCCCCCTCATTTTTAACGCCCAGGTCTGCACAATGCACCGTGAACCAACTATTCCAGCAAAAATGCATTAGTGGGCCTTCATGTCCATCCAGGACACAAATGTCACTGACATGTCCACAAGACATCCATCAAGTCAAAGCGACAAATGGCCGTCCCCCGCCCCCTGCCGCCTCCCTCCCCCATCTGTTTTCTCCCTTTGAGGATGATTGGATTCTTCCGGCCAGGTTCTCATCCATGAAATCGACATGACCGGGCGCCCGCTTCTGTGTGCCTTTGACGATAGATGCGACACCGGCGCGAAGGCAAGTGCGCTTTTCGGGAGACTGGCCGGCGCTTTCTGGGTACGCCACGCCACAGTGTTCCCGGCCCCTCTCTTTTCCCCGGCTTCGTCCGTGTCCCCGGTGAGCCTTTCGGACGGGAACAGACGGTTTCTGGAATTTCCACTCGCTCCTGAGTCCGAGGGCCCGCCTTCGCCCTTGGACAGATGTCAACCGATACCCAGGCGGGATCGCCTCTTCTGATGCAAGTCCTACACACCTTGGAAGGGACCGGCGCGGTCCCGCAGAAATGACTTTCAAAAGGGGTACGGTGTGCGTGACGTACGTAGATCGCCACGGGGACCCACCTCCTCCCGCTTTTCCTTTTTGGTGGGGGCGGGGGGGGGGCGACTAGGGGGACGACAGTGTCCCCTTGTGAGAAGGGAAGGACACCGGGTTCCGTCACCCCGAAATAGACCGCGGCGGTGCCCCACTGGCGATTTGGAACGCGTGGCACTCGGGAAAAGAGCAGCAGGGGCGCGACAGGGACACGCTGCCTCTCCCTTGTGCTTCCCGCCCCTGGACGACGGGGGTCCGAAAACGAATCCTTGCTCGGGCCGTTTTCGTTTCCTCCCTCCCACTCGCTGACCTCCCCGCGGTGGGCCGACCTCTGAAACCCAAAGAGAACCGCTCTCTCGCCTCTCCCGTCAAGTCTTCTACGACTTGACTTCTGCTCTCTTGCGGAAGATGCGACAGACAGACTCGGGACTCCCGAGCCGCCATTTCCCGTGACCCGCGGTGTCGGCCGCTCCCGCCGGACGTGCGCCCCACGCGTCCACTGTCTGGGCGCGCTTTCTCCGTCTCTCTGTCTGTCTGTCTGTCTGTCTGTCTGTCTGTCT
>NW_024349974.1:0-466 GCF_902729225.1 Pteropus medius | reverse complement strand
ACTAATGTATAGAAAATACCAAGTATTTTTGGCCTAAGTCTAATCAGTCAAGGTACTTTTGAGTTCTATTTATGTACTTTGAATTAAAAAAAAACTCATCGGGTTTTTATTCAAATGTGAAATTATTTCATAATATTTATTATGCTTCTTAACACACACACACACACACTGTTCAAAGATCTTACTCATCCACAAATGAAGAGTTCTCCTCATTCCGTAACTTCTCCCAATTCCTTAATCCAATAGCTGAGAATCACTGTTTTACCTAAACAATCATTATTTAGACTGTCTGGCCAATGCTTTTATTCACTCTTTTAAAAATGTTAGTCTAATATAATGTATACAAATAATAAAAATTAGATGACCACATTATGAATCTACAGTGAGGATAATTAGATTATGAGTATGGGCAAGGTTTTTGTCCTCTCTTTTTGTTTATAAGTTTTTCCAATCATATATATGTGTG
>NW_024349973.1:0-638 GCF_902729225.1 Pteropus medius | reverse complement strand
TATGAGAACCCTGGTCCCGACCAAGGGAGAGGAAGCCAGCTCTGCGTCCTGGAGGAGAACGAGGCCATCCCACTTCTAGGTCGTCAGCCGAAGGTAAGAACCACAGACGCGTACAAATTTACGCTCCAGATCGTCGCCGAAGCGCTCAATGTTCGATAATGGCTTGTTTAGATAAATAACGGTGTGTTCGCAGAACGGGCACCAGGTGCTCATGTCAATGATTAAATGTCCGTGGTGCACTAAGTGGGAAAGAAAAGGCTCCAAGACATTCCCTTCAGCATGATCACCGCGTTGAGTACCAGCCGAAACCAACCACATGGAGTGTGCGAGAGCGTACGTGTGTGAGTGCGTGCCTCCACTTAAATGTCCTTGAGACCGGGAACCAAGACTTCTTTCACACTGTGGTCTCAGTGCCTACGACAGCGCCGAACACCCAGTAAGTGGTAACGACAATGAAGTAATAAAAAGCCGTAATAAAAAAGGACCACAAGGATGTACTTCAAAACGTCCATGCCGGCAGCTCCAGGTGGCGTGAATATCTTTCTGTCTTATGGTTTAAATGCTCTACATAGAACGTTGATCGGTCTTTCTGTAAGTTATTTAAAACAATAAATACAACTATTTTAAAACAATTGTGA
>NW_024349972.1:0-339 GCF_902729225.1 Pteropus medius | reverse complement strand
AAAGCTCCTAAGGCACGGAGGCCGAATTCAGACCCACAGCTCTCTGCAGTGTCTCCCAACTGAACTCTTTCCAGCGGGTGACGGCCGCCATGGACGGAGGGGACAAAGCATCCCTGGGTACGCTGTCTGTGGGTGGCCCTGAACCCTGCAAGAGCATACAGAGACGAATGCGACGTAGTTTGTACCTCTAGGAGCTCAAAGTGTCAGTGAGGGCTCCTCCAACTTCCGTACCCCAGTACCCGCAGATGACCGAGCATCGCCCACAGAGCCGCAAGGCCCCGGGAGGGCTGTGCATTTGCCGCAAGTGAGCCTTTTCTCGGAAGTCTGCGATTCTGGCTC
>NW_024349971.1:0-309 GCF_902729225.1 Pteropus medius | reverse complement strand
GAGGATACAGAGACGAATGAGACGTACTTTGTACCTCTAGGAGCTCAAAGTGTCAGTGAGTGCTCCTCCAACTTCGGTACCCCAGTACCCGCAGATGACCGAACATCGCCCACAGAGCCCCAAAGCCCCGGGAGGGCTGTGCATTTGCCGCAAGTGAGCCTTTTCTCGGAAGTCTGCGATTCTGGCTCAAAATATACGTCAACAGAGAGCTTTTTGCCAAAGCTACCATATACATATATATGCATATATATGTTCATCTATATGCATATATATGTTCATCTATATGCATATATATGTATATGGTGGATT
>NW_024349970.1:0-1082 GCF_902729225.1 Pteropus medius | reverse complement strand
GTTTGCTAAGAAAAGGGTTTTGCATGAACTGCTATTCCAGGTGTGTTTGTACAAGTTCAGGGCTCTGTAGAAATTTTCTCGATTTCATGCTTTGCTTCCCTTTACTTTAAAGTGTTTTCTTCACTTTACTCTTGCTAAAATAATCGTTCTGCCATGGTTGGATGCCTCTAATATCTAATAATGTCCAGCCTTTGGAACATAATCTGTCATTGCTCTCCTCTTCACAGTGTCTAAGAGAGCTTGGCTGCTATGCCATCATTTGCCAATTGGTGTCACTGATCAACAACTTCAATATTCTCTAAAGTCTAAGGCTTCATAATCTAGAAAATGTATCAGTAATTTACCTTATCAATTCTGTGAACTGAAATTCAATTAAGATTTTTATTTAAAACCAAAGAACACTTTTAGAAAAACTGCAGTTCTGGGTAATGTTGCGCCCACAGTTAACAGTAGGAGATGAGAGTAGCTGCTGGATAGGACATGGTTCTTCTGCCCACAGTGTCGTGGGGCAGATAGAAATTCAAGGTCTAGCACATAGAGAAACTAGTAGAATTAGGAGGATGGTTTACTGTTTTTGTTTTTTTGTATGGTTTATTGTTTTTGTTTGTTTTTTTTTGTATGTATCAACAACAGAATCATTACTTATTATTACTCTGCTGTTAGTTACTACTACTTTTATTAACTATTAACTATTTATTCCATGCCAGATACTATAGTAGGTGCTTAACAATTATATAAACAATTATATATATAATTCTCAGAAAAATTCTATGAGGTGAATGTTGTTCTTTACATTTTACAAGTATAAAAACTTGTAAAAAACAACAACACACACACAAGCAAGTATCAAAGAGGCTAAGTAATTTGCCATGGTCACATAGTTAGAGACAAATGCAAAATCAGGATTTAAACCCTGCCAGTCTAATGGTAAAGTCCATACTCTTTTCAAACTTTGGTGACCCCAGAGTATCCTAGGGAAACTGGCATATATACTGTTGATCTCTAAGTGGGATGGGAAGGCTTTTTCTCTCATTAAAGGAAGTTTAGGCAGTAACAGCAGATAGAGGACACATTTGGGGGCA
>NW_024349969.1:0-345 GCF_902729225.1 Pteropus medius | reverse complement strand
TGTGGCCATTAATAATCAACTGTATATAGTATATAGTATATAGTATATAGTATATAGTATATAGTATATAGTATATAGTATATAGTATATAGTATATAGTATATAGTATATAGTATATAGTATATAGTATATAGTATATAGTATAATAAAGTGGTTAAGAACTTGCCCCCTATATGAAACAGTTGTGTAATGAACAAGAGTGAGTTATATTGAATCATGGTGTTTAAAGTTTTGACATTACCCATATGTAGTTGCTTCTCTGTCATCCCTACTTCTCTGATTTTTGCCCTGATCCCTGTGTGGAGCTTATAGCTCTTTCTTAGGCAGGGCTGTTCAGGGAGCCCC
>NW_024349968.1:0-326 GCF_902729225.1 Pteropus medius | reverse complement strand
CTCTTACTAGATGTGTGATCATGTGCATGAGACTCAGTTTTCTGAATTTTGAATGAGTATACAGGAACCATGACGAGCAGCCCAGGCAGAAAGGTGAATGACAGGGACGTGTCTGCTCCAGTCCAGAGCTCTGATATCAAATTGAAAAAGCAGGAAGGAAGAGAGGCCCCAAGTCTGAGCCCCGGTGCCTATCTGATGAGCTGGGACACTGTCTCATTGTGGCGCTGGGAAACCCTGTGTCCCCAATCCGGGAAGACGGATGTGCTTGGAACAGGTTGCCTTCCCTAAAGACCTGAGGGCAACACAGCCTTTTTTCCTAAAATCCA
>NW_024349967.1:0-6021 GCF_902729225.1 Pteropus medius | reverse complement strand
TTGTCCAGTCTGTCTCTACAGTGACTTAAAATGTGATGGCAAACGACGTAATGAAGTAGAAATGTAAAATGTGAATACTATCGAGGTCTTAAAGGAAAGCCTATTTCTTTGCAATGTTAACGTGACTTCAAAGAGTTGAGGTCATAGAGTGTAATCTGTCATGTCATAACTGTTATAAGTTTATTGACTTGATCCTATATAAAGTTTCCTCATTTTTATTTGTACTGTACTGTAATGTAAACGAAGGTGTTTTGTTTTGTTTTCGTATCAGAGGTGGCCTCTGCCAGGCAAAAGCAGAAGGCTCCAAAAGGTCAGTCTTGTGTGAAAAAAGGACCACAGGTAACATGGTAGGTGATTACGCATTGTTTGTTTCCTGGGTTGTCGGTAATGCCAGAATTTTCAGGCACAGATGATGCATATTTAAAGATTAGCAGACCATCTGTGTCTCTTCAGATTCCCGGTGAGAAAACCATGTGTTCCGAACAAGGGTTAATGTGGTCTGCTGACCCTGGCTCCTGGCACGTTATAGCTGTCTCTCCTGAAGAGAGACTCTAGGAGTCGAAATCAGATTTGGAAGAATTCATAGATTAGGCAGGGTTAATGTAAGAACAGATATTCTTAGTATTTTGGGAGGCCCTATGGTACTACCTGTGCTTATCAGTTTGTTCCTGCCAACACCACCACCAATGGTGGTGTTTGTTCCTTTACGTATGTGTTTAGCTGAACTGACAAGTATCTCGTTGTTTGTACTTTTTTGTTTTTAGGTTCAAAGACACTGTTAAAGTGATCACCAACAATTTTTTTTTTTTTTTAAATCAAAACTTAAAACACTGCACTAGGAATAAAAGATCAGAAGAGTCTCATGTCCTAATTTTTAGGTTGCTGGCATTTTCTAGAAAATAAAGGTAAAGCGTACGTACTGAGGTGCGAAGGCTGTCATTGCCTTCACACAACGGAAGTGAACAGGCTTTACAGTTTTCAGTAACAAAACAGGTTAAAGAAACTAATAGTCGAAGTAATGAAAGAAATTGAATGAAACTTGAAATTGGCTCTTGTAGAGTAGTTGGAGGACAGTGAAAATTTTAGTGGCTAAAGGTTGAGTATTTTACCCAAGAAATACATGTGGATGTGTATATAAGCTACTCAGGAGAGTATTTCCCTGTTTAGCATTTTTATTATATCTTTTAAATTAACTACAGCACGGAGATTGGCAATCCGTGACCTATGGGCCGAGTCTGGCCCACTGCCTGTTTTTGTATGGCCCTTGACCTAAGAATGATTTTTGCATATGTCAATAAGAATGGTTTAAAAAATTAAAAGAATATTTCGTGTCACCCAAATTTCAGTGTCCACAAATAAATTTTACTGGAACACAGCCACACTCCTTTGTTTGCATGTGGCCTGTAGCTGATTGCATGCTAGCCAAGCAAAGCCGTCTAGTTCAAACAGAGACCTTGTGGCCCACAAAGCCTAGAATATTTGCTATATATCCATCCTATAGCAAATATTACTAATATCAGAAATTAGAGTTCCCCTCCTTTTTTCTGTGATTTTTTTAAAACAGTAAAATTTTCACAAATGAAAAAGTGATTTTTTTCAAATGAAAGGGCCAACATTTTTTCAGTGGAGTGCATCTCTTATTTTATAAGGACAGTAGAAAATGGGCCATATAGCAACCCTTTACCAAACACAAAGTTTATCTGTTGTGTGTCTGTCTCAACAACCAAGGGCTGACTCTACCAGAAATTGGTTTCTTCTGAGTGTATGTCTCCAGGCTGTTCACAAACAGGCTCGTCAGCAATTCTCCTTGATCTTGTGCACACACGATTCTTCTCAAGAGGTAGTGTCGTCATCTCTTCCCTTGAATCTTGGGCTGGCCTCTGCCTTACTTTGACCTGTAGAATATGGCAGTTGGGATGCTGCGTGACTTCCAGGCCTGTAGAGAATTTGCAGTTTCATCCTCTTGACAACCAGCCACCAGGTAAAAGAGGCTTGATTTGAACTCCCAGATAACAAGAAGAGATGGGGGTGGAGAAGGAAGGCACAATAGTTGAAAGCCATCACCAAGACCAGAAGGAAGAGTGGGGCCATCTTGGATAGCCGAGCTGACACAGGAACACTGCAGGGCTGAGCCCTATTCCAGTTCTTCACCCTCGTAATAGTGAGCCAGTAAAATGGTGATGGTTTTAAGCCACTCAAGTTCGGAGTACTTTGTTATGCAGTATTATCTAACTAAAAAAGTTTGGGGATATATGTGACTTTTTAGTATGAAGAATGTAAGGAAAACATGTTCTCTATATGGATGTTAAATAATACTATAGTTGCATGCTTGAGTTCCTGGTGTATGTGGTTCATCTGAAAAATTAAATAGTTATCTTTATGATTATAAAGTATAATGTCTGCTCATTGGAGAAAAATTAGAAAAGGATAAAAAATTCTAAAGCATAATATTTAAATTACAGTTCTGCCATCTAGAGAAGAATCACTGTTCTAGCCTTTTCTTTACATACATTTTCTTTTTTTTATAAAATTATATATATAGTTTTGTACTCTGCTTTGTGTATTATGCTATCATTAAATATATTTTAAAAACATATCTCTTAATGACCACAGTAGTTATTTAAGTGGATTACAAAAATTCACAATTCAAAGGTCTTCATTTTCTATTTCCAGATTTGTTAGTTACAGAAGTTTTTTAAAGCAAAGCTTTTTAAAAAAAGCTTTATTAAGCTATAATTGACTTACCATACAAATGTACACTTTAAATGCCATTTAAAATATACAGTTTTTTAGTATATTCACAGGATTCTAATTTGTCACAATCTAATTTTGAAACGTCGATTTCTCTCAAAAAAATCAAACCTCATCTCCCTCCCAACCCCCACACCCCAGACCTAGACAACCACGAATCTACTTCCTGTCTCTGTAGATTTGTATATGGTATTTCACTTAGCATATTTCACATATTTCTCTTAGCTTCTTTCACCTAGCATAATGTTTTCAAGGTTCATCTATGTCGTAGCATGTAGCAGTATCTCATTCCTTTTTATGGTCAAATAATATTCCCTTAAATGGATAGACCACGTTTTATTTATTCATCGAATGATGAGTATTTGGGCTGTTTCTACTTTTTGGCTATTATGAATAATGCTGCTATGAATATTCTTGGACAAGCTTTTGTGTGGACATATGTTTTCATTTTTCTTGGGTATATACCCAGGGGTGAAATTTCTGGGTCATATGGTAAACTCTGTGTCTAACTTTCTGAGAAATTCTCAAACTGTCTTGCAAGACAGTTGTATCATTTTGCATTCCTACCACCAATGTACGCAGTTTCTAATGTCGCTACGTCCTTGCCAACACTTGAAAGCATCTTTCTGATTATAGTCATCCTAGTGGGTGTGGAGCAGTATCTCATTGTGGTTTTGAGTCACATTTCCCTAATGGCTAATGATGCCGAACATCTTTTCATATGCTCATTGGCCGTTTTTATATCTTTTTTTTTTTTTTTGAGAAATATCTAGTCAAATATTTCACCCATTATTTTAAGTAAGTTGTCCTTATTACTGAGTTGGAAGAATTTTTCTAGATACAAGTCCCTTATCAGAGATGGAATTTGCAAAGCTTGTCTCCCATTTTGTGGGTTTTCTTTTACTTTCTTGATAACATTGTCTGCAGCATTACTATTTTCAATTTTGATGTAGTCCAGTTTATCTATTTTGTTGTTATTGTTGTTGCTTCTGCTTTGGTGTCATATCTAAGAAACGATTGCCTAAACCAAGGTCACAAAGATTTTAGAGAATTTTTACATGTTCTTTTATTCACTTATTTTTGACTCCATAGCTGGTACAGCCGGTTTTCATTTTAAGTGCAGACCCTTCAAGAACAGTGCATATGGAGCACGTTCTTTGTAAGAACTGCATATTGTTCTATGCTATAGATATACCGTAACGTGTTCAACCATTACCTACCGATGGACATAAAGTCTTTTTTCCAGTTTTTGGGTTTTGCTGTAAACAAGACTGCAGAATTCCTTTGTACACTGATTATTTTGTTCTGGCGCCTTCTTTTTACTGCAGGATACATCACCTGCGATGGAATGGGATGCTTCCTTCAAAATCTCAGTCACTAAAATTTGTCCTCCATTGGAATTTGTACACTCTAGTCAGCTAATTAAGAAAAAAAGAGTATGAAGCTACTGTTGAGCTTTCAGAAAGAGCTAATGTATTTCAGAATGCTGGGTGGCCTTCGCAATCTGTTGCTCTTGAAACCGTTTTCTTTACCTTAAGATGAGAGAACAGACTTTTCCTTAGAGCACAGAATGAAAGAAAAGAAGGAAGGTTTAGAAATAGCCACCAAGAAAAGTATGCGCCAGGGGACCCTGTCTTCCTTTTGGAGTTATCATTTTGTGGTTTTTGCCATGCTAAAACAGAATTTAGGGACCACATAAGACACACTCATGCACGCGTGTACATGCACGTGCACACATTTAGTACGTTGATGTTTAAACTGATGAGATCATGCTGGGGAGAGTGAAGCTGGCTCTTGGCTGAGGTCCTGTACCTGGGATTTCATTGCTTACCTATGGCTGAAAGGGGCTTGAGCAGCTGAAAACCCATGCACCTGAGGTTTTGGGGGAACTTGTAACAAAATAAAGACATTTTATAGATGAAAATAGTTAAACAGTTAAAATATATAAATATATCAAAGTAACACACCATGCACCTTAAACTTACACAATAGTACATATCAGATTTGTAGAATAAAAGTTAAAAATTTGAAGATGGTTTTTATATTATTTATTCCTGTTGCTTTAAAAGGAGTGAAAAACTTAGAGGAGCTTGGACTGACGTTCTGGCTCCGTAAAATCTGTATTAACATAACGAGTGGTCAGCTTTTCATTTAGAACCAGAGTGGCAGATGAGTTTTTTAGTATTTTTAGATTCTTTTTAAGAGCCTTTAGTAGCTGATCATATTGACTTTGTTGGGACTTTTAATAAACTTTCAAATTATTGCTGTTACTTAGAAGTTCAGCTAAAAGGGCCACTTTAGTGCCTTAGTGACTGAGATTCTAAGTTATATTTTCGCTGCATTAAATTTTTTTTTCTGGTGGTTTTAGGATCTGTCGTTGCTCGGTATGAAGTCAGTTAAGCAAATCATTTGTAGGAAACTGACAGCTAGATGTGCATTCAAAGGCATATTTTTTCTTTTAACTTTTTATTAATGGGAACTTTAAGACATTTCAAAAGTAGAGAGAATGGTGTACTGCACACCCATGAGCCTGTGAGTCATCTTCAGCATTTCTCACCTCCGCTAACTCTGTCTCATTCTGCACCGTCCCGCACGGCAGCCACTGGGGCTGTGGTTGTCGAACACTTGAACTGTGGCCAGGCCCAGTTGAGAAGAGCCCCAAGCGTAAAATGCTATGTCACAGCCATTTTTAGACATTTTCCTCTCCCTTCTGGGGCTCCTCAGAGAATTCTTCCCTGACCGTCCTATCTAAACATACCTTCCCCCAGCCCTGTTCTCTGTAAGCCCCTGGTTTGTCTCTTTTATAACACTCTGATGACTTGTAGTTATCTAATTATTTCACTTGCCCGATAAGTTTTGGTCTGACTCCTTACAATGACCTAAGTTCCAGGCGGGGCAGGGAGCATCATCGACTCCCCGCTGACTCTCCAGTGGCTGCCATGACTCCCCGTGAGTGAACGCTCCACAGCAGGAATACTCAACCCAGGCAGACCCAACACTTCCTCGCTGGCAAGACATATATCATAATCTCATTTACTATCTTGATGCGAAACTCATAGATTCCAGAAATTATCTATACCCATAATTTTTACAGAAAATGAATATAATGCTCTAACTATAAAATCAAAGAATTATAAGGAATTTGCAATAAAATAAGGCACTTTTTTTTTCCTGTTTCTGGTAATGAGAGTGTGCCTTGTATCAGACTAACCCTCTGCCAGATTAGTCCTAAACTCTGGTTAGTGTCTTTATAATACACAGACACACAGA
>NW_024349966.1:0-564 GCF_902729225.1 Pteropus medius | reverse complement strand
TGAGGCCGTGGGAAGCTGCTCTTGTCCTCTGAGGAGGACGTCTGGAGGTCAGGGAGGCTAGCAGGGAGGTGAGCTGGGCAGTCACAGTTGTCCTGCAGAGACCTGGTGTGGGCCGGTGCAGGCGGGGACAAAGCAACCCCGTTAAGACGCCTGACAGAAACTCAGCAGCACGTCCAGCCTGTCGAGCTGTCCTACGCCCTCCACGCGTCCTCCGCCCACGCCTCGGTGAACTTTGCAGTTCATCGTAGGGCACTGTGTCCCTGGACTCCTGCATTTGACCGTCTGGTCTCCTAAGAGAGCTTCTCTGAGGCCGAAATCTCGGCCAGCACCTTTGTTTCTTGGCCAATAAACATTTTCTGGGTAGTGAACAAAACCAAATGAATAAACGGACTCTACCTGGCAGTGAACAGCTCCCTTCTCGGCGGTGGCCCGGGCATGGTGGCCAGGGTCCCACGGACAGCAAGCGGCCGCTGCACGCGCTCTCCCGCATAACCTAATTTTGTCTTTCTTATCTCCTTCGCCAATTTTTTCTGTCTTGCAGCTACTTGTGTCAATAATCCTAAG
>NW_024349965.1:0-476 GCF_902729225.1 Pteropus medius | reverse complement strand
CTTAAAGGTGCCCAGAACACGAAACCCAAAAGCACGTGGGTAACACAGTATGCTGTAGGTGTTGGTGGTTTGCCCTTGGGGTCGTGGCTACCTCAGGGCTGCGGTGTCCCAAGAGGTTACAGTGACACACACCGCTAGCCTGGGTGTGTGTCACTGTACCCTATTGTGACTATTGTGAATTAACAGTTATATGCATGTTTTTTTTTCTCATAGAGAAGATCGAAACTCAAAAACTTGAACTACGGTCTCCACGGAACGTGAAGTCCAAAAATCGTTAAGCTGAGCCACTGCAAGTCAGGGACCGCCTGTGTCTGCAAACTGGTTCAGAGCACGTGTCCATGTGTGTTTTTGGTTATAACTACAGAGGTAAGTTTCAGAAACTATATTTGTGAACAGAGCAGGTATGCCATTCGAAAACGGAACTGAGTTTGCGGATTAAAAATCCATTTTCTCAAAAAAAAAAAAAATCCAACATG
>NW_024349964.1:0-1148 GCF_902729225.1 Pteropus medius | reverse complement strand
CACAGTGCTGACATAGAGGTACATGCTGGCACATGACTGTGATGTCCAAACAATTGAGGAGTAAATTAGCACTTCAGGCAATGTGTATTAATACATATCCCATAATTGGACCTAGTACCTTTCCCCTCAGCATTTATTTGGTGGTGTTAAATGCTCATTTGTCCAACTATCAGAACAGAAGAAATAATTTTCAGCTATTCCTAGCTGAAAATCCTAGAGAGTAGAGTTGACTTAAAATTTAATGTTATTTTAAACTATGCAAACTATACTGTTAACTTGTTAATATAGAAGTTTTCCATATGTTCCTTTATCATTATGTCATGGCTATGAAAAACAAAAGCATGCTCAAAGCAGTCCCATGAATTGGAGATCTGCCATATTCCTACATTAAGGAATTGAGGACCCAGGAAATGAATGATAAAAACGTTAAGTTTCTGCACGCAGCTTGGGGCAAGAATGAGTTCGTAATGGTTCTAGGCCTTCACTATTTATATGGGCATTCTTTTTCTTTTTAAAAAATGTACATAGTATGAATTTATAGTGTGAGTTAGCTCTTAGCACCTCACCAAAGTCTGCTTGTCTTTAATCCTCTGGGCATCTACAGTTTTTTAGATCTTTGCTGAGAAGAGGCTTTTAGAGTAGATGTTTATGCTGCACTTAAGAATTCAGTCTGCTCTGACGAGCAGGCCAGACAATTACAAAGACATTTTTTAGAAAGCAGTCAATAATCTAAAATGGACAACACATCACCTATTCCCAACTCAAACGCCCTATGATGACTTCCCATGCCACTAGGAATAAAAGTCAAACTCCCAACCTAGATCAACATGATCTGGCTTCTGCTAAACCCTCTAACCCTATCTTGTTCACTGGTCTTGGCAATCTCCAGTCTCTACTCCACTTCAAGCGTTTTGTGCCCTTCCCCCCACATTATTTGCATAATTCACTTTAAAAATCCAGGGATGGAAGAATGGCATTAATGATTTCCAAAAGTCTCCAAAATGGCATTTGGCAGAATAATTTTGGAGGGATCTAATGGCATTTGACAGGTCTGTGATTTTTAGAATGACCTCTATTCCTACATAGGTCATAACTGTACTCTAGTTAAAGCCAATGTTTTTGCTATATTTTTCCTTGTTAGAGAAAAG
>NW_024349963.1:0-519 GCF_902729225.1 Pteropus medius | reverse complement strand
GCTTTGCTGCGCCCAGCAGGACCCCGAAGTCTGAACTCACTGCAGCGTCAGCCTCTCCCAGGACCGGAATTTTAAACGGATGTTGAACTAATTCAAAAAGAGTCTGGAGGCTTTGCTAGAGATAAATGCTGAAGGCTTATTGAAGGGTCTGAGGGTTCGCACTGGGGACGCAGCTGGCGAAACCCAGAGGTGCTCAGAGGCAGACAGAGGGGAGGCGGGCCCTCGCAGTGGGGCGCGTGCCCTCGCAGTGGGGCGCGTGCCCTTGCAGTGGGGCGCCTGCCGGGGGTGACCAGTCCTGTGCCCGGCCCTGTGGCGGCCGGCAGGGGTGTCAGTCAGATGTCGGGGGTCCGTGAGTGGGGCACCAGGATATCCGCTCACCTCCTGGGGTCTGGACGATGGGCGTCAAAGTGGCCGTCCCACGGCTTGGAGCGCAATCGGAGGGTCGTCCGGAGGTCTGGCATGTGTCCAGTTCTGTGTCCAGGCGCTGGCACAGGACCGGGCTGGTCAGAACCAGAGCAG
>NW_024349962.1:0-360 GCF_902729225.1 Pteropus medius | reverse complement strand
TCATTCCTTTAGGTCTAAGAAATGTTCTCAGTTTTCTGCACAGGGAGGCAGTATAGCATCATGATTGCAAAGCAGGGACTCTAGATTTAGACGGTCAGCCTCTGCCACTTGTTAACCATGTGAATCTAAGCAAGTTATTTAGCTTCCCTGAAAATTAAGGATAATAGTACCACTTTTTATAGAGAGCTGTAACAAGTTGTAAATTAAATGATCCATGTGAACCACACAACAGTCATGTAACACTTAATAACTGCAAACTATTATTATTATTATTATGGGTGGCCCTAAAGAATTTTAAAGGGTTGTTTTTCTTTTTCTTTTTTCTTTTTTCTTTTTTTTTTTTTAGTAACAAAAGACAAA
>NW_024349961.1:0-479 GCF_902729225.1 Pteropus medius | reverse complement strand
TTTTTTGTTATTGAAGGTATTTCCATGATATTTAGCTTAGAAAATATCCATGAAAGGAAATAGTTCTGGGCTAGCATTGCATTCACTTGTAAGGATGCAGAAGAACCCTGCTCATCTCCCCAGATTCATTGCTCACTTTCTTAGCTCCAATCACAGGGAGCCACTTTGAACGTGCTATTCCCTCTGTCTAGAACATTTTCCTCTTTCTTCTCTTACTCTGTCTTCAGCTTTGCCTGGCTAACTCTTACAATCTTTAGGTTGTGTCTAGATGTTACTTCCTAGGAGAAGCTTCCCATGGCCTTCTAAGACCCTCTTCTGTCTTCCTGAAGCACTCTGTGCTCACACTGTTGCAGAATTGCATGCCATAATAGAATTGCGCATTTTCTTGCCTACATCTTCTACTACTTGGTAACTTCTTTGAGTACAAAAACTGTTTCATTCATTGTTTTGTCTATAGCTTCTGGCAACTTTTTGGCACA
>NW_024349960.1:0-514 GCF_902729225.1 Pteropus medius | reverse complement strand
GTAACTTTAATGTGGTTGTGAGAGGAGGCAAGCACAGTTTACCTACTCTGCCATGAAACTACTTTTCTTAAACACTGTGCTTATTAAATGATACTTTTATTTATAAAATGATACTTTTATTTTATTTTTTAAATATTTATTTAATTGAAAAGTAAGAAAATATATAAAAGCCACTTTAATATTTTCAATTTAAAACTTATGTTACAATAAAAGAGACAAATAGATAGCCATCCATACATTTATATATGTTATATATATAATTTTATGTAAAAGTTTGACATATACTAATGTGTGAAGAGATATGGGAGAACCAGGTCAATACAACTGATAAAGAATAGCACACGTTGATAATGAAATGGCAGTACTTTGATATTTATTATACTGCAAATATAATTTATTTAGGGCTATAATCAAAACAGGCCTTAAATAATGAGAAGGGGCAAGGAAAGAGAATATTTCTTGACAGAGCTCACCCGATATTTTCTAGTCAATCTGGTGCTTTTAAAGAAAGGAT
>NW_024349959.1:0-954 GCF_902729225.1 Pteropus medius | reverse complement strand
CCAGGCCACACGGTGAGGCTCTTACCTCTTGCAGGTACTGCTTGGGTCAGGCGGGAGGGCAGCCGTGTCCAGCACGCCCTGAGTATGCAGGCCTCTCCCCACCCCATTGCCAAAGATGCCCTCCAGGATGAAGCCGTTGGGGAAGGTGACTTTGCCCTGGGAGCCAGGAGAGAGAGGCAGGGATGTCTGTGTACTGTCTGTCTGTCCAGCTGCCCTTGCTTCCAATCATGACAGGCCTCGCGTGGTCCATTCCAGGTCATAGAGGCTAGGGACTGGTGGGTGGCCTTCCCACCAACCATTCAATCCTCCCCAGCCTGAGGGACTCATAACCCTCCACCCCTGCAGGAGCCCCCCCACCAAGAGCGGGAGACAGAGAGAGAGAGAAGGGACTCGCAGCTCAGAGCGGGGAGAACCACCACTCTGGGGCCGGGGTGGGCAAGTCCAGAGGTCAGCAGAGGCCTGGGGAGGGCATGGGGCACCGCTGGCCCTCGGGAGGGGCGATCCTTTGCTGCGTGGGGCACCGCTGGCCCTCGGGAGGGGCGATCCTTTGCTGCGTGGGGCTGTCCCATTCCTAACGCTCCTGGTCTCCACCCACCAGATGCTACGGTGGCCTCCAGTCATTACAAAACCAAAACAGCACCCACATTTCCAAAAGCCCCAGCAAGGACACCACTGCCTTCTGCTGGGTCAGCTCGGGCAGGAAAGACCGTCACTCCGGCGGCACCTGCCCGAGGCACTGATGGTGGCGCCGGAGGGGGCAGACACTCCGGAAGGCCCCCAGCACCCGCCACACGCATCGCAAGCACGCCCCTCCCCTCTTGATTCCCACCAGGATCAAATCACACCCCCACTGCAGGGAAGGGTCCCTGCGCCCACCCCTGGCTGCGTGGAGATGGGGAGGTCCTCCCCTCCCTTCTGCACCCACTGCCCACACCCTCAGCCTGGGCCCTGGGA
>NW_024349958.1:0-303 GCF_902729225.1 Pteropus medius | reverse complement strand
ATGATTTGAGCAAGTGATTACTTTATAGAAGGACAATAGCAGTAATGATAATCGTTAGTAGTTTGTGATTACTCTGTGTATTATTTCTGTGCTTTTTTTTTTAAAAAAGAATAAGAATAATAACTATATGAAGCAGGTAAATATCACTAATTTTGATTTAGAACATGTAAAGATTATGGTCATTGAGTTCTATAATCTACCAAAAATGGAGTACAGTCAGCATTTTTCATAGCTTTTACTTGAATATCAAAAAAAAAAAAAAAAAAAAAAAAAAAAAAAAAAAAAAAAAAAAAAAAAAAAAAA
>NW_024349957.1:0-599 GCF_902729225.1 Pteropus medius | reverse complement strand
GACTTACATAGCTATTTAATTATCCCATTATATTTCTATGTATTATTCGTTACTTTTGAATTATTATATATCGATCATCTACCCTCTGTCTATCATTTATCTTTCTATCTATCTCTCTATCTATCGATCGATCCATCGATCGATCTATCTATTATATCTCTATCATCAATCATCAATCTATATCTCTGAATCTATTTCTCCATCAGCCGTCATGGATATATGTAATCTATATATATTTAGAATTCTGTTCATTCATCCATCAGTCCATTCAGCACACCATTTATCCATCAATCAATATATTTATGTATTTATTCATCCATCTTTACATCTATGCAATCATCCATCCATCCATCCATCCATGCATCCAATGTACGATCTATTAATCTAAGCCTTTAGATATACATCATCAAAATGTTTTTCAGTTTTCGATCTATTTATCTATTTGTATGTGTATCTATAAATCTATGTATCTATTTACTTATCATCTATTTATCTATATATCTCTCTATCATCTACCTATCTATGTAAATATCTTCTATTTAGTGCTTACTGTATTTTTATTAATCTACCTCTTAATATATCATATAATGATTATCTTC
>NW_024349956.1:0-723 GCF_902729225.1 Pteropus medius | reverse complement strand
CAGCAAGATTTCCCCCAGCCCTTCTCTCTCTCTCATATATATATATAACTATATATATATATATATATATATAAACTATATATATATAACTATATACATAGTTACATATACGTAGTTATATATATAGTTCTTTCATATATATATAAACTATATATATAGTTCTCTCATATATATATAAACTATATATATAGTTCTATCATATATATGTAACTATATAGTTGTATATAGTTGTATAGTTGTATATAGTTCTATATAGTTGTATATAGTTCTGTATAGTTCTATATAGTTGTATATATAGTTCTATATAGTTGTATATATAGTTCTATACAGTTGTATATATAGTTCTATAGTTATATATATATATAGTTCTATATAGTTGTATATAGTTCTATATAGTTGTATATATAGTTATATACAGTTGTATATATAGTTATATGTAGTTGTATATATAGTTATGTGTATATATACATATATATATCACACTTCTTTACCCATTCATGCAGTGACAGACACTTAGGTTGTTTCCATATCTCAGCTATTGTGAATAATGCTGCAATGAACATGGATGACAATGCACCTATCTCTTTGAGATCTCATTTTCAATTCCTTCAGTTTTATACTCGGAAGTAGAATTACTGGGTCATATGGGAGTCCAATTTTTCATTTTCTGAAGAACCTCCATACTGTTTTCCATAGTAGCTGCACCAATTTACAATCCCACCA
>NW_024349955.1:0-526 GCF_902729225.1 Pteropus medius | reverse complement strand
AATCCTACCCCGCCCTCCAGCACTTACCAGCTCCTCCTTTCAACTTTTTCTCCATAGCCTTTATCATTATCCAACATTTTATTTACTTTTTTTGTTTACTATTCACTCCAACCACCCCTCCCCACAACAATGCAAACTCTTAGTACAAGGTTTTGCCATTTTGTTCATTGTTGTATCTCCAGACGCTACAACTATGTCTGTCACATAGGAAGTGGCTATATATATAATAGATTGTATATATATATATATATATATATGGATATAGATATAGATATAGATGTAGATAGATAGATAGATAGATAGATAGATAGATAGATAGATAGATAGATAGATATAGATATAGATAGATATAGAGATCTCAATGTCATATGTGTGAATGAATAAAGAAAGAACCTGGACTGGAATTCTACCCACGACTTTTGAACTCAGGGACCTACTATGGGCCAAGCCACTTGGCATCTCTGAGTCTGGTACCTTGCAGGTTCTTTTGAAATGGTTTTAAATAACTTAATAACAGTGGTAAATA
>NW_024349954.1:0-560 GCF_902729225.1 Pteropus medius | reverse complement strand
TTTATGAAGTGAGGTGTGATTCCTGACCCGCTTTGCAACTTGACAGACCTTGTAAGGGGTTTTCCTCACACCGTGTTGCCTGTAAAAGAGAAAAGATAGTGGGTAGAATTGTGTCTGCCCCTTTTTATGCTTTAATCTTTAATTATAAAACATGCCAAATAGGAAACTATGAAAATATGATAGCGGACATTGGTGTACTCATCGTACAAATTTAACAAGTACGTAAAGCTCTTGCCGTATTATAGAGACAGTCGAAGCCCCTTCCCCCACACTACTCCTCTCTCTCCCTCTGCAAAAGGACACTTTCCATGTTCAGGGTAGTATGTCCTGACTGTTTCAGATGTTCAGGGTAGTATGTCCTGACTGACAGTTATGAAACTCTGTTTCCCAGAGTTGTCCTTAATGCTCCTGTTACGAAAACCAAAAAAGCAGACAAGCAATTTCCAGTAAGGCATTAGTTCTGTTCTATTCTGTTCCATTAGCCATAATCCTCAAACATCTATCTTGTTTATTAAACCAGTGAAGACCCACCATACTCACCCTGGGCTCTTGCAAGTGGT
>NW_024349953.1:0-896 GCF_902729225.1 Pteropus medius | reverse complement strand
GTTGATTTTAGTAAATATTAGAAAAAATTTGCATCACTAATTAAAATCTTTGTTTTAAAAAATTAACGTGATTAATAAAGTCGTTAAAATTAAAATTAGTGTGGCCAAATGTATTTACATTTTTTTAATATTAAAACATTTTTATGATAGACGACGAATTCCACATTGTACTATTGTAACAGGGTTTGTATGTCAGATCTGCTGTGGTCTTTGCTCATTATGCAGAGTGTAGTGAAAGGGCATACATTCCTGACTAAATTTGGCTTCCATTAGAAATAAGAGCAGTAATAGCAAAGGACAGGAAAAGGATTAGCTTCATATGCTGAACTTTGTCTTGGTACATGTCTTCCTCATCCATTGTTCATGTAATTCATTTTTCTATATGGGAAATGCTGTATGTGATATCTGTAGTTACTGAACTTCGTGACGTTTTCATTTGAGTAACTGAAATTGAAAGTACATTAACATCTGAAAATGTCATTTCATCTCGCTTGGAACAACGTCATGGAGGAACAGTTTGTTTTGACTCATGTTACAGCCACATATTGGATAAACAGAGATGAAGCTAGCTTAGACCAGTCAGGACTGGTCTCTTGGTAAACTTGAGAATAGTGGAAGCTAAAACCCAAGGAAACCTTGGTTTGGAAAGATAAAGAGTTAGAATAATAACTTCCTGTTTGGGCAAAGGCAGAAAAATTCAGTAAAGCAAGGAAGGAAACTGGGTTCCTATGCTCGTCTGTATTTCTAAGCATTTTAGAATGACTATTTCAATGTGCATGTATTTTATAATTCTAAGTATTTTAGTGTTCAGGATCTCATGTTTTTCCTCACAGTGAGACAGCTATTTCTTGTTAAAGAGGCTCAGAGTGTTTTGCTCAAGAAATATCAACTAGTTA
>NW_024349952.1:0-929 GCF_902729225.1 Pteropus medius | reverse complement strand
CATATGGACTATTTGAGATGTGTATGACATATTTAAGTTGAAAGAGCAAGTTGCAAAGTAATGTTATAGACTTAATAACATCCATTTAAAGCACATTTATTATGCAGTAGGGTCAGTTCTAAGAGATTCACAGGTATTTACTCACGAAAACATCAGGACCAGTGATGGGGACTGGGACCCACACACTCTGGTTCAAGTCTGTGTTTATAACTTCTCTGGTACGCTGTGTGTTGATCCCAATTTTTAAAAAGAAGAAAAATAGAAACCTGTGTACATACAATTATTTTTAGGATATGCACGATATGAAATAACTGTAGGAGTTATTTCAATGTGTCGAACGCATTATTTTGGTTGTAAAGATCACCGGTTCACATTGGAACCATCTGGGAGTTTGAAAAGACTCTGATACCTGAGCTGCCCTCCCAGAGATTCTGACTTCATAGCTATGGGATGTAGCCTGGGCATCAGATTTTTGCAAGCTCCCCAGGCGATTTTAACATGTAGCAAAGACTGGCATAAATAACTTAGGTCCGAAGACCAGTTTTGGAATAGTTTGGCAGGTGACCTGTTTTTTTGCAATTATCCTGTTGACCACTAGATGGAGTACTGTCCCCATGACAAGGATTCAGCCTCCAGGTTTTTGCAAAACTCTTTGTAAGCAGGACGTGTCCAGGAAGCACTGAGAGATTGAAGGGACCAGATCTGTGAGTAGGTATTTGGCCAGGCTTTTAGCCTCACACTGTATCATGTAGTTAGAAGACATCTTTTTTAAGTTCTAAGAAGGAATTCTCATCATCTTGCAAGCTTGACTTTCCCTCAAATCAGACTCTTCCCGTTTCTCTGTCTTTTCCTGGACGTGAATGACAGAAAATCATTCTTTGCGGAGAGGCCACACCCTCTGCTGTTTGGCCATAAGGGTGAAATGGAAG
>NW_024349951.1:0-368 GCF_902729225.1 Pteropus medius | reverse complement strand
TTTGGCCCCTCCGTCCATGGCGGCCGTCACCCGCTGGAAAGAGTTCATTTGGGAGACACTGCAGACAGCTGTGCGTCTGAATTCGGCCTCCGCGCCTTAGGAGCTTTGCGATCAGCTCTTTGAGCCTTTCATTTCTTCATTTTGAATGCGTTCACGGGGACCATTATGTCCATCCCAGGCTGAAAGGTGAGGGAGAGAAAGGTGTCTGCTTCCGTCCTGAAGTCTGATTTCCACTGCGGAAAGCGGGAAGGAGGCGAGGCCTGAGGAAGGAGCCCCGGGGCCTCCGGGATGAAAAGAGATCATGCTGAATTGTGGCTCTGGATCGCCCGGTGTCCACACTGCGGGGAGGTGGAGGTGCTAGCAGCGGC
>NW_024349950.1:0-3272 GCF_902729225.1 Pteropus medius | reverse complement strand
CAAAATGGACGTCAGTAGAGTGCTTTTTGCCAGAGCTCCCCTCTATATATCTATATCTATATCTCTATCTGAATCTATAGATATCTCTATATCTCTATCTCTCTCTCTTTCTCTCTCCCTCTCACTCTCTCTCTCCATCTACCTATCTATCTATTTAGGTATCTATCTATTTCTCTAACTCTATCTATATTTATATTCATATATATATGTGTGTAGATATATATATATATCTACACACATATATATATACCTCTAGGGGTATGTGTATATATATATATATATATATATATATATATATCTACACACATATATATATATAGTGATTTTTATAACAAAAGGCTGTATTTTCCTTAGACGTTTGAGATAAGACAGGCCGTTCCCAGCACCTCCACCTCCCCAGAGTGTGGACACCGGGCGTTCCAGAGCCACAATTCAGCAGGATCTCTTTTCATCCCAGAGGCCCCGGGGCTCCTTCCTAAGGCCTCTGCTCCTTCCTGCTTTCTGCATTGGAAATCAGACTTCAGGTCGGAAGCAGACACCTCCCTCTCCCTCACCTTTCTGCCTGGGATGGTCGTAATGGTCCCCGTGTACGCATTCAAAATGAAGAAATGAAAGGCTCAAAGAGGTGATCGCCAAGCTCAAGAGGCACGGAGGCCGAAATCAGCCCCACAGCTGTCTGCAGTGTCCCCCAACTAACCTCTTTCCAGCGGGTGACGGCCTCCAGGGACGGAGGGGCCAAAGCCTCCCTGGGTCCGCTGTCTGTGGGTGGCCTGAGCTCTGCACGAGGATACAGAGAGGAATGAGACGCCGTTTGTACCTCTAGGGGCTCAAAGTGTCAGTGAGTGCTTCTGCAACTTCTGTACCCCAGTACCCGCAGACGACCGAGCATCGGCCTCAGAGCCCCGAGGCGCCGGGAGGGCCGTGAATTTGCCGCAAGTGAGCCGTATCTCGAAAGTTTGCAGTTCCGGCTCAAAATGGACTTCACTAGAGAGCTTTTTGCCAGATCTACCATATACATATATATGCATATATATGTTCATCTATATGCATATATATGTGTATGGTGGATTTTCGAAGGAAACCTGTGTGGATCCCTGGTTCACCAGAGAAGACAGGCCGCTCCCAGCACCTCCACCTCCCCGGAGTGTGGACACCGGGCGTTCCAGAGCCACAATTCAGCATGATCTCTTTTCATCCCAGAGGCCCCGGGGCTCCTTCCTAAGGCTTCTGCTCCTTCCTGCTTTCCGCATTGGAAATCAGACTTCAGGACGGAAGCAGACACCTCCCTCTCCCTCACCTTTCTGCCTGGGATGGTCGTAATGGTCCCCTGTACGCATTCAAAATGAAGAAATGAAAGGCTCAAAGAGGTGATCGCGAAGCTCAAGAGGCACGGAGGCCGAAATCAGACCCACAGCTGTCTGCAGTTTCCCCCAACTGTCCTCTTTCCAGCGGGTGACGGCCTCCAGGGACGGAGGGGACAAAGCATCCCTGGGTACGCTGTCTGTGGGTGGCCTGGAGCACTGCACGAGGATACAGAGAGGAATGAGACGTCGTTTGTACCTCTAGGGTCTCAAAGTGTCAGTGAGTGCTTCCGCAACTTCCGTACCCCCGTACCCGCAGACGACCGAGCATCGCCCTCAGAGCCCCGAGGCGCCGGGAGGGCCGTGAATTGCCGCAAGTGAGCCGTATCTCGAAAGTCTGCAGTTCCGGCTCAAAATGGACGTCACTAGAGAGCTTTTTGCCAGATCTACCATATACATATATATGCATATATATGTTCATCTATATGCATATATATGTATATGGTGGATTTATGAAGGAAACCTGGCTAGACCCCTGGTCTACCAGAGAAGGCAGGCCGCTCCCAGCACCTCCACCTCCCCGGAGTGTGGACACCGGGCGTTCCAGAGCCACAATTCAGCAGGATCTCTTTCATCCCAGAGGCCCCGGGGCTCCTTCCTAAGGCCTCTGCTCCTTCCTGCTTTCCGCATTGGAAATCAGACTTCAGGTCGGAAGCAGACACCTCCCTCTCCCTCACGTTTCTGCCTGGGATGGTCGTAATGGTCCCCGTGTACGCATTCAAAATGAAGAAATGAAAGGCTCAAAGAGGTGATCGCGAAGCTCAAGAGGCGCGGAGGCCGAAATCAGACCCACAGCTGTCTGCAGTGTCCCCCAACTGACCTCTTTCTAGCGGGTGACGGCCGCCAGGGACGGAGGGGCCAAAGCCTCCCTGGGTCCGCTGTCTGTGGGTGGCCGGGAGCTCTGCACCCTGAGGATACAGAGAGGAATGAGACGCTGTTTGTACCTTAGGGGCTCAAAGTGTCAGTGAGTGCTTCTGCAACTTCTGTACCCCAGTACCCGCAGACGACCGAGCATCGCCCTCAGAGCCCCGAGGCGCCGGGAGGGCTGTGAATTTGCCGCAAGTGAGCCGTATCTCGGAAGTCTGCAGTTCCGGCTCAAAATGGACGTCACTAGAGAGCTTTTTGCCAGATCTACCATATACATATATATGCATATATATGTTCATCTATATGCATATATGTATATGGTGGATTTTCGAAGGAAACCTGGCTGGACCCCTGGTCTACCAGAGAAGGCAGGCCGCTCCCAGCACCTCCACCTCCCCGGAGTGTGGACACCGGGCGTTCAGAGCCACAATTCAGCAGGATCTCTTTTCATCCCAGAGGCCCCGGGGCTCCTTCCTAAGGCCTCTGCTCCTTCCTGCTTTCCGCATTGGAAATCAGACTTCAGGTCGCAAGCAGACACCTCCCTCTCCCTCACCTTTCTGCCTGGGATGGTCGTAATGGTCCCCGTGTACGCATTCAAAATGAAGAAATGAAAGGCTCAAAGAGGTGATCGCGAAGCTCAAGAGGCACGGAGGCCGAAATCAGACCCACAGCTGTCTGCAGTGTCCCCCAACTGACCTCTTCCAGCGGGTGACGGCCTCCAGGGACGGAGGGGACAAAGCATCCCTGGGTACGGTGTCTGTGGGTGGCCTGGAGCACTGCACGAGGATACAGAGAGGAATGAGACGTCGTTTGTACCTCTAGGGGCTCAAAGTGTCAGTGAGTGCTTCCGCAACTTCCGTACCCCCGTACCCGCAGACGACCGAGCATCGCCCTCAGAGCCCCGCGGCGCCGGGAGGGCCGGGAATTGCCGCAAGTGAGCCGTATCTCGGAAGTCTGCAGTTCCGGCTCAAAATGGACGTCACTAGAGAGCTTTTTGCCAGATCTACCATATACATATATATGCATATATATGTTCATCTATAT
>NW_024349949.1:0-12058 GCF_902729225.1 Pteropus medius | reverse complement strand
CGGGGGTGTGGGGCGGCAGCAGAAGACGCTGCTTAAGAGCACCTGCTCTGGTCTTCAATTGCCCTGTGTTCAAACCCGGCTCCTCCCCCCACCACGTGTGCCCAATTGCCTCATTCTCACAGGCGGTTGCAGGAGGAGCCGGGTTTGAACACGCAGCAGTTTCTACCCTGCCTCTTACTACTTCAGCTTCTCAGTTACCTGTGGATGGTCCTAACGATATTCACCTCCGAGGGTTTCAGTGTATATACAAAGTCATTTCATGTAAGTGTCAGCCCTTATTTTTTCCGAGGTCCTTAGGTTCAAAAGTTGCAGTGGGATTTAGGGGGCAGGGACAGAGGGAGGGGGCCTGAGCCCTTTCATGCGTCCCGCAGCCGCAGCAGTTCACCCCCGTGGAACGCGACGGCCCTGAGAGCTGCCTGGCCAATGCTGGGGGCTGGGGACCGCTCAAAGTTGAGCCCGGGACTCCACATCTCTCCCTCGCCTGCCCCGTAGTCCGCCGGGGTGGTCCGAGGGCAGCAAATAGGCCGCGGAGCTGCGCGCAGCTTCAGGCCCCTCACGGCCCTCCACGCCCATGCTCGGTGTCACAGAACACAGCGCTGGCCACCAGGCGCTGACGTGGCCGAAACAGACACAGCCGTCTGCAGGCCTTTGCAGGAATCCATGAGCCGACTGGACACGCGGTCGTGACCTTGGAGTGGGAGCATTGACCCTCTGTGCCCTCCCCGCCTTCAGATGTGGCTGGGGGTGAGGTTGATGCTCCTGGGATCTCAGGCCTGTGAGGCCCCAGCCCCTCCTGCTCCCCCAGGCATCACATGCTGGGAAGTCACAGAGTCACATACAGACCAACAGGTGTCTGAAGTTTGCCAAACCGTGTGTGAGACTCAGTTTTCTGAATTTTGAATGAGTGTACGTGAACCAATACTCTAAAGCAGCGTGACGGGGGAACTGTGGGGTGGTAGTGATCAGCCTGTGGGGTCGGCGTAGAGATTCTGCACAGGAAGTCTCTGGCGGTATGGTGGACAGGGGTTTCTCAGAGCATGGTCCGCTGCCTGGGGGAACCCTGAGGCTGCTGTCAGACATCAGGGCTGGCCGGATGCTGACTCCTGTATAGCGACCTGAGACCTCTGGGTTCTGAGATGGGGTGTCTGGGGTCTTGGTTCAAAGCCGGGGTCTCTGGGTACTGAGCAGCAGCTAGTCCAGAATACGGGGAGGTGGGGGCACAGCCGGGGTCTCAGGCCTCTTGGATGAGAAGGGACCAGGTCGCATTGTGGCTCTGGAAGCCCCTGTGTCCACACTCTGATTCTGTCACTTATTAGGTGTGTGATCTCCTCTCTGAGACTTAGTTGACTTATTTTTGAATGAATGAGCATCCACGGACCCCCATGACCATCCCAGGAAGAAATGTGACCGCGGATAGGTGACTGCTCTAGTCCAAAAGTTTCTATTCAAACTGAGAAAGCGGGAAGGAACAGAGTCCTAGGAAAGGAGTCCCGGGGCTTCTTGGATGAGCTGCAACACTGTCTCATTGTGGCTCTGGTACCCCCTGTGTCCACCCTCCGGGAAGGCGGATGTGCATCGAACGGCCTGCCGTCCCTAAAGACCTGAGGGCAACCAACATTTTTTCCTAAAAATCCACGATATATATATGTGAATATATATGCATATATATGCATATATATGCATATATATATATATATATATATATATATATATATATATATATATATATATATATATATATATATATATATATATATGGTAGCTCTGGCATTAAGTACTCAGTTCACGTCCATTTAGAGCCCAAAGTGCAGACTTTTGAGAAATTGCTCACTTGCGACAAATACACAGGCTTGTCAGGCCCTGGGGCTTTGTGGGCCATGTTCAGTACTCTGCGGGTAGTGGGTACATACATTTGATGAGCTCTCAGGGTCCCATTGAGCTCCCTGGGATAGAAAATGGGTCTAATTCCTCTCTGTATCCTTCTGCCGACTTCAGGACCACCCACAGGCAGTGTGCCCAGCGATTCTTTGGGTCGCCGTTCCATCGTCCTATGTGCCCATCCATCCTTCTCGAGGAGGAACCCAAAATGACATCCTTCCCCAGTAGAAAGAGGTCAGTTTGGCAAACTTCAGACACCTGTTGGGCTGTATGTGACTCTGTCACTTATTAGCTGTGCATCACGTGTATGAGACTCAGTTTTCTGAATTTTGAATGAGTGTACATGAAACATGACGAGCAACTCAGGCACAAAGGTGAAGGAGAAGGAAGTCTCTGATCCAGTCCAGAGGTCTGATGTCTAATCGAAAAAGAAGGAAGGAAGAGAGGCCCCAGGACGGAGCCCCGGTGCCTCTTGGATGAGCTGGGACACAGTCTCATTGTGGCTCTGGGACCCCGTGTGTCCACAATCCGGGAAGGCGGATGTGCTTGCAACGGCCTGCCTTCCCTAAACCTGAGGGCAACACAGCCTTTTTTCCTAAAAGTCCACCATATATACGTGCATATATATTCATATATATGCATATATATATATGGTAGTTCTGGCATTAAGCACTCAGTTCACGTCCATGTTGATCCCAAAGTACAGACTTTTGAGAAATTGCTCACTTGCGGCAAATACACAGGCTAGTCAGGCCCTGGCGCTTTATGGGCAATGTTCAGTCCTCTGCGGGTAGTGGGTACATACTTTTGACAAGCTCTCAGGGTCCAATTGAGCTCCTTGGGACAGAAAATGGGTCTAATTCCTCTCTGTATTTTTCTGCAGACTTCATGGCCACCCACAGGCTGTGTGCCACCCTTCCATCGTCCCATGTGCCCCTCCATCCTTGTCGAGGAGGAAGCTAAAATGGAATCCTTCAACTCCTACAAAGAGGTCAGGTTGGCAAACTTTAGACACCTGTTGGGCTGTATGTGATTCTGTAACTTATTAGCTGTGTGATCACGTGTATGAGACTCGGTTTTCTGAAATTTGAGTGAGTGTACAGGAACCATGACGAGCAGCCCAGCCACAAAGGTGAAGGACAGGGAGGTGTCTGCGCCTGTCCAGAGCTCTGATATCAAATTGAAGAAGCAGGAAGGAAGAGAGGCCCCAGGACGGAGCCCCATGCCTCTTTGATGAGCTGGGACACTGTCTCGCTGTGGCTCTGGGAACCCCTGAGTCCACAATCCGGGAAGGCGGATGTGCTTGCAACGGCCGGCCTTCCCTAAAGACCTGAGGGCAACACAAACTTTTTTCCTAAAAATCCACGATATATATATGTGCATATATATTCATATATATGCATATATATATATGCATATATATATATGCATATATATATATGCATATATATATACATATATATATATATACACATACATATATATATATATATGTATGTATATATATATATGGTAGCTCTGGCATTAAGCACTCAGTTCACATCCATTTTGAGCCCAAAGTGCAGACTTTTGAGAAATTGCTCACTTGCGGCAAATACACAGGCTTGTCAGGCCCTGGGGCTTTGTGTGCAATGTTCAGTACTCTGCGGGTAGTGGGTACATACATTTGACGAGCTCTCAGGGTCCCATTGAGCTCCCTGGGATAGTAAATGGGTCTAATTCCTCTCTGTATCCTTCTGCAGACTTCAGGGCCACCCACAGGCAGTGTGCCCAGCGATGCTTTGGACCGCCCTTCCATCGTCCCATGTGCCCATCCATCCTTGTCGAGATGGAAGCCAAAATGGCATCCTTCGCCTGGTAGAAAGAGGTCATTTAGCAATCTTCAGACAACTGTTGGGCTGTATGTGACTCTGTCACTTATTAGCTGTGTGATCACGTGTATGAGACTTAGTTTTCTGAATTTTGAATGAGTGTACAGGAAACATGACGAGCAGCCCAGGCAGAAAGGTGAAGGAGACGGAGGTGTCTGTTCCAGTCCAGAGCTCTGATATCACATGAAAAAGCAGGAAGGAAGAGAGGCCCAAGCACGGAGCCCTGGGGCTTCTTGGATGAGCTGGGACACTGCCTCTTTGTGGCTCTGGAACCCCCTGTGTCCACAATCCGGGAAGGCGGATGTGCTTGAAGCGGCCTGCCTTCCCTAAAGACCTGAAGGCAACACAGCCTTTTTCCTAAAATTCCACCATATATATATGTGCATATATATTCATATATATGCACATATATGTATGGTAGCTCTGGCATTAACCACTCAGTTCACGTCCATTTTGAGCGCAAAGTACAGACTTTTGAGAAATTGCTCACTTGCGGAACATACACAGGCTTGTCAGGCCCTGGGGCTTTGTGGCCTTGTTCAGTCCTCTGCGGGTAGTGGGTCAATACGTTTGACAAGCTCTCAGGGTCCCATTGAGCACCTTGGGACAGAAAATGGGTCTAATTCCTCTCTGTATCCTCCTGTAGACTTCAGGGCCACCCACAGGCAGTGTTCCCAGCGATGCTTTGGGCCGCCCTTCCATCGTCCCATGTGCCCCTCCATACTTGTCGACGAGGAAGCCAAAATGGCATCCTTCCCCTGGTAGAAAGAGGTCAGTTTGGCAAACTTCAGACACCTGTTGGGCTGTATGTGACTCTGTCACTTATTAGCTGTGTGACCACGTGTATGAGAATCACTTTTCTGAATTTTGAATGCGTGTACAGAAACCATGACGAGCAGCCCGGGTAGAAAGGTGAAGGACAGGGAGGTGTCTGCTCCAGTCCAGAGCTCTGATATCAAATTGAAGAAGCAGGAAGGAAGAGAGGTCCCAGGACGGAGCCCCATGCCTCTTTGATGAGCTGGGACACTGTCTCATTGTGTCTATGGGAACCCCTGAATCCACAATCCGGGAAGGTGGATGTGCTTGCAACGGCCTGCCTTCCCTAAAGACCTGAGGGCAACACAGCCTTTTTTCCTAAAAATCCACCATATATATATGTGCATATATATATAGATATATATATGCACATATATTTATATATATGCACATATATGCACATATATTCATATATATGAACATATATATTCATATATATGCACATATACGTATGGTAGTTCTGGCATTAACCACTGAGTTCATGTCCATTTTGAGCCCAAAGTACAGACTTTTGAGAAATTGCTCACTTGCGGCACATACACAGGGTTGTCAGGCCCTGGGGCTTTGTGGCCTTGTTCAGTCCTCTGCGGGAAGTGAGTACATACGTTTGACAAGCTCTCAGGGTCCCATTGAGCTCCTTGGGACAGAAAATGGGTCTAATTCCACTGTGTATCCTTCTGTAGACTTCAGGGCCACCCACAGTCAGTGTGACCAGCGCTGCTTTGGGCCACCATTCCATCGTCCCATGTTCCCGTCCCACCTTGTAGAAGAGGAAGCCAAAATGGTATCCTTCGCCTGGTAGAAAGAGGTCAGTTTGGCAAACTTCAGACCCTTGTTGGGCTGTATGTGACTCTATCTCTTCTTAGCTGTGTGATCATGTGCATGAGACTCAGTTTTCTGAATTTTGAATGAGTATACAGGAACCAAGACGAGCAGCCCAGACAGAAAGGTGAAGGACAGGGACGTGTCTGCTCCATTCCAGAGCTCTGATATCAAATTGAAAAAGCAGGAAGGAAGAGAGGCCCCAGGACTGAGCCCCGGTGCCTATCTGATGAGCTGGGACACTGTCTCATTGTGGCTCTGGGAAACCCTGTGTCCCCAATCCGGGAAGACGGATGTGCTTGGAACAGGTTGACTTCCCTAAAGACCTGAGGGCAATACAGCCTTTTTTCCTAAAATCCACCATATATATATGTGCATATATATACATATATATGCACATATATATATGGTAGCTCTGGCATTAAGCACTCAGTTCACGTCCATTTTGAGCCAAAAGTGGGGACTTTTGAGAAATTTCTTACTTTCGGCAAATACACAGGCTTGTCAGGCCCTGGGGCTTTGTGGTCAATGTTCAGTCCTCTGCGGGTAGTGGGTCAATACGTTTGATAAGCTCTCAGGGAACCATTGAGCTCCTTGGGACAGAAAATGTGTCTAATTCCTCTCTGTATCCTTCTGTAGACTTCAGGGCCACCCACAGTCAGTGTGACCAGCGATTCTTTGGGCGACCATTCCATTGTCCCATGTTCCCGTCTAACCTTGTAGAAGAGGAAGCCAAAATGGTTCCTGGAGAAGGACAGGGAGGTGAAGGACAGGGAGGTGTCTGATCCAGTCCAGAGCTCTGACGTCACATTTGAAAAACAGGAAGGAAGAGAGGACCCAGCATGGAACCCCGGGGCTGTTGGATGAGCTGGGACACTGTCTCATAGTGGCTCTCGGACCCACAGTGTCCACTCTCCCTGACGACGGATGTGCTTGGAATGGCCTGCTTTCCTTAAAGAGCTGAAAGCAACAGAGCTTTTTTTCTTAAAAAATCTCCCATTTATATATGCGCATATAAATATGCATATATATGCATATATATTTATATATGGTACCTCTGACTTTCAGCACTCAGTTCACGTCCATTTTGAGGCCAAAGTGCAGACTTTTGAGAAATTCCTCTCTTGCGGCAAATACACAGGCTTATCAGGCCCCGGGGCTTTGTGGGCATTGTTCAGTCTACTGCGGGTAGTGGGTACATACGTTTGACAGGCTCTCAGGGTCCCATTGAGCTCCTTGGGTCAGAAAATGGGTCTAATTCCTGTCTTTATCCATGTGCAGACTTCAGGGACACACACAGGCAGTGTGCCCAGCGATGCTTTGGACCGCCCTTCCATCGTCCCAGGTGCCCTTCCATCGTTGTGGAGGAGGAATCCAAAATGGCATCCTTCGCCTTGTAGAAAGAGGTCAGATTGGCAAATTCAGACACCTGTTGGGCTGTATGTGACTCTTTCTCTTACTAGATGTGTAATCATGTGCATGAGACTCAGTTTTCTGAATTTTGAATGAGTGTACAGGAAACATGACGAGCAGGCCAGGCAGAACGGTGAAGGAGAGGGAGGTGTCTGCTCCAGTCCAGAGCTCTCATATCAAATTGAAAAAGCAGGAAGGAAGAGAGGCCCCAGCATGGAGCCCTGGGGCTTCTTGGATGAGCTGGGACAATGCCTCTTTGTGGCTCTGGGACCCCCTGTGTCCACAATCCGGGAAGGCGGATGTGCTTGAAGTGGCCTGCCTTCCCTAAAGACCTGAAGGCAACACAGCCTTTTTCCTAAAATTCCACCATATATATATGTGCATATATATTCATATATATATACATGCACATATATGTATGGTAGCTCTGGCATTAACCACTCAGTTCACGTCCATTTTGAGCCCAAAGTACAGACTTTAGAGAAATTGCTCACTTGCGGCACATACACAGGCTAGTCAGGCCCTGGGGCTTTGTGGCCTTGTTCAGTCCTCTGCGGGTAGTGGGTCAATACGTTTGACAAGCTCTCAGGGTCCCATTGAGCACTTGGGACAGAAAATGGGTCTAATTCCTCTCTGTATCCTCCTGTAGACTTCAGGGCCACCCACAGGCAGTGTGCCCAGCGATGCTTTGGGCCGCCCTTCCATCGTCCCATGTGCCCCTCCATCCTTGTCGAGGAGGAAGCCTAAATGGCATCCTTCCCCTGGTAGAAAGAGGTCAGTTTGGCAAACTTCAGACACCTGTTGGGCTGTATGTGACTCTGTCACTTATTAGCTGTGTGATCACGTGTATGAGACTCACTTTTCTGAATTTTGAATGAGTGTACAGAAACCATGACGAGCAGCCCAGGTAGAAAGGTGAAGGACAGGGAGGTGTCTGCTCCAGTCCAGAGCTCTGATTACAAATTGAAGAGCAGGAAGGAACAGAGGCCCCAGGACGGAGCCCCATGCCTCTTTGATGAGCTGGGACACTGTCTCATTGTGTCTATGGGAACCCCTGAGTCCACAATCCGGGAAGGCGGATGTGCGTGCAACGGCCTGCCTTCCCTAAAGACCTGAGGGCAACACAGCCTTTTTTCCTAAAAATCCACCATATATATATGCGCATATATATATAGATATATATATGCACATATATTCATATATATGCACATATATGCAGATATATTCATATATATGCACATATATATTCATATATATGCACATATATGTATGGTAGTTCTGGCATTAACCACTCAGTTCATGTCCATTTTGCGCCCAAAGTAGAGACCTTTGAGAAATTGCTCACTTGCGGCACATACACAGGCTTTTCAGGCCCTGGGGCTTTGTGGCCTTGTTCAGTCCTCTGCGGGTAGTGGGTACATATGTTTGACAAGCTCTCAGGCAACCATTGAGCTCCTTGGGACAGAAAATTGGTCTAATTCCCTTGTGTATACTTCTGTAGACTTCAGGGCCACCCACAGTCAGTGTGACCAGCGATTCTTTGGGCGACCATTCCATTGTCCCATGTTCCCGTCCAACCTTGTAGAAGAGGAAGCCAAAATGGTTCCTGGTGAAGGACAGGGAGGTGAAGGACAGGGAGGTGTCTGATCCAGTCCAGAGCTCTGATGTCACATTTGAAAAACAGGAAGGAAGAGAGGCCCCAGCACGGAACCCCGGGGCCTGTTGGATGAGCTGGGACAATGTCTCATAGTGGCTCTCGGACCCACAGTGTCCACTCTCCCTGATGACGGATGTGCTTGGAACGGCCTGCTTTCCTTAAAGAGCTGAAAGCAACAGAGCTTTTTTTCTTAAAAAATCTCCCATTTATATATGTGCATATATATATGCATATATATGTATATATATTTATATATGGTACCTCTGGCTTTCAGCACTCAGTTCACGTCCATTTTGAGGCCAAAGTGCAGACTTTTGAGAAATTCCTCACTTGCGGCAAATACACAGGCTTATCAGGCCCCAGGGCTTTGTGGGCATTGTTCAGTGTACTGCGGGTAGTGGGTACATACGTTTGACATGCTCTCAGCGTCCCATTGAGCTCCTTGGGACAGAAAATGGGTCTAATTCCTGTCTTTATCCATGTGCAGACTTCAGGGACACCCACAGGCAGTGTGCCCAGCGATGCTTTGGACCGCCCTTCCATCGTCCCAGGTGCCCTTCCATCCTTGTGGAGGAGGAAGCCAAAATGGCATCCTTCGCCTTGTAGAAAGAGGTCAGTTTCGCAAAGTCAGACACCTGTTGGGCTGTATGTGACTCTGTCTCTTACTAGATGTGTGATCATGTGCAGGAGACTCAGTTTTCTGAATTTTGAATGAGTATACAGGAACCATGACGAGCAGCCCAGGCAGAAAGGTGAAGGACAGGGATGTGTCTGCTCCAGTCCAGAGCTCTGATATAAAATTGAAAAAGCAGGAAGGAAGAGAGGCCCCAAGTCTGAGCCCCGGTGCCTATCTGATGAGCTGGGACACTGTCTCATTGTGGCTCTGGGAAACCCTGTGTCCCCAATCCGGGAAGGCGGATGTGCTTGGAACAGGTTGCCTTCCCTAAAGACCTGAGGGCAACATAGCCTTTTTTCCTAAAATCCACCATATATATATGTGCATATATATGCATATATATATATGCACATATATATACATGGTAGCTCTGGCATTAAGCACTCAGTACACGTCCATTTTGAGCCAAAAGTGGAGACTTTTGAGAAATTGCTCACTTTCGACAAATACACAGGCTTGTCAGGCCCTGGGGCTTTGTGGGCAATGTTCAATCCTCTGAGGGTAGTGGGTACATACGTTTGACAAGCTCTCAGGGTACCATTGAGCTCCTTGGGACAGAAAATGTGTCTAATTCCTCTCTGTATCCTTCTGTAGACTTCAGGGCCACCCACAGGCAGTGTGCCCAGCGATGCTTTGGGCCGCCCTTCCATCGTCCCATGTGCCCCTCCATCTTTGTCGAGGAGGAAGCCAAAATGGCATTCTTCCCCTGGTAGTTAGAGGTCAGTTTGGCAAACCTCAGACACCTGTTGGCTGTATGTGACTCTGTCACTTATTAGCTGTGTGATCACGTGTATGAGACTCAGTTTTCTGAATTTTGAATGAGTGTACAGGAAACATGACGAGCAGCCCAGGCAGAAAGGTGAAGGAGACGGAGGTGTCTGTTCCAGTCCAGAGCTCTGATATCACATGAAAAAGCAGGAAGGAAGAGAGGCCCAAGCACGGAGCCCTGGGGCTTCTTGGATGAGCTGGGACACTGCCTCTTTGTGGCTCTGGAACCCCCTGTGTCCACAATCCGGGAAGGCAGATGTGCTTGAAGCGGCCCACCTTCCCTAAAGACCTGAAGGCAACACAGCCTTTTTCCTAAAATTCCACCATATATATATGTGCATATATATTCATATATATGCACATATATGTACGGTAGCTCTGGCATTAACCACTCAATTCACGTCCATTTTGAGCCCAGAGTGTAGAATTTTGAGAAATTGCACAATTGCAGCAAATACACAGGCTTGTGAGGCCCTGGGGCTTTGTGGGCATTGTTCAGTCCTCTGCGGGTAGTGGGTCTATACTTTTGACAAGCTTTCAGGGTCCAATTCAGCTCCTTGAGGGAGAAAATGGGTATAATTCCTCTCTATATCCTTCTGCAGAGTTCAGGGCAGCCCACAGACAGAGTACCCAGGGATGCTTTGGCCCCTCCGTCCATGGCGGCCTTAACCCGCTGGGTAGAGGTCAGTTGCGGGGTTCTGCAGACAGCTGTGGGTCTGACTTCGGCCTCCGTGCCTTAGGAGCTTTGCGATCAGCTCTTTGAGCCTTTCATTTCTTCATTTTGAATGCGTCCACGGGGACCATTACGACCATCCCAGGCAGAAAGGTGAGGGAGAGGGAGGTGTCTGCTTCCGTCCTGAAGTCTGATTTCCACTGCGGAAAGCGGGAAGGAGCCGAGGCCTTAGGAAGGAGCCCCGGGGCCTCTGGGATGAAAAGAGATCATGCTGAATTGTGGCTCTGGAACGCCCGGTGTCCACACTGCGGGGAGGTGGAGGTGCGAGGAGCGGCCTGTCTTCTGTGGTAGAGCAGGGGTCCACGCAGGTTTCCTTCGAAAATCCACTATATACATATATATGCATATAGATGAACATATATATGCATATATATGTATATGGTAGCTTTGGCAAAAAGCTCTCTGGTGACGTCCATTTTGAGCCAGAATCGCAGACTTCCGAGAAAAGGCTCACTTGCGGCAAATGCACAGCCCTCCCGGGGCCTTGGGGCTCTGTGGGCGATGCTCGGTCATCTGCGGGTACTGGGGTGGCGAAGTTGGAGGAGCACTCACTGACACTTTGAGCTCCTAGAGGTACAAACTACGTGTCATTCGTCTCTGTATCCTCTTGCAGGGTTCAGGGCCACCCACAGACAGCGTACCCAGGGATGCTTTGGCCCCTCCGTCCATGGCGGCCGTCACCCGCTGGAAAGAGTTCAGTTGGGAGACACTGCAGACAGCTGTGGGTCTGAATTCGGCCTCCGTGCCTTAGGAGCTTTGCGATCAGCTCTTTGAGCCTTTCATTTCTTCATTTTGAATGCGTCCCCGTGGACCATTACGACCATCCCAGGCAGAAAGGTGAGGGAGAGGGAGGTGTCTGCTTCCGTCCTGAAGTCTGATTTCCACTGCGGAAAGCGGGAAGGAGCCGTGCCTGAGGAAGGAGCCCCGGGGCCTCTGGGATGAAAAGAGATCATGCTGAATTGTGGCTCTGGAACGACCGGTGTCCACACTGCGGGGAGGTGGAGGTGCTAGCAGCGGCCTGTCTTCTGTGGTAGACCAGGGGTCCACGCAGGTTTCCTTCGAAAATCCACCATATACATATATATGCATATAGATGAATATATATATGCATATATATGTATATGGTAGCTTTGGCAAAAAGCTCTCTGGTGACGTCCATTTTGAGCCAGAATCGCAGACTTCGAGAAAAGGCTCACTTGCGGCAAATGCACAGCCCTCCCGGGGCCTTGGGGCTCTGTGGGCGATGCTCGGTCATCTGCGGGTACTGGGGTACCGAAGTTGGAGGAGCACTCACTGACACTTTGAGCTCCTAGAGGTACAAACTACGTGTCATTCGTCTCTGCATCCTCTTGCAGGGTTCAGGGCCGCCCACAGACAGCGTACCCGGGGATGCTTTGGCTCCTCGGTCCATGGCGGCCGTCACC
>NW_024349948.1:0-490 GCF_902729225.1 Pteropus medius | reverse complement strand
TCTTGTTCTGCCATCTCAAGTGAGTTCTTTCATGGTTCAAGAAGGCTGATCAAACTCTCGTTGGCAAGTATACAATCCAGCCAGCAGAAAGGAGGAAGATTTTTAAGAAGTGTCATATATACTTTGGCTTTCATTCAGGATCCAAAAATCAGTTACATAGCCAATATAAGTAGCTAAAAGAAAGGCCACAAAATTCATTTTTTTAGCTAAACAGCAATGAGCAACCACTAATAAATTTGGGGTGCTCTTTTAAGAAGAGTGGAAAAAGGCTGTTGGGACAGGTAATTTGCAGTTTCTGCCATAGTATGCTAACATTCATGTAGTGGGGAGGAGACATAAATTTTATTTATATATATATATATATACACACATATATATATATATATATATACACACACACATATGTATATATACATGTATATATACGTGTATATACACACACATATACATATATACATATATATATATATATATATATATATATATATAT
>NW_024349947.1:0-621 GCF_902729225.1 Pteropus medius | reverse complement strand
GTGACAGCTGTCTGGGAATCCACGGAGAAATCCAAGGTTTAAAAACCACGCCTCGGGTCCTGTCCCGTGCTCAAAACACTGGTGACACGATCCGAGATTCGCCATCACTCGAGCGTTCTCGTTTTAATTCTAAGAGCGTTCCAAGCACGGGATGAAAATCAGATTGTGTGAAACGGAGCGTCATCAGGGGAGAGAAGGCTCGGGCTGGCAGCCGGGGGACTCATATGACAAGCGAGTCGGTTGGCAACCGTAGCACGACCGAAGCTGTCTACGCAACGTCTACAAGTAAGAACGGGCCCGAAACACGAAGGGGAAAATGGACTAGTGACAGCTACGGTGACGTGCTCTCTCTTCCACTCAGCTTAAAGAGTCGCCTGAGAGAAACTTTGTCACCGAGAGAAAAGAGAAGCTTTCCGTCATTCTCTTCCCAATTAACGTACCTTGCAGGGCCCAAGACCCTGAGCACTTTGCCATCCATCGGCTATTTGATAACGACTCTGAAGAGGAAGGGTTGTCTTACTGTGTCGGAAGCCAGCCGACCAAGTCAAACCGGGTACCTGAATGGGGGAGCGGGGACTGAGAAAAAAGAGAAGACAGACAGGGTGCAGGAGGGAGAGCAGA
>NW_024349946.1:0-303 GCF_902729225.1 Pteropus medius | reverse complement strand
AGAGGTACAAACTACGTCTCATTCGTCTCTGTATCCTCTTGCAGGGTTCACGGCCACCCACAGACAGCGTAGCCAGGGATGCTTTGGCCCCTCCGTCCATGGGGGCCGTCACCCGCTGGAAAGAGGTCAGCAGGTAGACACTGCATACAGCTGTGGGTCTGAATTCGGCCTCCGTGCCTTAGGAGCTTTGCGATCAGCTCTCTGAGCCTTTCATTCCTTCATTTTGAATGCGTCCACGGGGACCATTACGACCATCCCAGGCAGAAAGGTGAGGGCGAGGGAGGTGTCTGCTTCCGTCCTGAA
>NW_024349945.1:0-451 GCF_902729225.1 Pteropus medius | reverse complement strand
TTGTTGTTGTTGTTGTTGTTGTTTGTTGTTTCAATTGTTATCTCTATGTGAATAACTCCCAAATCTTTTTCTCTTGTCTGATCTTTCTTTTGAGTTTGAACTACCTATCAAATAATTCTCTTTGAATATTCTGCCAATACCCTAAATTCAGCATTTCTAAATTAAACTCATTATTTTTCTGAATATGCGTGCCTCTTTTTGACTCCCCTATTTTTATCAGAGATGTTAGCGTTTTGCTCTTATTTTAATAAAGTAAATTAAAATGAATGTTATTTTGAGAGCTTCTTGTCATACCTTGAGGTGACAGATAAATAAACCTGAAGTCTTAGGGAATCAGGTTTGGACTTTACTGCTTATATTTGGAATTATTAGTAGCATTTTAATAATAATAATAATAATACCTGTACTTATATTGTGATTTCACATGTTATTTTCTTTCATTCTGTTAACA
>NW_024349944.1:0-569 GCF_902729225.1 Pteropus medius | reverse complement strand
CTGGCGTCCTCGGAAGGAGAGGAGACGACACAGGTGTCTGCACTCGGAGGAGACCTCGTGAGGAGAGGGCGGCGGTCAGCGTGATCAGCCGCAAGCCAAGGAACCTGCCCTGCCGGCCACCGCCAGACACTCGGCAGGGACCCAGCCCTGCGGACACCTGGCTTGGACGTCCTGCCTCCGGGACCATGAGAGAATGTATTTCTGTCTCTTCGTGGCGCTTCATTATGACATCCCTGGACAGTAATACAGAGGGGGCTAGGAGCCGGGGCCAGGAACCCAGGCGGAAGCTCACAGAGGCCGCGAGAACACGAGGGGGCTGCCGCACAGGGGCCTGGAGACGGCTCAGGTCCCTAGGGTCCCATCTGCTCCAGGAAGCAAACACAGCATCCTCAGGAAGTCGGCGTGACTCCAGTCGTCCCTGCCCACCCCCTCCCGACAAGCCCGCCCCACACTTCTGCTCATGCCCACGGAAGGAGAGGCGGCGTCTGACCAGAGCGACGCAAGGCCCCCACGGGGACACACGGCGGAGCGTGTTCGTCACCTGCTCGCTCTGGACCAAAGCTTCCTGC
>NW_024349943.1:0-28926 GCF_902729225.1 Pteropus medius | reverse complement strand
TTATGGTTACAGTTAGGTTTAGAGTTTTTATTTGGGATAGGGTAAGGGTTAGGTTTAGGGTTAGGTTCAGCATTATGTTTTGGGTTAGGGTTACAGTTATGTTTAGGGTTAGGATTAGGGTAAGAGATTAAAGTTAGGATAAGTGTTAGGTTTAGAAATAGAGTTAGAATTAATTTAGGTTTAGAGTTAGGGTTAGGTTTTGTTTAGGGTAAGGTTAGGGTAAAGGTTATGGTTAGTGTTACTGTTAGGATTAAGATTAGCATTAGATTTAGGGTTAGGGTTAGGATAAGTTTAGGGTTTGGGTAAATTTATGTTTAGTTTAGGCCTAAGGTTACGGTTAGGATTAGGTTAAGAATTTAGAGATAGCATTAGTGTTAGCGTTAGGGTGTAGATTTAGGATCATGGTTATGGTTAGGATTAGGGTTCAGGTTTGGTTAGAGTTTGGGTTACGGTTACTTTTAGGTTTAAGTTTATCATGATGTTTAGGGTTAAGCTTAGATTATGGGGTTAGGATTATGATTATTCTTAGTGTAAAATTAAGTGTTAGGTTTAGAATTAGGTTTAGGATTATCTTTAGATTTAGGGTTAGGATTAGTGTTATGGTTATTTTTAAGGTAAAGGTTCGATGCAGGGTTATGCTTAAATTTAGAGTTAGTTTTAGAACTATATTAGGGTTAATCCTAAGTTTAGGGTCAGGGTTTAAGTTTATGGTTATTCTTAGTGTATAATTTATGGTTAAAGATAAGTTTAGGGTTAGGGTTAGGTTTAAGTTTTAAGGTTACAGTTGGCGTTAGGTTTAGAGTAAGGGTTAGGGTTAGGTTAGGGCTAGGGTTTGGTTTAGGTTTAGGATTAATTTTAGGGTTAGCGTTAGTTTTAGAGTTAGGGTTATTGTTAAGGTTAAGGTTAGCTTTATGTTTAAGGTTCGGTTTGGGTTATGGGGTTAGAGCGTGTTATTCTTAGGGTAAAAGTTAGGAATAAGGTTAGAATTAGGGTTAGGATTAGCTTTAGATTTAAGGTTATGATCTCGGTTAGTGTTACTGATAGTGTTACGTTTAAGGTTAGTGTAGATTTAGGTTTAGGGTTAGGTTTAGAGTTAGTTTAGAGTTAAATTAGGTTTACGGTTAGGATTAGTGTCAGGGGTTAAATTTTGGGTTACTGTTAGTGTAATATTAAGAGTTAGGGTTAGAAATAGGGTTCGGTTAGGGTAGTATTCGGGTTAGGCTCAGGGTTAGGTTTAGGTTTAGGTTTAGGTTTTAAATTAGAGTGGGTTAGGGTTAGGTTTAGCATCATGTTTTGTGTTAGAGTTATAGTTATGTTTAGTGTTAGTGTTAGTGTAAGAAGTTAGATATACGATTAGTGTTAGGGTAAGGGTTAGAGTTAGGATTTGGGTAAGAATTAGGGTTAGGATTAGTTTAGGGTTAGGATTAGGGTTAGCTTTTGGTTAGAGTTATAGTTAGGGTTAGGGTTAGATTTAGGGTTAGTGTTAGGTTAGGTTTTGGGTATGGTTGTGGTTAGGGTTTTGGTTAGAGGTAGGATAGGGTTAGAGTTAGCTTTCAGATTAGATGTAGTGTTATGGTTTGAGTTAGGGTCAATATTATGTTTAAAGTGAGGGTTAGGGTAAGAGGCAAGAGTTAGCTTAGTGTTAGGGTACAATTAGGGTTAAGATTAGTTTAGGGTTATGGTTAGGGTTAGGTTTAGGGTTAGGTCATTGTTGGGGTTAGGGTTATAGTTAAGGTTAGGATTAAGGATACAGTTAGCGTTAAGGTTAGGTTTTCTTTATGATTTGGGTTAAGGTCACTGTTATGTATAAGGTGAGAGTTAGGGTAAGATGCAAGAGTTAGCTTTAATGTTAGCGTAGTAGTACGGTTAGGATTAGTTTAGGGTTAGGGTTAGGGTTAGGTTTGGATTAGGGTTAAGGTTATAGTTAGGGTTAGGGTTATTTTTAATTTAAAATTTAGGGTTAGGATTATTGTTAGGGTTAGAGTTAGAATTAGAGTTGGGATTAGCTGTAGCTTTAGGGTTAGTTTCATGGTTAGTGGTAGTGTTAGGTTTATGGTTATGTTTAGGTTAGGGTCATGGTTAGGGTGGGGATAGGGTATGGGAATGGATTAGGATTCAGATTATTGTTAGGGTTACTGTTAGTGTTAAGGTTAGAATTAGGTTTAGTGTTAAGGTTAGGGTATGGGGTTAGAGTTCGGGTTATAATTAGTGTAAATTTTAGGGTTAGGGTTACAAATAGGGTTAGGATTAGCTTTAGATTTAGGGTTAAAATCTGGGTAAAGTATAGTGTTAGGGAAATATTTAAGATTGGGTTATATTCAGGGTTAATGTTAGGGTTTAAGTTAATTTTAAGTTAAATTAGGTTTCGGGTTAGGTTTAGCGTCAGGGTTTAAGGTTAAGTTTATTGATAGTGTAAAATTTAGGGTTAGAGGTAGGATTAGGTTTAGGGCTAGGGTTAGGTTTACGGTTAGATTTCAGGTTCGGTTTAGGGTTAGGCTCGGGTTATGGTTATGGTTAGGGTTAGAATTAGAATTAGAGTTATGGTTAGGGTTAGTTTTAGCATTATGGTTTGTGTTAGGGTTACAGCTATGTTCAAGGTGAGGGTTAGGGTAAGAGATAACAGTTAGAATAAGTGTTAGTGTTAGGGTTAGTGTTTGGATTAGTTATTGTTATGGATAGTGTTAGGTTTAGGTTTGGGTTAGGTTAGGGTTTCGGTTATTGCTAATTTACGATTTATGTGTACGATTATGTTCAGGGACGATTTCGAATTAGGGTTAGGATCATCTGTAGTTTTACAGTTCATTTCAGGTTTAGTATTAGAGTTATGGTTAGGGTTATGGTTAGGGCTAGTGTCATGGTTATGGTGAGAGATAGGGTTAGGGGAATGTGTTAGGATTAGGGTTAGTGTTAAGGTTAGGGTTAAGGTTAGGGTTAGGGTAAGAGGTTAGTGTTAGTATTAGTGCTAAGGTTAGTGATAGGGTTAGGGTTAAGGTTAGGGTTAACTTTATGTAAGGTTAGGGTTAACGTTGTGTTAGGAATAGGTTTAGGGTTAGGATTATGGTAAGAGATTAGAATTAGGATTAGTGTTAGGGTTAGAGTTAGAATTAGGATTACGTTAGCATAATGGTTAGGGCTAGGATTACTTTAGGGTTAGGATAGGGTTAGTATGACAGTTAGCGTTAAGGTTCACATTAGGTTTAGGGTTATGTCAGGGTATGTGGTTATGTTTCGGGTTATTGTTAGGGTTAGGGTTAGGTTAGGTTAGGTTTAGGGTTAGGGCTAGTGTTACAGTAATAGTTTATTGTTAGGAGTAGTGTTAGGGTTAGTTTTAGTGGTAGGGTTAAGTGAGAGTTAGGTTTAGGGTTAGTGTTCAGGTTAGGATTAGGATTAGGTTTATGGTTAGTGTAGAGTTAGGATTAGGTTAGGATTAGGTTAAGACAGAGTTAGGATTAGTGTTAGGTTAGGGATAGGGTTAGGGTTAGGTTATGGTTAGGATTAGCATTAGGATTAGTTTTAGGTTAGGGTTAGGATTAGGATTGTTTTAGTGTTAGGACTAGGGTAAGAGATTAGAGTTAGGGTTTCTGTTATGGTTATGGTTAGGTTTAGGGTTAGGATAGAGTTAGTGTTACTGTTAGGGTTAAGGTTAGGATTAGATTTAGAATTAGTGTTAGTGTATGGGTTTAGGTTTAGGATTATTCTTAATGTAAAATTTAGGATTGGGGTTAGGGTTAGGTTTAGGTTTAGGGTTCTGGGTTAGGGTTGTTTTTATGCTTAGGGTTAGAGTTAAGGTTAGGTTTAGGGGTAGGGTTAAGTTTACTGTTAAGGTTAAGGTTAGGTTTAGAGGTAGGCTTAAATTTACTCTTAAGATTAAGGTTAGTATTAGATTTAGGGTTAGGAATAGGGTTTCGTCGAAGGTTAGGGTCAGCATTAGGTTTAGGATTAGGATTAGTGTATGGGGTTAGGTTTCAGTTATTCTTAGTGTAATATTTAGCATTAGGGTTAGAATTTGGGTTAGGATTATCTTTAGTTTTAGGGTTAGGATAGGGGTTAGTTTTGGGTTTACTGTTAGGTTTAGGATTTAAGGTAGAATTCGGGTTAGTTTTAGAGTTAGGTTATAATAATAAGTCAAGGTTAGGGTTAGCGTTAGTGTTATTGTTAGTTTTAGGATTTTAGGCTAATGTTAGGAATAGATTTGTGTTAGGGTTACGATTAGGGTTCGGATTTGGTTTACTTTAGGTGTAGGTTTATGGTTATATTATGGTTCAGGTTAGTGTATGTTAGGGTTATGCTTCGGGAAAGAGTTAGTTATGGTTAGCTATAGTTTAAGGTTAGGGATAGATTAAGAAGATAGGGTTAGTGATAATTTTAGTTTAAAATTTAGGGTGAAGGTTAGTGTTAGAGTTAGTTATGTTCAGTGTATTATATAAGAGTTAAGATTAATGTTAGGGTTTGAGTTTGGTTAGGTTAGAGTTAGGGTTTGGTTTAGAGTTAGGTTTAGAGTTGAGTCAGGTTTTGTTTAGCTTAGTGGTAGGATTATGGTTGGGGTTAGTGTTATGATTAGATTTAGGTTAGAGTTAGTGTTAATGTTAGGATTAATGTTAGAGTTAGTGTTAGATTTAGGTTGAGGGTTAGGGTTATCGTAAGAGATTAGAGTTAACATTATGGTTAGGGTTACGTTTAGGATTAGCTTTAATTTCAGCCTTAGGATCAGGGATAGGAATAGGGTTAAGGTTTAAGGTTAAGATTAGTTTAAATTTAAGGTTAGGGTAGGGGTTATGGTTAGTGTTATTGTAGTGTAAAATTTATAGTCAGATTTAGAATTAAGGTTAGGATTAGCTTTAGTTTTAGGTTTAGGATCCGGGTTAGGGTTCATGTTAGATTTAAGTTTAGAGTTAGGGTTAGTGTTAGAGTTAAAGTTAGGCTTAGGCTTAGGTTTAGAATTATGTTTAGCTTTATGGTTAGGTTTTGGATTAGAGTTAGGGTAGTATTAGGGTAAGAATTTAGAATTAGCATTAATGTTCGTGATAGGGTTAGGATTAGGTTATGCTTAGGATTACTTTAGTGTTCAGATTAGGTTTAGTTTATGGATAGGCTTATATTTAAGGTTAGGTTCATGGTACGGTTATGTTTTGGTTAATGTTAAGGTTAGCTTTTTGTTTAGGGCTAGCTTTAGGTTCTGTGTTAGGATTAGGATCAGGGGTTACAGTTACGGTTATTGTTAGTGTAAAATTTAGGGATAGCATTAGAATTAGGGTTATGATTAACTTTAGTTTTAGGGTTAATGTCAGGGTTAGGGTTAGGATTAAGGTAGGTGTTTAGAGTTAGGATTAGGGTTCGGGTTTAGTTTAAGTTAGGGTTAGGATTTTCATTAGGGTTCGAGCTAGGTTTAGTATAGTGTTAGGTTTATAGTTAGGATTAGAGTTAGGTTTAGGGTTAGGATTAGGGTTAATGATAGTGTTAGTGTTAAGGTTAGGGTTAGCTTTAGATTTAGGGTTAGGATTATGGTAAGCAGTTAATTATAGAGTTATTTTAGTGTCAAATTTAGGGTTAGAGTTAGAATAGGGTTAGGATAAGCGATAGAGATAGGACAGGATCAGGTTAAGGTTAATGTTAGAGTTAGCTTTAGAATTATGGTTACCATTAGCTTGATTTTTTCGGTTAAGAGAAGAGTTCTGGTTAATGTTAGCGTCAAGGTTAGGGTTAGGTTTATTGTTAGGGTTAGTTTTAGGATTAGGTTAGGTTTAGGGTTACCGTTAGGGTTTGGGTACGGTTTAGTTTAGGAGTAGGTTATGTTTAGGGCTAGGATTACAGTTATGTTTAGGTAGGGTTAGAGTTAGGTTTAAGAATATTGTTAGGTTTAAGATAAGCTTTATTGTTAGGGTTAGGATGAGGGTTAGGTATAAAATTATGGAATCATTAGCTTTAGTTTTAAGATTAGGATCAGAGTTTGGGTTAATGTTAGAGTTAAAGTTAGAGTTAGGGTTAGTTTTAGACTTAAAGTTAGATTTAGGGTTAGGTTTAGGATAAGGGGTTAGGGTTATTGTTATTGTTAGTTTAAAATTTAAGTTTATGATTTGTTTTAGGGTTAGAGTTAGCATTAGGGTTAGAATAAGCTTTAGTTTTAGTGTTAGGATTAGCGTTAGCATAAGGGTTTCAGTTAGTATTAGGGTTTAAGGTTAGATTTATGGTTAGAGTTAGGGTTCACGTTAAAATTACAGTTATCTTTAGGGTTAGTATTAGGATTTAGGGTTAGGGTTAGAGTTAGGTTAGTGATAGGGTTATCGTTAGCATTCAGGTTCGGTTTTGATTAGGGGCAAGTTTAAGGTTATGTTTAGTGTTAGTGCTATATGTAGTTTAGGGTTATCCTTAGGGAAAGGGTTAATTGTAGGGTTAGAGTTAGCTATAGTTTAGGGTTAGGGTCAGGGTAAGGGGTTAGTGTCACTGGTATTGTTAGTGTAATGTTTAGTGTAAGGTTTTGAATTAGATTTATGTTTAGCTTTAGTTTAATGGCTCGGATCAGTGTTAGGGTTAATATTAGGGTTAAGGTTAGTTGAGGGTTAGTTTTATGGATAAACTTAGGGTTAGGGTAAGGATTAGAGTAAGGGGTTAGGGCTAGGTTTAGGATTAGTGTAAAATTTTGGGTTAGGATTGGTGTTAACGCTAGAGTTAGAATTAGGTTTAGGATTAGCTTTAGTTTTAGGGTTAGAATAAGGGTGAGGTTTCGCGTTATTGTTAGGGTTAGGATTTAGGGTCAGGTTAGGTTTCGGGTTACAGTTAAAGTAAGGTGTAGGTGTTCGGGTTAGGGTTAAGTTTAAGGTTTGTGTTAGGGGTTAATGGTAGGATAGGTGTTAGGATACGGGTTAGCTTTAGATTTAGGTTTAGTGTTAGGTTTATGGTTCTGATTAGGGTTATGTTTAAGGGTAGGGATAGGGTTAGGATTAGGCTCAGGTTAGAGTTAATGTTAGGCTTAGGGTTAGTGTTAGATTTAGGGTTAGCTTTAAGTTTAAGGTTAGGGTTAGCATAAAAGGTTATACTTAACGTTAGGCTTAGGGATTGTGATAGATAGGATTAGCTTTATTTTTAGCCTTAGGGTCTGGGATATTGTTAGGGTTACAGTTAGAATTACCGTTTAAGCTTAGGGTTAGGGTTAGGGTTAGGGTTAGAATAAGTGGTTAGGATTAGGGTTAGGTTTAGAGTTAGGTTTAGGTTTAAGACTAGGGTTAAGGTTAAGTTTAGGATTTAAGTTTAGGGTTATTTTTAGGTTAGTGTTAGGGTTACCATTAGTATTCAGGTTAGGGTTATGTTAGGGTTTTCTTCAAGGATAGAGTTAATGTTAGGGTTACGGTTAGCTGCAGTTTAGAGTTATGGTTAGGGAAAGAAGTTAGGGTTCATGTTATTTTTAGGACAAATTTAGAGTTCGGGTTTGAATTATGGGTAGGATTAGCCTTAGTTTTAGAGTTTGGATCAGGATTATGTTTAATGTTAGGGTTAAATATAGGGTTAGGGTTAGTTTTAGGTTAAAGTTACGGTAGCGTTACATTTAAGGTAAAGTGTTAGGTTTAGAGTTATTGTTAGTGTAAAATTTAGGGTTAGGTTTAGTGTTAGGGATAGGTTTAGAATAAGTGTAAGATTAGCTTTAGTTTTGGGATTAGAATCAGGGTAGGGTTTGGTTGGGGTTAAGGTATGGAGTTAGATTTAGAGTTAGCTTTAGGTTTAGAGTAAGGGTTATGGTTAAGTTTAGTGATAGGTGTAGGGTTAGTTTTAGGGTAAGAGGTTAGAGTTCGGATTAATGTTAGTGTTAGTGTTATGGTTCCGTTTGCGTTAGGTATGGGTTTAGCGTTAGAGTTAGATTTAGGGTCTGGTTAGGTTTAGCTTAGGGTTAGGTTTATGGTTTGTGTTAGGGTTAGGGTTTGGTTTAGGTTACAGATAAAATTAGGGTTATGGTTATTTTTAGAGTTAGGGTTGGCTTTAAGTTTTGGATTAGGTTTAGTGTGAGAGGTTAGAGTTAAGGTTAGGATTAACTTGAGTGGTAGATTTAGGATTACCTTTAGTTTTAGCATTAGGATCAGGGTTAGGGTTAGGGCTAGGGTTTCAATAAGGGGTTAGGGTTTAGGGTTTTCGTTATGATTAGGTTAGTGTTAGCATTACTGTTAGAGTTCGGGTTAGGTTTAAGATAGGATTATGTTTAGGCTTAAGGTTACGTTAGGGTTAGTTTTAGAGTTAAATTTAGGGTTAGGGTTAGGTTTAGGGTAAGGGGTTACGTTTAGGGTTATTGGTAGTGTAAAATTAAGTGTTAGGGTTAGTGTTAGGTTTAGTGTTAGAAATAGGGTTAGGATTAAATTTAGATTTAGGGTTAGGTACAGTTTTAGGGTTAAGGTTAGTGTTAGGTTTAGGTTAAGGTTTGCGTTAGGGTTAGGGATTGTGTTAGGGTTACGGTTAACTTTAGGTTTAGGGTTTGGTTTAGGGTTAGGGTTAAGGTAAGCAGTTAAGCTTAGGGTTATTGTTACATTTACTTTTAGGATTAATGTTAGGATTAGAATTAGGGTTAGTTTATGGTTAGGGTTACCGTTAGAGTTCGGATTAGGTTTAATTTAGGGGTAGCTTATTTTTAATGTTTGAGTTAGGGTTAGTGTTAGGGTTAGGGTCAGCTTTAACTTTAGTGTTCGTTTTACGGTAAGGGGTTAGGTTTAGGGTTAATGTTAGTGTAAGATTTAGGGTTAGGTTTAGATTTAGGGTTAGATTTGGCTTTAGTTTTCGGGTTAGCGTCCGGGTTAGGGTTAATGTTAGTGTTAGGTTTAGAATTAGGGTTATTATTAGCTCTAGTTTTAAGGTTAGGATCAGAGTTAGTGTAAGGAGTTAGATTTAGAATTATTATTAGTGTAAAGTTTAGAGTTAGATTTAGAATTACAGTAGGATAAGATTTAGCCTTAGGACTAGAATCAGGGTTAAGTTTATTGTTAGAGTTTGGTTTAGAATTATGGTTAGCATTAGCTTCAGTTTTAGTGTTAGGATCAGGGTTCTGGTTAAGAGTAGGGTCAAGGCTAGGGTTAGATTTAGAGTTAAAGTTAGATTTAGGGTTAGATTTAGGATAAGGGGTTAGATTTAGGGTTATTGTTTGTTTAAAATTTAAGGTTAGGGTTAGTGTTAGGTTCAGTATTAAATTATGGTTAGCGTTACCTTTACTTTTAGGGTTAGGATCAGGTTTAGGTTTAGGGTTTCAGTTAAGTTTAGGGATTAACTTTAGGGTTAGGATTAGAATAAGGGGTTAGGATTAGGGTTAGGGTAAGAGGTTAGAGTTAGGATTCGTGTTAGGGATAGGGTTAGGATTAGTTTAGGTTAGGGTTAGGATTATCATTATGGTTCGGGTTATGTTTTGTTTAGGGGTACGTTTAGGTTTAGTATTAGATTAAGGGATTAGGGTTATGTTTATTGTTGCAGTGAAATTTAAGGTTAGGGTTAGAATTAGGGTTATAATTAGCTTTAGTTTTAGTGTAGGTTCAGATTTAGGGTTACTGTTAGTGTTAGGGTTAGAATTAGGGTTAGTTTTAGCTTTAGTTTTAGTGTTAGAATCAACGTTAGTGTTAGGGTTCTGTTTCGATTCAAAGTTAGGGTTAGTGTTAGGTTTATGGTAAGGGATTAGGGTTAAGGTTAGAGGTAGGGTTATGTTTAAGGCAAGAGGTTAGATTTAGTATTAGTGTTAAGGTTAATGTTAGGATAAGAGGTTAGAATTAGGATAACTGCTAGGGTTAGGGTTAGGGTTAGGGTGAAGTTAAGGTTAGGTTAGGGTTAGGATTTGGGTTAAGTTTAGTGTTAGGGTTAGGGTTATGCTTAGAGTTATTGTTAGAGTTAAAGTTAGCATGAGGTTTATGGTTAGATTTTAGGTTAATCTTATGGTAAGGGGTTAGTGTTACGGTTAGGGTTAGGTTTATGGTTAGCTTTAGAGTTAAAGTTAGCGTTAAGGTTAGGTTTAGATAAAGGGTTACGGTTAGGCTTATTGTTAGTGTAAAATTAATTTAGGGGTGGTGTAAGGGTTAGGGTTAGAATTCTGATTAGGTTCAGCTTTAGTTTTAGGGTTAGGTTCAGGTTTAGGGCTAGGGTTAGGGATAGGATTACCATTAGTGTTCAAGTTAGGTTTAGTTTAGTGGTAGGTTTATGGTTAGTGTTAGGGTAAGAATTTAGAGTTAGGATCAGTGTAAGGGTTTTGGTTAGGGTAAGGGGTAGGGTTAGTTTTAGGTTAGGATTAGATTTAGTGTTAGGGTTAGCTTTAGGTTTAGGATTATGTTTTGAGTTAGAGGTTAGAGTTAGGACTAGTTTTATGGTTAGATTTAGAGTTAGTTATATGTTAAGGTTAAGGTTTGGTTTAGGTTAGCATAAGGTTTAGTTTAGGGTTAGGTTAGGGTTAGGTTTAGGGATTGGGTTAGAGTTAGTATCAATTTAGGTTTATCTTAATAGATTCATGGTTAGGTTGGGGTTAGGGTTGAGTTAGGAGTTAGGGTTAGGGTTAAGGTTAGGGATTTAGGGTTGAGCCTTATATTCAGTTAGTGATAGGAGTTTTCGTGGGATTTCGGGTTAAGTTGATAAAGTTGGAGTTTATAGACCATTAAGTGGAAGTTTGGGGTTAGGGTTGGGTTAAAGTTAGGTTAGTGTTAGGGTTAGGATTAGCTATAGGTTTAGGGTTGAGGTTAAGATAAGCCATTTATTTTAAGGAATTATTGTTGAGTGTCAAATTTGAGGTTAGGGTTAGAATTAGGGTTAGGATAAGCGTTAGTGTTAGGGTAAGATCAGGTTTAAGGTTAGTGTTAGGTTTAGCTTCAGAATTATGGTTAGCATTAGCTTGATTTTTTGGGTTATGAGAAGAGTTCTGGTTAATGTTAAGTTTAGGGTTAGGGTTTGGGTTAGTTTTATAATAGGTTAGGTTTAGGGTTACCATTAGGGATCTGGTAAGGTTTAGTTTAAGAATAGGTTTATGGTTATGGTTATGATTAGAGTTATGTTTAGGTTAGGGTTAGAGTCAGGGTTAAGTTTAGTGTTAGCATTATGATAAGCTTTAGTGTTAGGGTTAGGATGAGGGTTATGGTTAGTGTTAGTTTTAGGTTTAAAATTATGGTTAGCATTAGCTTTAGTATTAGGGTTAGGATCAGGGTTCAGGATAATGTTAGGATTAAGGTTAGAGTTAGGTTTAGTTTTAGACTTAAAAGTTAAATTCAGGGTTAGGTTTGGGATAAGGAATTAGGGTTAGTGTTACTTTTAGTTTAAAATTTATGGTTATGGTTTGTTTTAAGATGAGAGTTAGAATTAGGGTTAGAATAAGCTTTAGTTTTAGTGTTAGGATCAGAGATAGCTTTAGGGTTACTGTTATGGTTAGGGTTTAAGTTTAGGGATAGGGTTAGAGTTAGTTTTAGGATTTAGGGTTAGGGTTAGTGTTAGGTTAGTTTTAGGTTTACCGTTAGGTTTCGGGTTAGGTTTTGATTAGGGGTAGGTTTAAGGTTATGTTTAGGGTTAGGTTAGTTGTAGCTTCGGGTTATGCTTAGGGATAGGGTTAGTGTTAGGGTTAGGGTTACCTATAGTTGAGTGTTAGGGGCAGTGTTAAGCTTAGAGTTAGTGTTAGGATTTAAAATACCATTAGGGTTTGAGTTAGTTGAGAGCTAGTGTTAGTGTTAGGGTTAGGGTTAGAGTAAAATTTAGGTCAGGATTTGAATTAGGGTTAGAGATAGGGCTACTGTTAGGGTAATAGGTTAGATATAGTTTTCCTGTTATGGTTACAGTTAGGATTAGGGTTAAGTTAGAGTTAGAATTAGGGGCAGGGTTAGGTTTGGAATTATGGTTATCATTAACTTTAGTTTAAGGGTTAGGATCAGTGTTAGGGTAAATTTAGATTAGAGTTAGGATTAGGGTTATTTTTAGATTAAAGTTAGTGTTACGGTTAGGTTTATTATAAGGGATTACGTTTAGAGTTAATGACAGTTGAAAGTTTAGGGTTAGGGTTAGTTTAGAGATATAATTACCTTTAGTATTAGGGTTAGGTTCAGGATTATGGTTATTGATAAGGTTAGTTTTGGAGTTAGAGTTGCTTTTAGAGTTAAAGTTAGGGTTACGGTTAAGGACTGGCTGAAGGCTAGGCTTAGGTTAAGGTTTTGATTACGGTTTGAGTTATGGTTAGGATTAAATTAGAGTTATGGTCAGGGTTAAGTTTAGGTTAGGTTTAGGGTTAGGGTTGGTGTTAGGTTAAGGGTTAAGGTTATTGTTAGAGGTAGGGTTAGCATAGGTTTAGAGTTGGTTTTAAAATAAGAGGTTAAAGTTACGATTACTGTTATGATTAGTGTTGGGTTTAGGGTTAGGTTAGGGTTAGGGTTAAGTTTAGATTAAGTTTAGGTTTAGGGTTAGGGATTTTTGTAGTGTTAGGTTTAGGGTCAGAGGTTAGAGTTAAGATTAATGTTAGCTTTAGGGTTATGGGTAGGTTAGGGTTAGGGTTAGATTTAGGATTTAAGGTTAGCATTAGGGTTAGGTTTAGGTTTAGGTTTAGGGTTGTGCTTAAATAGAAGTTTAGGGTTAGTTTTACGGTTAAAATTAGCTTTACTTTCATGGGTAGGAACAGCTTTATGGTTAGTATTAAGGTTAGGGTTAGAATTACAGTAATGATTATCTTTATTTTAGGGATAGGATCCGGGTTAATGTTAATATTAGTGTTAAGGTTAATGTTAGCGGTAATTTTAGAGTTAAATTTAGGGTTAGGGTTAGGGTAAGAAGTTAGGGTTAAGATTATTGTTAGTGTAATATTTAGGGTTAGGATTAATGTTAGTGTTCAAGTTAGCATTGGTTTTAGGTATAGAATCAGGCTTAGGAATAGGGTTAAGGTTAGGTTTAGAGTTTAGTGTTAGGGTTTGTGTTAGGGTTAAGGTAAGTGTTTAGGGTTATGGTTAGGGTTTGGGTTAGGGGTTAGTTTTAGTGTTAGAGTTAGGGTTAGGCGTAAGGTTAGTTTTAGGATTAGGGTTAGTCTTAGGGTTAGAGTTAGCTTTTGATTTAGTGTTAGTGTTAGTTTTACAGTTAAAGTTATGTTTAAGATGTTGTTTAGGGTATGGGGTAATGTTTTGGGTTACTGTTAGTGCAAAATTTAGAGTTAGGTTTAGTGTTAGTGTTAGGGTTAGAATTAGGGTTAGGATCTTTGTTAGAGTTAAGGTTTGAGTTAGGGTTAGCGTTAGGTTTAGTGTTAAGATTAGGGTTATGGTAAAGTTAGGTTTGGGTTACTGTTAGGGACAGGTAGGTTAGACTTAGGTTTATGGTTAGGGTTAGGGTTAGGTTTAGGTAGAGTTACTGTTAGGGTTAGGTTTAGTGTTAGAGTTAGGGTTAGTGTTAGGGTTAAGGTTTGAATTACGGTTAGGATTAGCTTTAGTTTTTGGGTTAGGATCAGGGTTAAGGTTAAGGTTAGGTTTAAGGTTAAGATTATGTTAGTGTTTTGTTTAGGGTTAGGTTTAGAGTTAGGATTAGTGTTAGGGTTAGCGTTAGCTTCAGTTTTAGGTTTAGGATAACTGTTAGGGTTAGTGTTAGTGTTAAGGTAAGAGGTGAGACATAACATTTGCATTAGTGTTAGTTTTCAGGTTAGGTTTAGGTTACCGGGAGATTTATGGTAAAGTTTAGTGTAAAGTTTAGGTTTAGGTTAGGGTTACTGTTAGGGTTAAGTTTAGTGTTAAGGTTAGAGTTCAATTTAGGATTATTGTTTGTTTAAAACTTATGGTAAAGGTTAGAAATATAGTTAGGATAAGGTTTAGTTTATGCTTAGGTTCAGGGTTAAGTTTAGTGTTCGGATTAGAGTTACAATTAGGGTTTTGATTAGCTTTCGTTTTAGGGTAAGGATCAGGGAAATGGTTAATGTTAACATTAGGTAAGGGTCAGTGATAGTTTTAAAGTTAAATTTAGTGTTAGGGTTACTTTATGTTAACGAGTTAAGATTAAGGATATTGTTAGTTTATAATTTAGGATGAGAGTTATTGTTAGGTGTATAGTTACAGTTGGGATTAGGATTAACTTTAGTTTTAAGGGTAGGATCAGGATTAGGGCTTGGTTTCGGGTTATGGTTACGTTTTATGGTTAGGGTTAGTGTTAGGTTTAAGGTTAGGGTTAGGTTATGTTATGGTGTGGATGAGGGTTATTGTGAGGGATAGAGTAAGAGTTTAGACTTAGTATTAGTGTTTGGGTTAGGGTTAGTTTAGGGTTAGGGTTAGTTTTAAATTAAGGTTAGTGTTAGGGTTGGGTTTAGGTTTAAGGTAGGATTAGGGTTAGGGTTAGGTTTAGGTTAGGATTAGGGCTGGGGTTAGAGTTAGTTTTAGATTTAGGATTAGCATTACGTTTAGGGTTATGGTTAAGGTAAGGGGTTATTGTAGGTGTTATTGTTAGTGTATAACTTAGGTTTGTGTTTGGATTTAAATTTAGGTTTAGCTTTAATATTAGGGTTAGGATCAGGGTTATCGTTAATATTAGGTGTAGGGTTAGAATTAGTGTTACGATTACCTCAGTTTAGGGTTAGATTCAAGACTGGGTTAATGTTAGGGTTAAGGTTAGGGTTAGGGTTAATTTTAGAGTTAAAGTTAGGATTAGGGTTATTTTTAGGTTAAGGGTTTAGGGTTAGGGTTAGAGTTAGAATTTGGGTTAGGATTAGCATTAGTTTTAGGGGTAGGATTAGGATTAGGTTTACTGTTAGGCTTTAGTTTTAGAGGTAGGGTTATGGTTAGAGTTAGGGTACGGGGTTCATTTTAGGGTTAGAGTTATGGTTTGGGTTACATTTAGGGTTAGGGTAAGAGGTTTGAGTTGGGATAAGTGTTAGTGTTAGAGATACGTTTAGGCTTAGGGTTAGCATTAGTTTTAGGTTAGGTTTAGAGTTAGGGTTATGGTTAGAGTTAGTTTTAGAGTTAATTTAGAGATAGGATTATGTTCATGGGAAGGGTTTACAGTTATGGTTATTATTAGTGTGAAATTTAGGTTTAGGGTTAGAATTGGGTTAGATTTAGCTTGTTTTTAGGGTTTACATCAGGGTTTGCCTTAGTGTTAGGGTTAGGGTTACTATAAGGCTTGGGTTAGCTTTCATTTTGGGTTAGGTTTAGAGGAAAGTGTTAGGCTTAGGGTTATTGTTGGTGTAAAATTTATGTTTAGGTTTAGAATTAGAGTTACGATTAGCTTTAGTTTTAGGGATAGGATCACGGTTAGGGTCAGTGATAGGATTAGGGTTACAGTTAGGGTTTAGAATTAGGATAAGGGTTAGCGTTATAATTAGGGTTAGTTTTAGCATAAGATTAGGGTTGGTGTTACCATGAGGTTTCGGGTAAGGTTTATTTTAGGTGTAGGTTTATGGTTAGTGTTAGGATTACTGTTAGGTTTAGGATAGGTTTAAAGTTATCGTTAGGGTTGGGTTAGGGTTAGGGATAGGGTTAGTCTTAGGTTTAGGGTTAGCTTTAAATTTAGGGTTCAGTTTAGGGTAACAGTTTAGGTTTAGGGTTATTGTTAGTGTAAAATTTAGGGTTATGTTTAGATTCAGGTTTAGAATTAGCTTTAGTATTCGGGTTAGAAACATGGTTAGGGTTCATGTTAGTTTTAGGTTTAGAATTAGGGTTATTATAATCTTTAGTTTTAAGGTTAGGATCAGGTTTAGGGTAAGGAGTTAGGTTTTGAGTTATTATTAGTGTAAAATTTAGGGTTAGGTTTAGAATTAGGGATAGCATAATCTTTAGTGTTAAGGTTAGTATAAGTGATAGGGTTAGTGTTATGGTTAAGTTTATTGCTGGAGTAAAATTTAAGGTTAGATTTAGATTAGGGTTGGGATTATCTTCAGTTTTAGGGTAGGTTCAGATTTAGGGATAGTGTTACAGTTAAAGTTAAATTTAGGGTTAGGTTTAGCTTTAGTTTTAGGGTTAGAATTAATGGGTTAGTGTTAATGTTAGGATTTGGGTCAAGGTTTATTATTAGGGATAGGGTTAGCATTAAGGTAAGGCGTTAGTGATTGGGTTATGGTTTCTGTTAGTGGTTACGGTTTCGCTTAAGTTTAGTGTTAGGGGTAAGTTTAGGATTAGTGTTAGTGTTATTCTTAGGGTTAGAGTTATCTTTAGGTTTAGTGTTATGGTTAGTGATAGGGTTAGTTTTACAGTTAAAATTATAGTTAAGAGTAGGTTTACGGTCAAGGGTTCTGTTTGGGCTCATTGTTAGTGTAAAATTCAGAGTTAGGTTTAGTTTTAGTGTTAGAGTTAGAATTAGGGTTAGGATTATCTTCTTTTAGAGTTAGGACCTTGGTTAGAGTTAGGGTTAGGATTAGTTTAAGGGTGAGGGTTAGGATAAGAAGTTAGATTTTGGATTTGTGTTAGGCTTAGGGATAGGTTTAGGGTTCAGTTAAAGTTCGGGTTACCGTTAGGGTTTGGGTCAGGTTTAGTTTAGGTTTAGGTTTATGGTAAGTGTTAAGGTTAAGGTTAGGTTTAGGTTATGGTTATGGTTAGAGATAGGCTTAGTGTTAGAATTAGGCTTAGCTATAGTTTAGGGTTAGCATAGGGAAACCAGTTAGGGTTAATGCTATTGTTAGTATAAAATTTAGGGTTAGGGTTAGAATTGGGTTAGATTTAGCTTTAGTTTTAGGATTAAGATCATGCTTAGGGTTAGTGTTAGGGTTAGGGTTCCTATTAGGGTTTAGGTTTGCTTTATTTTTAAGATTAGTTTTACGGTTAGGTGTTAGTGTTAGGGTTATTGTTAGTGTAAAATTTATTATTAGTGTTAGAAATATGTTTAGGAGTAGCTTGAGGTTTTGGGTTAGGATCAGGGTTACGTTCAGAGATCTGGTTAATGTTATGCCTAGGGTTTAGGATTAGGGTTACCAATAGGGTTCGGGCAAGGATTACTCTTGGAGTAGGATTATGGTTATGGTTAGGATTAGGGTTAGGTTTAGGTTAGGGTTAAGGTTAGGGTTCGGGTTAGGTTTAGGTTTAGCGTTAGTTTTAAGGTTTGGGTTAGAAATGCTGCTCTCGGTGTGATATAACTCTACATCTGTTTTGACGTGTCCTCTTTTCAGTTCCAAGTAGCTGGTGGGAAACACTCTTGACCTTAATGGTCTTTACATTGGCATCTGCTTAGAAAGCACGCATAGGTGGTAATACAGTGGCAGATTCTTTGTAGTCGGGAACAGTGGCACACATATAGCTTTCGTATAGAGTCTTTCTCATGTGCCAAAACAATCAGAATGCCACAATGTGGCCTGTAGTGTTGAAGAGTAATTTGAAAGGCAATCATTCTGGGGAGGATGTGGTAGGAATCTGTGTCCTCAGGAGCGCAGTTCTATAGATGAACAGCATATGTTTGCTACTCCATGTGGAAATTGAAACCGTCTCCAAAGATTTTAGACGGACACTCTCCAGCTTTGAAGCATGAAGGCAGGGATGTATGTGTACTTAATTCAGAAGTTTGACCACACTGACAAATAATACTTGAGGCTAAGGCTTTGGAAAGATGTGCATTCACTATGGTAGCTTCTGTTTAGAAATGCTGCTCTATACTCATCCTTTTCGCTAGGTGATATACAGGTATGTTGAATGGGCTGCAGTATTGTTCTAAGAAGCGACTTGACAATTGTACTTACTGATTCAAAGTGAAAATCTTCCAAAAAATACAAAATGTGAAATTAATCCTGGAAACCGGTTCACCGTGTGCCATTAAGAAGAGATAGAAACACTGTAAACTTTGTAGAAAGTGTGCAGCACGTACAAAGGGTACTAGCATTTGAATGCCTGATTTCCATATCCAGAAGTGCAGTCAACAATTTGTCCCTTCTATTGGTATATTTTGTGAAATCAGTCGGCACTCTAATAAAGTACAGAAAGAAATTGCAATTCTTGCTCGTCAATCGAATTACACATTTGCGATTTAAGTCTGATCTTAGTCCCGTTGGTTTTGAAATGATTGTTGCTCAATCCCAGTCTGACATAACTTTAGATCTGTTTGGACGTGTGCAGTTTTCAGTACCAAAGAGCCGGTGGGAAACTGTCTTGACATCCTGCTCTTGAGCTTGCCGTCTGCCTACAGTGTACGAGCATGTGGTAATACAGTGGCAGTTTCTTTATAGTTTGTACTAGTGGCAGACTCCCAGCTTTCCGATACAGTGTATCTTTGCCCAGGAAAAAGAAAGACACCATATGTGATGTGCAGTGTCCAAGGTGAATCTGAAGAGAAATCACTCTGGTGAGAACGTGCTTGAAATCTGTGTTCTTGGAATTGCGTTGCATATACGAATACCAAATCTTTTGTATTGCATGTGGAAATTGAAACCGTCTCCCAAGGTTGATGAGAGGACAAAGAACAAATTTTGGAGCATGTATGCTGTATCCAAATATGCTTATTACAGAGTTTAGATCACTCTGAATCAAGTTTGAGGCAAAGGCTTTGAAAAGCGCCGCTTTCACTCTAGAAGCTTCTGTTTAGAAATTGTGTTCCATATTCATCCTTTATTCTAAGTGATATACAGATATTTTTGAACGGGTTGCAGTCTTGTTCTAAATAGCGACTTGAAGATCGTAGTTTCTGAAGCAAAGTTGGAATCTTCCAACAACTACAAAGTGTGTAATTAATGCTGGAATCCTGGCAGTTTTCATTGTGGAAATTCTCATGAGTGGATTAAGGATCCGTTTTTAGAGGCGACCGTATATGCTGGAAAGACATTAGACTGCAACGATTAACAGTATGGCATGGTGGGGGTTTCAATACTTTGGTTCACATGTTGCCATTAAGAACAGGGAGAAATACTATCAATAGTAGATAAAGTCTGCAGCACATGCAAGGAAACTCTCTTTTGAATGCCTTCTTTCTGTCTTGCAGAATTTCAGTCAAAGATTTGGTTGTTGTACTGGCATATTCTTTGAAGTCTGTCAGGACGCTAACAATGTACATAAAGGAAAAACAGTTCTTAACTGTCATTTGGGTAATACATTTTTTACTTTGAGCAAGTTCTTAGCAACGTTGTTTTTGACATGAGTGATGCTCACTCTCGGTGTGACATAACTGTAGATCTGTTTTGATGTGTCCTCTTTTTACTTCCAAGTAGCTGGTGGGAAATGCTCTTGACCTTTATGCTCTTGACATTGGCATTGGCCTACAATGCACGAGCAGGTAGTAATACAGTGGCAGCTTGTTTGTAGTTGGGAATAGCGGCACACATACAGCTTTCGTATACAGTCTTTCTTCTGTGCCAAAAAAATCAGAATACCAGTGTGTAGCCTGTAGTGTCAAAGGGTAATTTGAAGGGAAATCTTTCTGGGAGGATTTGGTAGGAATCTGTGTCCTCAGAAGCAAATTTCCATACATGAACACCATATGTTTGCTACTCCATGTGGAAATCAAAACCATCTCCAAAGATTTTAGATGGACACTGACCACCTTTGAAGCATGAAGGCAGGGATGTAAATGTACTTAATTCAGAAGTTTGACCACGCCGATGAATAATACTTGAGGCAAAGGCTTTGGGAAGACGTGCATCTGCTCTGTAACCTTCTGTTTAGAAATGTTGCTCCGTACTCATCCTTTCCGCTAAGTAATATACAGGTATGTTGAATGGACTGCAGTATTGTTCTAAGAAGTGACTTGATAATTGTACTTCCTGAATCAAATTGAGAATCTTCCAAAAGCTACAAAGTGTGAAATTAATCCTGGAAACTGGGAAGTTTTCATTGTAGAAATTCATACAAAGCAGGATCAATCTTCTGTGTTTTGGAAGAGAGGGTATATGCTGAAAAGACAAAGAGACTGCAGCGAGGAACAATGTGGTATGATGTTTTCGTACTACGGTTCACCATTTGCCATTAAGAAGAGATAGAAACACTGTAAACTTTGTAGAAAGTATGCAGCACGTACAAAGGAAACTAGCATTTGAATGCGTGATATCCGTATCCTGAAGTGCAGCCTACAATTTGTATCTTCTATTGGTTTACGTTACTGTTAAGGTTATGGTTAGAGGTTTGGCATAGGGTTTTGTTTAGGGTTAGGTTAGGTTTAGGTTTTGGGTATGGTTAGGGTAAGGGTTAGCTTTATGTTTATAATTAGGGTTACGGTCATGGTTAGGTTTAGGTTAGGGTTAGGGTGACAGGTTAGGTTTAAGGTTATGTTAGTGTTATGGTTAGCGATAGCGATAGGGTTCGGTGTAGGTTAGGGTCGAGGTTAGTGATAGGATTTGTGTTAGTTTTTATTTATGGTTAGTGTTATAGTTACGTTTATGGTTAGGATAAGGTTAGTGTTAGGGTTAGTGTTAGGGTAAGTGTGAGAGTGACGTTTAAGGTAAGGGTTTGTTTTAGGGGTATGGTTAGCATTAGCTTGAGGTTTGGTTTTAGGTTTAAGGTTCGGGTTAGGGTGAGGGTTAATGTTAGGTTTAAAGATATTGGTATGGTAAGGCTTAGGTTTAAATTAGGGTTACAATTAAGGAAAGGGTTAGGTTTAGATTAGGATTACGGTTAATATTTTTTAGGGTAAGATTTAGGTATGGTTATGTTAGGGTTGGGATTAGGGTTAGTATTAAGTTTACCATTAGGTTTAGTGTTAATGTTAGCGTTAGCTAGGGTGGGGATAGGGTTATTTTAGGGTTAGTGTTAGGGTTAGGGTTAGAGATAAGGTGAGGTTTAAGGTTAGACTTATTGATATAGTAAGGTGTTAGGTTTAGGGTTAGGGTTAGTGTTGGTTTGGGGTTAGAATTAGTTTAGGTTTAGGATGAGGTTAAGAATTAGGTAGGGTTAGTGTTAGGGTTAGATTATGTTTAGAATTAGGATTATGTTTAGGGATATGGTTAGGTTAGTGTTAGTGTAAGGATTAGGTTTCGCGTTAGTTTTCATGTTGGAGTTAAATTTAGGTTTTATGGTTAGAGTTAATATTAGGTTAGTTTTAAGGTTAAGATTGAGATTTGAGTTAGGTTTACTGCAATGTTTTGGGTTACAGTGATGGTGAGGTTCAGACTGAGTGTTTGCTTGAGGGTTAGGGTTAATGTTGGGGTTAGGTATAGTGTTAGGTATTGCATTGTGTTATAATTCGGATTAGTGTTAGGGTTAGGGTTAGGGCTTAGAGTTAGCTTTAAGGTTAGGTTTGGTTTAGAATTAGAGTAAGTTTTAGGGTTAGGTTTTGTTTTCAGTTTAAGTTTGGTTTAGGGTTAGGGTTAGAGTCAGGTTTAGTGTTAGGTTACGGTTAAGCTTAAGGTTAAATTTAGGTTTAGATTTAGAGTGTGGGTGAGTGTGAGCTTTATGATTAGGTCAATATTAGGCTTAGGGTCAGGATAGGATTAAGTTTACAATTTGGGTTGCGGTTAGTTTCAGGGTTAGAGTGAGGGTGAGCTTTAGAGTAAGTGATTGGTTCAGGGTTATGTTAGTGTTAGGGGTAAGGTATATGTTTGGGTATAGGGTTGTGTTAACTAGGTTTAGGTTTAGTTTTAGGGTTAAGGTTCATGTTAAGTTTAGGTTTAGGATTAGAGTAAGGGCTAAGGGTTAGTGTTAGTTTTAGAGTTAGGTTTAGAATTACGGTTGGAGTGAGGATGAAGGTGAGGTTCAGTGTTAGGTTAGGGTTGAGTGTGAGGGTTAGGTTTACGGTTAGGTTGAGAGTGAGGTTTAGGTTTAGGTTAGAATAAGAGGTAGGATAGTGTTAGTGTTAGTGTTAGGGTTAGTGTTAGGGTTAAGGTTAGAGTTAGTGTTAGTTATAGAGTTAAAGTTAGGATTAGGGTTAGGTTTATGGTTAGAGTAAGGTGTTAAGTTTAGGTTTAGGTTTAGGCTTAGAATTAGGTTTAGGTTTTGGTTTAGAGTTAGATTTAGGGTTAGGGTTAGTGTTATTGTTAGTGTAAAATTTAGGGTTAGCATTCGAATTAGGTTTAAGATTAGCTTTAATTTAGGGTTAGGTTCCGGTTTAAGGTTAGTTTTCGGGTTCGGGTTAAATTTAGGGCTAGAGTTCAGGGTAGAATTAGGGTTTCTTTTAGATTTCAATTTTGTTTAATGTTAAGTTCAGGGTAGGCAGTAGGGTTAGAGTTACTGTTAGTGTAAAATTTGGGGCTAGGGTTAGAATTCGAGTTAGGATTATCTTTAGTTTTAAGGTTAGCGTTAGGGTAAGAGGTTAGATTTAGGATCAGGGTTAGGGTTAGTGTTAGTGTTAGGATTAGAAATACGGTTAGGGTTAGGATTAATTTGAGAGTTAAGGAGAGGGTTAGGGTTAGGGTTAGGGTAAAATTTAGTTTTGGGTTAGAGGTAGTGTTACAGTTAGGGTAAAGGTTAGGCATAGGATTACTGTTACAGTTAGTGTCAGGATTAGGGTTAAGTTAGGGTTAGCGTCAGGGGCAGGGTGAGGTTTGGAATTATTGTTATCATTAGGATCATTGTTAGGGTTAATTTCAGTTAAGGGTTATAGTTAGGGTTAGTTTTAGATTAAAGTTAGTGTCACGGTTAGGTTTATTATAAGGGATTACCGTTAGCATTATTTATCAGTTGAAAGTTTAGGGTTAGGTTTAGTGTTAGGTTACAGTTAGGATTAGCTTTAGTTTTAGGGTTAAGATCAGGGTTATGGTTAGTGATAGGGTTAGGGTTAGAGTTAGAGTTAGTTGTAGAGTTAAAGTTAGCATTATGGTTAGGGATAGCGAGAAGTCTAGGCTTACGATAAGGTTTAGGTTGCAGTTAGAGGTATAGTTATGGTTAAGTTAAAGTTAGGGTCAAGTTTAGGTTTAAGTTAAGTTTAGGGTTAGGGTAGGGTTAATGTTAGGTTAACGATTAGTGTTAACGTTAGGGTTAGGGTAGGCATAGGTTTAGGGTTGGGTTAAGGTTAAGAGGTTAGAATTAGGATTACTGTTAGGATTAGGGTTGGGTTTAGGTTTAGGTAATGGTTAAGGTTAGGTTTAGCTTTAGTTTAGGTTTTTCTTTAGGGTTATGGTTAGGATAAGAAATTAGAGTTAGAATTAGGGCTAGGGTTAGGGTTAGGGTTTGTTTGGAGTTAGTGTTTAAGTTTATGTTAATGTTAGTGTTAGTGTTAGTGTTAGTGTTAGTGTTAGTGTTAGTGTTAGAGTAAGGATTAGAATAAGAGGTTAGGGTTAGTTTTAGGGTTAAGATTAGGATTAGGATTAGTGTTAGTGTCATAGTGAAAAGTTTCGGGAGAGAGTACGGTTAGGGTTAGGGTTAGGGTTAAGGTTAGTTTTAAGGTTAGCGTTAGGGTAAGAGGTTAGATTTAGGATAAGTGTTAGGGTTACGGTTAGGTTTACGGCTATGTTCAGTTTTAAGAATTGGATTAGGTTTAGATTATGGTTAGGTTTAGTGTTAGCTTTAGGTTAAGATAAGGTTAGGGTTAGGCTTAATTTTATGTTAAGATTAGTTTTAGGGTTAGAGATAGTGTTAGGGTTAGGGTAAGCATTAGGTTAATGTTAGGATTAAGGAAGGTGTTAGGGTTGGGATTATTGATAGTGTATATTTTAGGGTTAGATTTAGAATTAAAGTTAGTATTAGCTTTAGTTTTAGTGTTAGTATCAGGTTTATGGTTAGTGTTTGGGTTAGGTTTAGAATTAGGTTTAGGATAAGGTTAAGTTTTAGGTTTAGGTTTATGGTCAGGGTTAATGTTAGGGTTATGTTTCGGGTTAGTTTTAGAGTTAAATTTAGTGTTAGTGTTATTTTTATGGTAAGGGGTTAGGGTTAGTGATATTGATAGTTTTAAATTTAGAGTTAGGTTTATTGTTAGGTTTGGGTTAGAATTAAGGTTTGTAATAGCTTTATTTAGATTTAGGATCTGGGTTACGGTTGAGTTTAGGGCTATTGTTAGTCTTTAGAGTTAGTGTTAGGTTTAGATTTAAGGTTAACATTAGAGTAAAGGGTTAGGGTTAGACTTATTGTTAGTGTAAATTTAGGTTTAGAGCTGGTGTAAGGGTTGGGTTAGAATTATGATTAGGATTAACTTTCTTTTTAGGGTTAGGTTCGGGTTTAGGGTTAGGGTTAGGGATTAGATTACCATTAGGGTTCACGTTAGGTTTAGTTTAGTGGTCCTTTTATGGATAGTGTTCAGGTAAGAGGTTTGATTTAGGAGTAGTGCAAGGGCTTTGGTTAGGGTTAGGTTTACGTTTAGGTTTAGGTTAGGATTAGGGTTAGGGTTAGGGTTAGGGTTAGTGTTAGGTTTAGGGTAAGCATTAGGTTAAGGTTTAGGTTTAAGGAATGGGTTAGGGTTAGGATTATTGTTAGAGTATATTTTAGGATTAGATTTAGAATTAAAGTTAGGATTAGCTCTAGTTTTTGGATTCGAATCAGCTTTATGGTTAGTGTTTGGCGTAGAGTTAGCATCACGTTTAGGATAAGCTTAAGTTTTAGGTTTAGTATCAGGGTTAATGTTAGGGTTAGGGTTAGGGTTATTTTTAAAGTTAAATGTAGGGTTAGTGTTATATTTGTGGTAAGTGGTTAGGGTTAGTGTTATTGATAGTTTAAAATTTAGGTTTAGGGTTATTGTTAGGTTTGGGTTCGAATTAACGTTACGATTAGCTATAGTTTTAGGGTTAGGATCTGGGTTAGGGTTCAGGTTAGGGCTCTTGCTAGGCTTTAGAGTTAGGTTTAGGTTTAGATTTAAAGTTAATGTTAGGGTAAGTGGTTATTGTTAGGGTTAGGGTTATTGTTAGGGTTAGTTTTAGAGTTAAAGTTAGCGTTAAGCTTAGATTTAGGTTAAAGGGTTAATGTTAGGCTTATTGTTATTGTAAAATTAGGTTTAGGGTTAGTGTAAGGGTTAAGGTTAGAATTATGATTAGGATTAGCTTCAGTTTTAGTGTTATGATCAGGGTTACAATTACGTATAAGTTTAAGGTTAGGTTTAGAATAAACGGTTAGGATTATGGTTAGGGTTAGGGTTAGGATTAGGTCTGTGTTATGGTTTAGGTTTAGGGTTAAGATTAGTTTAATGTTAGGGTTACCGTTAGGGTTCTGGTTAGGTTTAGATTAGGGATATGCTTAGATAGAGTTAGCGTTAAAGTTAGAATTAGGTTTATCATTAGTTTTAGTTTTTGGGTTAGGTTCTGGGTTAATGTTTGGGTTAGAGTAAGAGTTTAGATTTAGGATTAGTGTTAGGGTTTGAGTTAGTGTTAAAGTAAAGTTAGAGTTAGAGTTATCTTTAGTGTTTATGTTAGGTTTAGTTTAGGGTTAGTTTTATAATTAGGCTTAGGGTTAGGTTTAGGTTAGTGTTAGGATTAGAATTAGGGTGAGTGTAATGGTTAGGGATATCTTTAGGTTTAGGGTTAGGCTGAGGGTAAGCAATTAGTTTTGGAGTTATTGTTAGTGTAAAATTTAGGGTTAGGTTTAGAATTTGGGTTAGAATAAGCTTTAGTGTTAGGGTTAGGATCAGGGTTAGGGTAAGTGTTAGTGTTAGCTTTAGAATTATGGTTAGCATTAACTTGACTTTTAGGGTTAGGGTTAGGGTTCGAGATAATGTTAGGGTTAGGGGTAGGCATAGGGTTAGGGTTAGGGTTAGGATTAGGTTAGGTTTACGATTGCCATTAGAACTCGGGTAAGGTTTAGTTTAAGCGTAAGTTCATGGTTAGTTTTAGGATTAGTGTTAGGTTTAGGTTAGGGTATCAGTCAGGTTTAGAATTAGTGTTAGGGTTAGGATTAGCTTTAGTTTTAGTGTTAGGATTATGATTCGGGTTAATGTTAGGGTTAGGATTAGAGTTAGGGTTACTTTTAGACTTAAATTAGATTTAGGGTTAGGTTTAGGATAAGGGGTTAGGACTGGGTTTATTGTTGGTTTAAAATTTAGGGTTAGGTTTAGGGTTAGGGTTAAGATTACTTTTAGATTTAAATTAGGTTTAGGGTTAGGTTTAGGTTAAGGTTAGGCATAGGGTTAGGGTTGGTGTTAGGGTTAGGGTTAGCTATAGATATAGTGTTATGGTTAGGATTAGAACTAGGTTTAATTTTAGGGTTACTATCAGGTTTATGGTTAGTGTTAGGTTTAGAGTCCGAATTATGGTTACGATTAGCTTTACTTTTACAGTTGAGATAAGGGTAGGTTTTAATATTAGGGTTAAGGTTATGGTTAGGGTTAGATTTAGAGATCAATTTAGGGTTAGGGCTATATTTAGGTTAAGGGGTTAGGGTTAACATTTTTGTTAGTGTAAAATTTAGTTTTAGGGTTGGTGTTAGGGTTAGGTGTAGCTTTAGTTTTAGGGTTAGGATCAGGGTTAGGGATAGGGTAAGTCTAGGATTAAGGTTTAGTTATACGGATACTGTTATGTTTATGGTAAGTGTTTAGGAATAGGGTTACACTTAGGGTTAGATGTAGCTTTAGGTTTTGTGTTAGGGTTAGAGTTACGGTTAATTTTATAGTTAAAGTTAGGGATAGGATTAGGTTTAGTGTAAGGGGTTACGTTTTGGTTTATTATTTTGTAAAATTTAGCCTTAGGGTTAGTGTTAAATTTAGGGTTAGAATTAGAGTCGGATTATCCGTAATTTTAGAGTTAGAATCTTGTTTAGAGTTAGGGTTAGCATAAGGTGTTAGGGTTAGGGTAAAAATTTAGATTTAGGATTTGTTTTAGGTTTAGAGTTAAGGTGTTAGAATACGGTTAGGGTTACCATTAGAGTTCTGGTTAATTTCAGTTCAGTGGTAGCTTTATGGATAGGGTTATGGTTACAGTTAGCATAACAGGGTAGGGTCAGTGTTAGGTTTAGGGTTAAGATTAGTGTTAGGGTAAGCATTAGTTTTGGGGTTAGTATTAGATATTGTTTTAGGGTTAGAATCAGAGTTAGAGTTTATGTTAGAGATAGGGTTAGAGTTCGGGTTAGAGTTCGGGTTAGAGTTAGCTATCGGTTAGGGTTAGGGGTAATGTTATGGTTAATGTTAAGTTTAGGCTTAATTTCAAGTTAAATTTAGGGTTAGTGTTAGTTTTAGGGTAAGAGGTAGCAGTCATGTTTATTGTTAGTGTAAGTTTTAGGGTTAGGATTAGTGTTAGGGTTAGGGTTTGCTTTATTTTTAGGGTTAAGATCAGTGTTAGGGTTAGGTTTAATGTTATGATTAGGGTTTAGTGTTAGGGATAGTTTTAGGTTTAAGGTAAGGGGTTACGATTAGGTTTAGGGTTTGGGTTAGTGGTTAGGGTTAGGGTTTGGTTTAGGGTTAAGTTACAGGTTAAGTTTAGGGCTACTCTTAGGGTTAGGGTTTGCTTTAGGTTTAGCGTTATGGTTAGGATTAGGGTTAGTTTTACAGTTAAAGTTATGCATAGAATTAGGTTTAGTGTAAGGGGTTAGGATTTGGGTTATTTTTAATGTAAAATTTAGAGTTAGGGTTAGTCTTAGATTTAGGGTAAATATTAGGGTTAGTTTTAGAGTTAAATTTAGGGTTAGGATTATGTTGAAGCATTAATGTTAGCTTTAGTTTTAGGGGTAGGATCAGGTTTAGGGTTAGGGTTATTATAAGAATTTAGAGTTAGGATTAGTGTTAGGGTTAGGGTTAGCATTAAAGTTAATTTAGAGTTGGGTTACAATTACTGTTCAGGTTAGGTTTAATTTAGGGGTAGATATATATTTAGGATTAGGGTTATGTTTAGGTTAGAGTTAGGGTTAGAATTAGGAGTAGTGTAATGGTAGCGTTCACTTAAGGTTTAGTGTTAGTATTACTTTTAGATTTAGTGTTAGGGTTAGGGTAGGTGAGGTTAGACATAGCATTTGTATTTGGGTTAATTTTAGGGTTAGGATTAGGTTAGGGATAGATTTATCGTAAGGATTAGGGTTAGGGTTCCAGTTAGGGTTAGACTTTAGGTTTAGGGTTTTGGTTAACTGTAGGTTTAGGGTTAGGTTTAGGGTTAAGATTAGCTTTACTTTTATGGTTAGGATCAGCTTTATGGTTCATATTAGGGTAAGGGTTAGAATTACGGTAAGGATTCGCTTTGTTTTAGGGTTGGGATCAGGGTTAGTGTTAATATTAAGGTTAAGGTTAATGTTAGGGGTAGTTTTAGAGTTAAATTTAGAATTAGGGTTAGAATAGTGTAAGAGGTAAGGGTTAAGTTTATTGTTAGTGTAATATTTAGGATTTGAGTTATTGTTAGAGTTAGGGTTAGCATTAGATTTACAATTATGGTTAATGTAAGGGGTTAAGGTTAGGTGTATTGTTAGTGTATTTAATTTAGATTTATGTTAAGAATTATATATAGGATTAGCTTTAATATTAGTGTTAGGATCAGTGTTAGGATTAGTGTTAGGTGTATGGTTAGAATTAGGGTTACGATTAGCTTTAATTTAGGGTTAGATTCAAGATTAGGGTTAATGTTAGGATTAAGTTAAGGGTTAGGGTTAGTTTTAGAGTTAAAGTTAGGATTAAGCTTATTTTTATGTTAAGGGGTTAGGGTTAGGGTCACACTTAGTTTAAAATTTAATGTAAGGGTTATTGTTAGAGTTAGGGTTAGAATTTGGGTTAGGATTAGCATTAGTTTTAGAATTAGGATCAAGGTTATGGTTAGGGCTATGTTTACGGTTAGGCTATAGTGTTAGAGTTAGGGTTATGGTTAAGGTTATTGTAAGGGGTTCGTTTTAGCATTAGAGTTAGTGGTAGGATTACGGTTAAGGTTTGGGTAAGAAGTTTGAGTTAGGATAAGTGTTAGTGTTAAAGATAGTTTTAGGGCTAGGGTTAGCATTAGGTTTAATTTAGGGTTAGAGTTAGGTTTAGCATTAGGTTTAGGGTTATGTTTAGAGTTAGTTTTAGAGTTAATTTAGATTTAGTGTTATGTTCAGGGGATGGGTTTGGGGTTCTGGTTATTATTAGTGTAAAATTTAGGTTTAGGGTTAGAACTGGGTTAGATCTAGCTTTATTTTGTCATTTAGATCAGGCTTAGGGTTAGTGTTAGGGTTCAGGTTACTATAAGGTTTTGGGTTACCTTTAGTTTTAGGGTTAGGGTTAGAGAAATGTTTTAGTGTGAGGGTTATTATTAGAGTAAAATTTATGATTGGGGTT
>NW_024349942.1:0-349 GCF_902729225.1 Pteropus medius | reverse complement strand
ACTGTTCAGGCTTCTGTCTCCCCCTCTGAACTTTGAGCCCCTGGAGGATGTCGTTCACATTTACCCTTTAATTCCCACAACAACCACATGGGCAGACCCCATTTCCCCCCAATTTAGAGAGAAACTCAAAAGAAAAGAGAGAGAAAGAAGGGAAAGAAAAAAAGGCAAGGAATTCTCCAAATCACATAATTATTTTGAGGAAAACACTGAGTTCAAGCCCAGGTCCCATGACTCTGGTGGCTTTGGGAAGGCGCGGATGACCACAACCGCCCCAAATCCTTATAACTTCCGAAAGTTTCACCATTAGAGTTACTCAGGGTAGAGAGAAAACAGGTCAAGGGTATATAAA
>NW_024349941.1:0-6036 GCF_902729225.1 Pteropus medius | reverse complement strand
TTTAATTTATAAATTATGTACAGTAAGAGAGCAATAAGAATAACATAATATAGAAAAATTATAACATACCACAATATACCATAAAAATTATAATATACCTTAATAAAAGTTGTATGAATGTGGTTGCTCTCTCTCTCTCTCTTTCTCTCTCAAAATATATTATACTGTACTCACTTTTCACTTAAAGATAGCACTTTACAAATTCTCAGCTTCTCTTTGACATATTTGAATTGCCAGAATCACTATTCTTGCACTTTGGACCATTATTAAGTAAAATAAAGTTTACTTGAACACAAGCATTGTGATACCATGAGTTAATCTGATAACTAATATGAATACTATATGACTAATTAATGAATGAGTAGTGTATACAGTGTATACAGTGTGGATATGCTGGACAAAGAGATGGCGGGGTGGAGCATGACAGAGTGATATTTCATCACACTACTCAGGATGACGTATAGTTTCAAATGTATGAATTGTTTATTCTGGAATTTTTTAATTTTTATTTTAAAGATTGTTACATATAGCTAACATACAGTATTATATTAGTTTCAGGTGTACAGCATAGTTATTCAACATTTATATACCTAAAGAAGCAATCACCATGATAAGTCCAGCAACTATCTATACTGTACAATGCTATCACAATATTATTGACTATATTCCTTATGCTATACATTACATCCCCATGACTTATTTGTTTTATACCTAAAAATTTAAACCTCTATTCCGCTTCATCTTTTTTCTCTCATTTTAAAATTTTTTCATTCACAGTTGACATACAATAGTATTTTACATTAGTTTCAGGTGTACAGCATAGTGATTAGATGTTTATATAATTTATGAAGTAATCCCCCTGATTAATCTATTACTTACGTGACATGATACATAGTTATTACCATATTATTGACTATATTCCCTATGGTTTACTTTATGTCCCTTTGATTTTTTTATTTTTATATATATTTTTCAATTATAGTCAAAATATAATATTATATTAGTTTCAGGTATACAACATAGTGATTAGATATCTATATAACTTATGAAGTGATCATTCCAATAGATCCAGCACCCATATGACACCACACATAATTATTACCATACTACTGATTATAATCCCCGTGATATAATCTACTTTCCTATGACTATTTTGTAACTACAATTTGTACCTCTAAATCTCCTCTCCCTTCACCCATCTCCCACACCCCAACAAGACAACCATCAAAATAGTCTCTATCTTTAAACTTGTTTCTATTGTTTTTTATCCTTTTCTTTAGATTCCACATATGGCATTTGTCTTTGTCTGACTTAACCCACTCAGAACAATACCCTCTAGGTCCATCTATGTTATTGCAGATAGCAAGATTTCATTTTATTAAAAAAACAAACAAACAAACAAAAAAACCTTCTCATGGCTGAGTAATATATCATTGTATGTATGTACCATATCTTTATCCATTCATCTTTTGGTAGATAACCAGGTTACCTTCACATCTTGGTTTTTGCGTAATGGTGAAATGAACATATGTATTCACATGTCCATCAAAGAAGTATTTTGGGTTTCTTCAGATAAATAACCAGAAGTGGGAAAACTGGGTCCTTCTTTGTCTCTTGTTATAGGCTTTGTTTTAAAGTCTATTTTGTCTGGTATAAGTATTACTACCCCAAATATGTTTTTGTTTGTTTCTTTTTTTTTTTGGAAACATCTTTTTTCGTCCCTTTACTTTCAGTCTGTGTGTGTATTTCGACCTAATGTGATTCTCTTGTAGGTAGCATATGTAAGGGTCTTGTTTTCTTATCCATTCAGCTACCCTACCTTTCGAATAGAGCATTTAATCCATTTATATTTAAAGTTACAGTTGCTAGATATGAAGTTATTGTCATTTTATTATTTATATTTTTTATATATTTTTTATTTTTTCTTCTTCTTAAAGAAGTATTTTTAACATTTCCTATAATAGTGGCTTGGTGATGATGAACTCCTTTAGCTTTTTCTTGTCTGGGAAGCTCTTTATCTGTCTTTCAATTCTAAATGATAGCTTTGCTGGGTACAGTAATCTTGGTTGTAGGTCTTTGCTTTTCATCACTTTGAATATTTTATGCCAGTGTCTTCTGGCCTGCAAAGCTTCTGTTGAGAAATAGTCTGACAGTCTTATGGGAGCTCCTTTGTAGGTAACTATCTGTCTTGATGCTTTTAAGATTCTCTCTTTGTCTTTACCTTTGGCAATTTAATGATGATATGTCATAGTGTGGGCCTCTTTGGATTCATCTTATTTGGATTTTTTTGTGCTTCCTAGGTTTGTACGTCTACTTCCTTCACCAGGTTATGAAAGTTTTCAGTCATTATTTCTTCAAATAAGTTTTAAAATTCTTGCTCTCTCTCTCTCTCCTCCTTCTGGTACCCCTAGATGTGAATGTTGTTAAACATGACGTTGTCCCAGAATCCCGTTAAACTACCCTCAATTAAAAAAAAAAAAATGTTGTTGCTGTTCTGATTGGGTGTTTTCTACTACCTTATCTTTTAAATTTCTGATTCAGTCCTCTATTTTTTATCTGTTGATTCCCTCTAATCTTCATGTCAAGCTATTGTACTCTTCATTTCTGACTGTTTTTTTAAAATATTTTCCATCTCTTTGTTAAAGCTCTCACTGAGTTCATCTCCTCTTTCCCTAAGTTCATTGAGCATCCTTATAACCAGTGTTTTAAACTCTGCATCTATTAGATTGCTTATCTTCATTTTGTTTAGATCTTTTTCTGGAGCTTTGTTCTATTCTTTCATGTAGGACATGTTTCTTTGTCTCCTCATTTTGGCTGCCTCCCTGTGTTTATTTCTTTGTATTAGGTAGGCCTGTTTTGTGTCTCCACCCCTCCTATCAGTCTCCAGGTGGTCTTTTATGTATGCTCCCAGTTGTAGAACTTCTATTCAGCCAGACCTCAGGTGACTCCCAATGACGATTGTTCTGTAGTTTCATTATAATTGTAATGTGGCTGCCAGATGAAGTGAGTAGAGTGTCTACCTACTACACCATCTTGACCAGAAGCCCCTATTTTCTGAAGATTTTTTCATTTAATTCTGATTAGCTATGTTACCTGGTTTGTTCATGGTATTTGATGGATTATTTCTGCACCTCGGCATTTATGGGGATGAACTCTTTTTTTTTTTTAATTACTATTATTAAGAGTGATGCCTCTTTAGTAGGTTGATAAGAAGAGGTTTTTCTTTTGTTTTTCAGTAAGTGGTGCACAAGCTTTCCAGGTCTCTGGGATCTCTGTTGTGTGGCGAATTTATTTACCAGAAAAAAATGTGTTTGTCCTCTACGGCCTGGTTTCCTCGGCCCAAGGACTCCATCCCTGTGAAAGAATATGGTGGGAAATTGGATTTCAAGCCCCCAAAGAGCCCCTGAAATCCCAGTGCTGCCCCAGTGGCTTGATGCAGTGTTGTGCTGCCAAGGTGTCTCTGGTGCCTGCACAAGGGTCAGCCTTGATAGGTGAGGTTGGGGTAAGTTGGGAGAGGCCTCTGGTGTTCCTGTGACTGTTTTTCTCCCAGTAATGGTGACTGTCAGGCCCAAGCTACCTTGACTCTGTGCCTGCACCCGTCACTGGGACCAGCTGCAGTGTGCGTCTACCACTCAGAAGTTGTCTTTTCAGACTCCCTGCTCTGTAGCCCAACACTCACTGCTGCAGTTTCCCCTGGGCCTTGCTGGTAGCTCTGGGTTCAACAGAGACAGGCTCTGGGAAGGTGTGGAGAGGCGGCCTGGCTCTGTGACTCTGTTTTCTTCTTGGCAATAATGACTGCTAGAACACAGCTGTCACACTTCTGTGTTCCGTCTCTGCCCTGATCACTGGGTTCTGAAGTATACGCTGATTACTTCAGCAAGAATGCTCAGGGCTGCAGAGAGTGCATGCTATGACCTGATTCCTCCCCTCTCCCCACATTCTGCAGGGAGCTCTGGGCTTCATTGAGGCATTTGTCTCCACTCTCCTTCATTTCCTCCTCCTTTGCTAGCCTGATATGCCTACCTTCAGATGTTTTGATGTGCAGATCTCTCAGAATCATTTGTGTATTAGGCTGGGAATTTTCCATTCGATTATAGCTGTTCAATTTGTAATCTCAAGGAAACCGATCAAGGGACCTCGCATGCCATCATGCTTCTGATATCACTTCCTATTTCTTCCTTTCAGTCTTGGGTGTTTTTTTTTTGTTGTTGTTTTGTTTTGTTTTGTTTTGTTTTGTTTTGTTTTATGCCTGATTGATATCTTTAGGACTTACAGTACCATTTTGTATAAGGATGTTGAGAGTGAGCACACTTGTCTTGTTCCTAATCTTTATGGAAAAGCTTTCAATCTTTCGCTATTGAATATGCTGTTAGTTCTAGTTTTGTTGTATATGCTCTTTATTATGATGAGATATGTTTGTTTTATGCCCAATTGGTTACAAGTTATTATCATGAAAGGATGTCAAATTTCGTAAAATTCTTTTTTCCTCCATTGAGATAACCATATAATTTTTAGCTTTCATTCTGTTAATGTGGTATACCACATTTATTGATTTATGTATGCCGAACCATCCTTTCATCTCGGGGATAAACTGACTCGATCATGGTACATGTTTCTTGTAACGTGTTGTTGAATTGTTTTGGTAATATTTTCTTGAGAATTTTTGCATCTATATTAAGCAGACATGTTGGTCTATATATATTTTTTTCTTGTTGTGTCCTTATCTGGCTTTGGTATCTGGGTAATTCTGTCCTCTTAAAATGAGTCTAGGAGCATTCCTCTTTAATTTTTTGAAATAATTAAAGAAGCATTGATATTCCTTTTTTTTACATTATTATTTTATTTTTTATTATTATTTTTCAATTAATGGGGTAACATTGATCAAGAAAATACAATAAGTTTTATGTGTACAACTCAACAGCATGTCATATACATTGCATTGTGTGTTCTTTAAATGTTTGGTAGAATTCATCACTGTAACCATTTGGTCTTGGGCTTTTCTGTGTTGGGGACATTTGATTATTGATTCAATTTTTAATAATTACAGGTCTATTAAGATTTTCTATATTTTATGGTTTAGTATTGTTAGGTCATATGTTTCAGAAATTGATTTCTTCTAGGTTATCTAATCTGCTAGAATATAATTGTTCATAGTAATCTCATAATCCTATGTATTTCTGAGGTATCAGCTGTAATGTTTTCTTCTTAATTTCTGACTTTATTCATTCCAGTCTCCTGTCTTTTTGTTAGTGCTAAATGTAAATTTTGTTTATATTTTCAAAAAACAAGGTCTTAATTTTTAAAATGTTTTCCTATTGTTTTTCTGGTCTCTATTTTATTACTTCCATTCTATCTTTGTTATTTCCTTTCTTCTGCTCTCTTTATGCTTAGTTTGTTATTTTATTTCAGTCCTTGAGGTATAAAGTTAGGCTGTTCATTTGAGATTTTTTTTTCTTAATATATAAAATTATCACTATAAACATCTGTCTAACAATTGCTTTTATAGCAGCCTCATAGGTTTGGGTGCATTGTTTTCATTTTTATTTGTTTCGAGATTTTTTAAAATGTCCCTTTTGATTTATTCTTTGACCCATTGGTTGATCAATAGTATATCGTTTAGTTTTCACATGCTTGCCAATTTTCCAAATTTCCTCTTGTTGAATTCTAGCTTCATAGTACTTCAGTCAGAAAAGATATCTGGTATGATTATGACATATATTTTTTTTTAAATTTTGTAGCTTATCATATAATCTATCATGGAGAATATTTCATGTGCACTTGAGAATATGTATTCTGCTGCTATTGGTTAAAATGTTTTACGTATCTCTGTTAAGTTCTTTTGGTTTAAAGTATGGTCAAATCCAACATTTTCTTATTGTTCTTCTACCTGAATGATCTATCCATTGTTGAAAGTGGGGTATTGAAGTCCCCTACCATAATTGTGTTGTTTTTGATTCATCGATATGAATGGATCTCATAAACATGTTTGAATGAAAGTATGCAAGACAAAAAGCAATACATTAGTCCATTCATATA